>NC_079189.1:74738160-75073160 GCF_029499605.1 Hyla sarda | reverse complement strand
ATCAGCATTAGGAGAACATATGGTGGCAGAATGACACAGCCTGGAGGTGGCAGCAGTTGACTGGGGGTGTCAGATGTCACTTGGGATGAAGTGGACCAAGTTAACCAATCAATGACGGCAGATGAGTTGCTGGTCGAGACACGACCGCTAGCTGATACCGGGAGCTCAGGCCTCTCGCTGCGACTACTGCTGCCATGCGCCCCTAGTCTGCTGCAATCTCTTCCACTCCTCTGTGCACGTCCTGACACTTCTCTGCCTCACATACTTATACACCAGCTGAGTACGTATATGTTACACTTAAGAGAGGAGGACAATACGCTCCACTACGCTTACAACTGTATTAGGCTACAAAAACAAGTGTTTTCACAAGCCTTTCACAGTATCTGGCCAAAAGTTGTTTAACAGGAAAAAAAAATTTACACCACATAGGTGTACGTACAGTTTACACTTTTGAGAGGAGGACAATACACTCCACTGCACGTAACACTGTATTAGGCTACAAAAACAAGTGTTTAGCTTTGGCTGGCCTGTTACAGTAACTGGCCAAAATAGTTTAACAGGGAAAAAAAACATACACCACATAGGTGTGCGTATAGTTTACAGAGAGGAGGACAATACATTCCACAACGCAACCTGCATTAGGCACTAAAAGCAGGTGACTATGGCCTTTAGTGCTCATCCTAATTGGCCCCTATTAGCTTGAGAGTTGTAGTACACACCAGTGCTGCAGTACAGAGTAGATATGTAGTACAGCCCAGTACAGTATTATTAGGCACTAAAAGCAGGTGACTATGGCTTTTAGTGCTCACCCTAACTGGCCCCTGTTAGCATTGGAGTTGTTGTTCACCCTAGTGCAGCAGTACAGAGTCACTGAGTAGTACACCTCCCTGTCACTGCTTTTCTGCAGTGATTTGGGCTTGTGGTGAATCGCTGCAGTAACGCTGTTTCTCTGTGGAAGACACACACACACTCTCTCTGTAATAAAACACTTAAATTACTTGCTGCAGCAATGGCTGCCGATTATATAGGGCTATGACATCACAGGGCTGGCTGACTGTGATTCAGGGTGATCCTGCCTACCCTCCTTCCCACCTTCCCAGAGTTCCTTGCTCCATGTCCTCTCACATGGAGCAACCATTTTAGATGCCCTGGAGCCTGGACTGCACTAAATGGAGTTTAATAAAGTGATTTGTTTTATAATTTTTTCAGGAAGTTTGTAACAAATTCAGATTCTTCAGATTCGATTTGCTCATCTCTACTTACAACATACACAACCTGCCCTGAGTACATGTCCTGAGCTACAAAAGACATTGTATAACATGAGCAAGATATTAATAGAACTTAAATTTCACATACAAAAATGCAAAAAAAAAAAAAAAAGATTTCTAAAAAATTATATGTGATAGGGTAAAGGTGATTTTTGTGATTTGAAGCCAAAAATCTATACGATACACCCAGAAGTTTTAGAAAACACCGTATGAATTCTTAAATGTACTCTACTACTCAAAGTAAGGTAAATATCAATCCTGGGGTGCCACATGCTGCCTCCAGGCTATGATTTACAAACATAGCATATGGAACTCGAGAGCTGCCTATGCTTATTATTTTAGAAATGTACTGCCAGACATTATAGTAAATTCTTATATATTTCAAATAACATTCGGTAAGTATACATTTCATGTAAATAGGGATTAAACAACACAGTAATATTACTGGGTAATAATAATCAACCATAGTCATATAGTTACATAGTACGGTTGAAAAAAGACATACGTCCATCAAGTTCAAGGGAATTAAAGGGTAGGGGTGTGGCGCGATATTGGGGAAGGGATGGGATTTTATATTTCTTCATAAGCATTAATGTTATTTTGCTCCAGGAATGTATCTAACCCTGTTTTAAAGCTGTAAATTTTTCCTGCTGTGACCAGTTCCTGAGGTAGACTAAAATAAGTTAGTCTGGTTAACAGCCCTTTTGTATTCCAGCACTTAAAATGTATCTACTAGTATATAAGATTATCAATAAGTGGGACCCCCCCCCCCCCCCCGCCCGACCCCCTTCCGTGTCCAAAATGGAGCTCTGACTCTCCCCGCTGAATGAAATGGTAGGCGACATGCACTTTATGCATTGTCTATGGGGACTCCAGAGATACCCAAGCACTGTACTCAGGTTTCTTTGGTGCTCCCACAGACAATGCATGAAGCACATGTCAACCACTGCTCCATTCAGCAGTGAGAATCTGGGCCCCATTCTGGACATCACAGGGGGGTCCAAGAGCACAGACTTCTCTTGATTAGACTCTAAAATATGTACATTTTGGAAGGAAAATGTACATTTTTACCTTTATATTTTCCCATCTACGGAGATATATTAGGATATATCTCGGTAGAGTTGTTACTTTTTATTCCCTTTTATTTTCTTTTTTTTTTCTTTCTGGACTGCAGGATGATCAAAATCAGCAATTCTGGTGTTTGTTATTTTCTTAGCTTATAGTAGTCACCATGCGCAATAAATAACATTAACATAGTTTTAACCATTTACACGGGTAACAATTATGTTCATTTTGGGGGGAGTGTACATTTTTTTATTTGAACAAAGGAAGAAGGGGCGGTTTGAATTTTTATTAGGAAGCTTTATTATATTTTAAATACAGATTGTTTAACCCCATGGGGATCAAGCCCATTTTGACCTTAAAGAGGTACTCCACTGGACAGCCTTCCGGCTGTGTACGGAACATTTAGTTCCGAACACTGTGCGGGAGCTGCGGGGGGTTGGCCACACCCCCTTGTGACATCAGGCCAAACCCCCTCAATGGAAGTCTATGGAAAGTGCTGTGGCGGCCTTGTTTTGAGGGTGCATGGCCTGACGTCACGAGGGGACGTAGCCAACCCCCCCAGAGTGTGCACAGCATTGGGAACTAAATGTTCCAAACACAGCCGGAAGGCCGGCCAGTGGAGTACACCTTTAAGGACCAGACCATTTTTTGCAAATCTTACCACTCCTACTTTATGCATTAATAACTCTGGGATGCTTTCACTTATAAATTTGATTCTGAGATAGTTTTTTCGTGACACATTCTACTTTTAGATAGTGGTACATTTTTGTCGATAGTTGCATCATTTCTTTTGTGAAAAATTTAAAAATTCCTTGAAAAATTGGGAAATTTTGCAAACTTTTAAACTCTCTGCTTGCAAGGAAAATGGGCATGCCAAATAAATTAAACACTGCTCAAAAAAATTAAGGGATCACTAAGATAACACATCCTATATGTGAATGAATTAACTAATCGTATGAAATACTTTCGTCTTTATCAATGAAAATCAAATTTATCACACTCAAAATCAAAATGGAAAACCACACTACAGGCTGAGCCAACTTTGATGTAATGTCCTTAAAACAAGTCAAAATGAGGCTCAGTAGTGTGTGTGGCCTCCACGTGCACGTATGACCTCCCTACAGCGCCTGGGCATTCTCCTGATGAGGTGGCGGTTGGTCTCCTAAAGGATGTCCTCCCAGACCTTGACTAAAGCATCCTGGACGGTCTGTGGTGCAACGTGGCATTGGTGGATAGAGCGAGACATGATGTCCCAGATGTGCTCGATCGGATTCAGGTCTGGGGAAAGGGCAGGCCAGTCCATAGCATCTATGCCTTCCTCTTTAAGGAACTGCGAACACACTCCAGCCACTTTAGATCTAGCATTGTCTTGCATTAGGAGGAACCCAGGGCCAACCGCACCAGCATATGGTCTCACAAGGGGTCTGAGGATCTCATCTCGGTACCTAATGGCAGTCAGGCTACCTCTGACAAGCACATGGAGGGCTGTGCGGCTCCCAAAAGAAATGCCACCCCACACCATTACTGACCCACCACTAAACAGGTTATGCTGGAGGATGTTGCAGGCAGCAAACCGTTCTCCACAGAGTCTCTAGACTCTATCATGTCTGTCACATGTGCTCAGTGTGAACATGCTTTCATCTATGAAGAGCACAGGGCGTCAGTGGCGAAAATTTGCCAATCTTGGTGTTCTCTGGCAAATGCCAAACGTCCTGCACGGTGTTGGGCTGTAAGCACAACCCCCACCTGTGGATGTCGGGCCCTCATACCACCCTCATGGAGTCTGTTTCTGACCGGTTGAGTTGACACATGCACATTTGTGGCCTGTTGGAGGTCATTTTGTAGAGCTCTGGCAGTGCTACTCCTGCTCCTCCATGCACAAAGGTGGAGGTAGCAGTCCTGTTGCTGGGTTGTTTCCCTCCTACGGCCTCCTCCATGTCTCCTGATGTACTGGTCTGTCTCCTGGTAGCGCCTCCATGCTCTGGACACTACGCTGACAGACACAGAAAACCTTCTTGCCACAGCTCGCATACATGTGCCATCCTGGATGAGCTGCACTACCTGAGCCACTTATGTGGGTTGTAGACTCTGTCTCATGCTACCACTAGAGTGAAAGCCCCACCAGCATTCAAAAGTGACCAAAACATGAGCCAGGAAGGATAGGAACTGAGAAGTGGTCTGTGGTCACCACCTGCAGAACCACTCCTTTATTGGGGTGTCTTGCTAATTGCCTATAATGTCTACCTGTTGTCTGTTCCATTTGCACAACAGAATGTGAAATTGATTGTCAATCAGTGTTGCTTCCTGAGTGGACAATGTGATTTCACAGAAGTGTGATTGACTTGGAGTTACATTGTGTTGTTTAAGTGTTCTCTTTATTTTTTTGAGCAGTGTAAATTTATTCAGATATACAATATGTCTACTTTATCTTTAAAGTTGACATGTTTTTACTTTTTGAAGACATTAGAGGGCTTCAAATGTTAGCAGCTATTTTCCAAATGTTTTCCAAATGTTTCTGAATTTTTCAGGGACCAGTTCAGTTTTTAAGTGGATTTGATGGTCTTTATTAGGCTCCTTTTACACTATGAGCATTCATCCGTTAAAAAACATCTGTTTTCTGTATAAAAATGGATGTAGAGTAACGGATGAAATAACGGGCGCTAACAGCTGAATAAATATTCATCCATAAAGACCCGTTACAAGACCCCGTTTTAACACCTCTGCCTACAGACTCCCAGAGCCGGGACTACTACTACTCCCATCATGGGACAGACTTCTATCCATGATGGGAGTAATAATTCCCCAGCTGTGGGAGTCTGCCAGTGGCTGGGAAGGCTACATTAGTGTTTATACTTCAACCTCCATCATGGAACAGACTCTTTTCCATGATGGGGGTTGTTTTACAGAGGCTGAGGGACTGATCCCACCGGGTTTTACTTCTGAGGCCCGATGCGATTAGAAGTTATTAAACAGGGGAGCGGGCGGCATGCTACGCTCCCCTGTGATGTTCGACGTATTTACTTTTTCATTTTTAAATTCCCCGCCGGGAGCCCTGAATGTACTGAGGAGCCATTCAGGGCTTCCGGCAGGGTTTTCAAATAGAAGCGCTGCGGTAGGGAAAGATATATAGAATTGCTGGGGGGTATATATCTTGCCCCCACAGCGCTTCTATATATCTTGCCCCTATCAGCACATTTATATATGTTCCCCCTGCAGTGCATTTATATATGTTCCCCTCCGCAGCGCATTTATATATGTTCCCCCTGCAGGGAATCTATATATGTTCCCCCCCGCAGCGCATATATATGTTCCCCACGCAGCGCTATCATAAGCCATATCCATATGTCTGGCCCCACACAGCGCTTCTATAATCACATGCCTTGGCAGCGCTATGAATGAAAAGTATTCTACAGCAGCGCATTGCTCTGGCCAGATGCGCTGCTGTAGAATACTTTTCATTTATTGTGCTGCCAATGCATTTGATTATAGAAGCGCTGGGGGGGGGCAGACATATGGATATATGTCTGACCCCTGCAGCTCATCAATATACAGATATCGCTGCAGTGCTATGAATGATAAGTATTCTTTCAGCAGCACATCGCGCTGGCCAGATGCGCTGCTGTAGAATACTTTTCATTCATAGCGCTGCCGGGGGCTTATGATTAGTGATGTCGCAAACATAAAATTTTCTGTACGCAAATGGCAAACGCGAACTTCCGCAAATGTTCGCGAACCGGGCGAACCGCCATTGACTTCAATGGGCAGGCGAATTTTAAAACCCACAGGGAATCTTTCTGGCCACAATAGTGATTTAAAAGTTGTTTCAAGGGGACTAATACCTGGACTGTGGCGTGCGGGAGGGGGATCCATGGCAAAACTGCCATGGAAAATTACATAGTTGATGCAGAGTCTGGTTTTAATCCATAAAGGGCATAAATCACCTATTATTCCTAAATGGTTTGGAATAACGTGCTTTAGCCCCCATTAGGCAGCACATAGAGCCACCCTTTAGGCAGCACATAGTTAGATCCACCCTTTAGGCAGCACATAGATTCCCCCATATTAGGCAGCACATAGTTAGAGTCCCCATTAGGCGGCACATAGAGCCCCCCTTTACTCAGCACATAGAGCCCCCCTTTAGGCAGCACATAGATTCCCCCATATTAGGCAGCACATAGTTAGAGCCCCCTCTAGACAGCACATAGGTAGAGCCTCCCTTTAGGCAGCACATAGAGCCCCCTTTAGGCAGCACATAGTTAGATCCCCCCTTTAGGCATCACATAGTTAGATCCCCCCTTTAGGCAGCACATAGATTCCCCCATGTTAGGCAGCACATAGTTAGAGTCCCCGTTAGGTGGCACATAGAGCCCCCCTTTAGGCAGCACATAGAGCCCCCCTTTAGGCAGCACATAGATTCCCCCATATTAGGCAGCACATAGTTAGAGCCTCCCTTTAGGCAGCACATAGAGCCCCCTTTAGGCAGCATATATTTAGATCCCCCTTTTAGGCAGCACATAGATTCCCCCATATTAGGCAGCACATAGTTAGAGCCCCCTTTAGGCAGCACTGGTTTTATTTCACAGCCAAAAAATATATATATATTTTTTTTTATTTGAACAACTGTCACACCAAATGTGATTTGCACTAGTGTGACAATGAGCAAAAAAGGTTGCCAGCGGTGTTCCCCTTTTAAGCAGAGGTCCCCAACCAGGGTGCCTCCAGCAGTTGCAAGACACACAGACTGAACTTATAGCCCTTTTAATACAGTAGTTAGTTGCTTGAAGGAACTTAAGTTTTACACTGGAGTACCCCTTTTAACCAGTGGTTCTCTCCCAACCAGGGTGCCTCCAGCGGTTGCAAGACACAAGGACTGAACTTATAGCCCTTTTAATACTGTAGTTAGTTGCTTGAAGGAACTTAAGTTTTACACTGGAGCACCCCTTTTAACCAGTGGTTCCCTCCCAACCAGGGTGCCTCCAGCTGTTGCAAGACACACAGACTGATATTTGAGCCCTAAAAAGGGCTTTTTTGGGTGCTATCCTTAAAGCAGATCTTAGACTAGTGCTTTAGGAGTAAACTGGATCCTGAATACACCACCTAGCAGCAACCTAGCTATCGCTTTCCCTATACAGCAGGAGCAGCTTCTCTGTCCCTCCACTTTCTAAGGCTGCAGCATGCCGAATGAAGGTAAAATGGCGTCCGTGCAGGAGGTAGGAGGGTCTGGAAGGAAGGGACTGCTGCTGATTGACTGTAATGTGTCTGCTGACTCTGACTCACATGGTCAAAGTTTACCGCAATGTTAAAGTATAAGGGGCGAATCGAACTTCACATATGTTCGCCTGGCGATGCGAACGCGAACATGCTAAGTTCGCCAGGAACTGTTCGCCGGCGAACAGTTTGCGACATCTCTACTTATGATAGCACTGCGGGGGGGAAATATATAAATGCGCTGCGCGGGGAACATATATAAATATGCTACCGAGGGGAACATATATAGATACGCTGCGGAGGGGAACATATATAAATGCACTGGGGGGGGGAACATATATAAAACAATATATATACCCCCTGCTTTTCTATATATCTTTCCCCACCACAGCACTTCTATTGAAAAACCCTGCCGGGAGCCCTGAATGGATCCTCAGTACTGGCCATTGAGGGCTCCCGACAGGGAATTTAAAAATGAAAGTAAATATATTGTACATCGCAGGGGAGCGCAGCATGCCGCCCGCTCGCCTGTTTAATAACTTCTTGCATCTCAAGTGAGACCCAGTGTGATCAATCCCACAGCCTCTGTACTACAACCCTTCATCATGGAAGAGAGTCTGTTCCATGATGGGAGTTGTAGTACAAACACTAATGTAGCCTCCCCAGCCACCGGCAGACTCCCACAGCTGGGGAATTACTACTCCCATCATGGAAACAAGTCTGTTCCCTGATGGGAGTAGTAGTAGTCCCTCAGAACTGCAGGAGTCTGCTGATGTCACCTCTTCTGAGCATGCTCAGAAGTAATAACGGATATTATAAACCGGGTGCAAATGGATAACATAAAGGCTCATCCGTTTGCCATAGACTTCAATGTTAAAAATAACGACCGTTAATTTACCTGTTTCTTGTGACGGAAGAAAAATGAGTGCATGTGCCGTTTTTTCTTCCATCACAATTAACGTCCGCTACAACGGATCATTTAATGGATGCATTTTATAGTGTGAAAGCAGCCTCAGAGATGAGTGAATTTTAAAAATGTTTGATTTGTCCGATTCGCCGACTTTCCCCAACCCAACCCCCCCCCCCCCCCCCCAATTTTTTGAGGGACTTAATTTATTTGCGGCAAATTGCTATTAAAAATGGCTATTTCTGGCCTACAGTGAGCCTCAATAGGGGTGTAGTGCACTTTGCCTTGCTGTAACACGCATAGTGTGTTTGCTGGGTGAGTGAAATAATACTGTTATTCAGTATTACATGCAGATCAAATGCATCACTATTAGAATCACAATGACAGAGCCTGGAGGTGGCTGAATGGCACATAGTGGAGGTGACGGCAGCATGAGGAGAAAATATAGTGGCTGAATGACACAGCCTGAAGTTGGGAGCAGCATGAAGAGAACATGTAGTGGCTGAATGACAGCCTAGAGGTGGCGGAAGCATGAGGAGACCATATAATGGCTGAAACACACAGTGTGGATGTGGAGGCAGCATGAGCAGACCATATAGAGGCTTAATGACACAGTCTGGAGTTGGCGGCAGCATGAGGAGAACATATAGTGGCTGAATGACACAGCCTGTAGTTGGCGGCAACATATAGTGGCTGAACGACACAGCCTGGAGATTTCGGCAGCATGAGGAGAACGTGTAGTGGCTGAATGACACAGCCTGTAGTTGGCGTCAACATATAGTGGCTGAACGACACAGCCTGGAGTTTGCGGCAGCATGAGGAGAACATGTAGTGGTTGAATGACACAGCGTGGAGGTGGCGGCAGCACGAGGAGACAATATAGTGGCTTAATGACACAGCCTGGAGTTGGCGGCAGCATGAGGAGAACATAAAGTGGCTGAATGACACAGCCTGTAGGTGGCGGAAGCATGAGGAGACCATATAGTGGCTGAATGAAACAGCGTGAAGGTGGCGGAAGCATGAGGAGAACAAATAGTGGCTGAATGACACAGCTTGGAGTTGGCGGCAGCAGGAGGAGATCATTTAGTGGCTGAATGACACAGCATGGAGTTGGCGGCAGCATGAGGAGAACATATGGTGACAGAATGAGATAGCCTGGAGCTGGCATCAGTAGGATGAGAACATATGATGGCATAATGAGACAGCCTGGAGGTGGCAGCAGCAGCAGCCTCAGGAGTCCTGAAAGTGACTCAGGAGTCCTGAAAGTTACTCGGTAACAGAGTGGTGCGGTGGCTGGCAATACCAGTACCCGGTGACGAAAGTGGGTGAAAAATGGAGAACTTGGCATCAGACGTGTGGCATCAGGCAGGTGGCAGGTACAGAATAGTAGATGAGGCAGGTAGGCAGAAAAAAATTGTCTATTTTGTAAAAGTGTTAGTGTGCACAAGTATGTATTGAGGATATGCATTACGTAAAACTTAACTTTTAATAATATGCTTAGGATAAAATATATGGACACAAATTTTTTTTGAAATCAAACAAAAGGAAAGGTGTGCAAAAAACACCATGTGCCACCTACTCCACCATGTATTGATGTTATGCAAAGACCTCTAAAAGGTGGAAGAGAACAACGCATGGCCCATTGTAACCGGTGGGGGTAAAAACTTCCCCTGTAAGGCCCTGCTCTTGCATTATCAATTCCCTTCTTGGAAAGTGTTACGCGCCCTAAAATGGGTGGCCCCACTCAGGAACATCTCCCTATTTCCACCTACAAGCACTGCTAGGTGGAAATAGGAATTGGTTCCAGTGTGGGACCGCACTTTTTATGACGAGTAACACTTTCTTCGAAAAGGTGGAAGGGAACAAGGTATTGTCTATTGTAGCAGGTGGGGGTAAAAACTTCCCCTGTAAGACTCTACTTCCGCCCTATTATTTGCCTTCTTGGCAATTGTTACTCACCCTAAAAAGGGTGGCCCACACAGGAACCTCTCTCTATTTTCACCTAAAAACCATGGGAAATGGCAGTGTTTGTAGGAGGAAATAGGGAGAGGTTCCTGTGTGAGGCCACCCTTTTTAGGGCAAGTTACACTTGCCAAGAAGGGAATTAATAATACGAGAGTAGGGCCTTACAGGGGAAGTTTTTACCCCACCGGTTATAATGGACCATACATTGTTCCCTTCCACCTTTAAGAGTTCTTTGCATCACATGAATACTTGGTGTGTAGGTGGCACATTGTGTTTTTTGCACTCCTTTCCTTTTGTTTGACTTTAAAAAAAATTGGGTCCATATATTTTATACTAAGCATATTATTAAAAGTTAAGTGTTACGTAATGCATATCCTTAATACTTACTTGTGGTCTGATGTGGCGGAATGTCTGTAACTGTGGATCAGTGCCTTAAATATGTTTAGCACTATCCATATTTGTGAAGTGTTGATGTGGCACCATGGTCAATTTACACTGATGCATCAGGCATTGGTGTGTGGAAATCCTGGCTGATCCATGCCTGACTCATCTTCACAAAGGTCAGTCTCTCCACATTTTTGGTGGACAGACAAGTTCTCCTTGGGGTTACTAGGGCCCCCGTGGCACAAAACACCCACTCTGATGGTACACAACTGGCTGGGCAAGACAGCTTTTCCAGGGCAAACTTTGGTAGCTGCGGCCAAACTCTGGTAGCTGGTAGTTTGGCTGCCTTCCTCATAACCCTCTAGCTCCTCTAGCTGCTTCTGCTCCTCCCCTCCTGTCAGATGACTAGAAACACCGCCCATCTCGTGAAACTTAAACTGTGCTCCGCTGTTCCCCTCCCCCTCCAGTTGAGCCCCCACAGGGCTCATGTGGCCGTGAGATGTAGGCGCCAGGTCTCCAGTGCCCTGACCAGCCATCATTTCCAACACGTGTTGTAGTAGATGAAGCAGTGGAATGATGTTGTTCATCCCATCCTTGCGACTGACTAATAATGTGGCTTCCTCAAAGAGCCTGAGCAAACTGTAGGTGTCACGTATGAGCTGCCTCTGGTTGACATTGAAGTTACACTCGGGAGTACCCCTATCCACTTGGATCTTCAAGAAATCGGTGATGGCTTTTCTCTGTTCGTATAGTCCGTCCGACATATGGAGGGTGGAATTCCAACGTGTGGAAACTTTGCAAATCAGACTATGTTGGGGGATGCTGTTCTGACGCTGCAGCTCAAGGAGGGTGTGCTTTGCAGTGTACGAGTGGCTGAAGTGCATGCAAAGTTTCCTTCCCATTGTTAGGATGTCTTGCAGTTGGGGGGAACACTTCAGGAACCGATTGGTGCATGGCTCAGGCTTCCTTGTCCCAGTGCAGACAAGATGTTCTTCCCGTTGTCAGTCACCATGGTCACCATTTCCAGTTTTCATGGAGTAAGCCATGATTCGATTTCTTCATGAATTACTTTTAGCAATATGTGGTATGCACTTATGAGGGGAGGACCATGCGCTCCAGTACACTTAAAGCAGTATTTGTGTACAACATTAGCTGGTGTGTACTTTTGTCTGGCCTTTCACAGTATCTTGGCCCTTAAGACTTTAACAGGAACAAAGTAGTACACCACTGAGATGTACATATGTGGTATGCACTTATGAGGGGTGGACAATGCGCTCCAGTACGCTTAAAACAGTATTTGTGTACATCAGCAGTACACACCAGTGCTGCAGCACACAGTAGCTCTGTACTACACCCAAAATTGCACTTTCTCTCTGAATCTCACTCCGTTCTTTATCAGTGTTTCTAGGCATTATTTGAGCTTGCGGTTAATTGCTGCTGTTCTGTGCAACACACTCTGCAACACACTGCTCTCTGTCCCTCTCTGTAATAGAACGCTGGAGTGACTGCTAGGTGAATCTCTGCTGTAAAAATGCTTTTCTGTGCAACACACACTGCTCTCTGTCCTTCTCTCTGTGCAACAGAACACTGATGTGACTGGGAGTCGAATTGCTGCTGGAAAAATGCTTTTCTGTGCAATATACAGTGCTGTCTGTCCCTCTCTATGGGGGACATTTACTAATCTAGTCTATTCTGGGTATGCTTATAGACCAGCGTATGTGGTAGTCTCCTGTCTATTGTGCTCCTAATTTATCAAAGGTCTCACAGCCCTTGATAAATTCTGTGCTCAGACTTCAGGGTCTACAGCTTAAACTCCATTTAGACCTGCTCCAACATGGTCTGACATTTCAGCGTATTTTGGGCAGATGCGACTTGTCGCACAAAAGTCGCACTTGATAAATTCAGCACCAATGCATTTTCCAATGCATTTCCGTCTAAAATTGACTTACATGCATCATGTTCTAAAAATCCTGTACAGCAAAAGTCGCAGAAAAGTCGCACATATTTAGACTGCGACTTTCTGTGCGACAAATTTAGACAGGAAAAAACAGTCTAAATCCTTTGCTAAATCTCCCCCTATCTCTTTACCAGAAAGGGCTGAAGTGACTGGCCGTAACAAATTTTCCTAGTCTTTTTGTTTGAAATTCCCTATAATGGACCGTATTATGAAAACTACATTCCTCAAAGTATTCAAAATGACATTCAGAAAGTTTGTTAAAGCTTTAGGTGTTTCACAGGAATAGCAGCAACGTGGAGGAGAACATTCTAAATCTTTATTTTTTACACTAACACCTTTTATTTTTTTCATTTTTACAAAATTTGTAAGCTATTTCTCTCAAGTATGTAAATACCTTATATGTGGATGTAAAGTGTCTGTGAGTGCATTACAGGGCTCAGAAAGGAAGGATCGACAGGGCTTTTGGAGAGAGAATTATGCTGAAATGTTTTTTTTTTTTTTTTTTTTTTTGGGGGGGGGGGGCTACATCAGCATGTTTGTGTAAAAAAAGTGTATTTGTTTTACACTAACATGCTGGCATGCTGGTGTTGCCCCAAACTTTTCATTTTCACAAGAGGTAAAAGGAGAAAAAGACTCCCAAAATTTGTAATACAATTTCTCCCGAATACGGAAATACCCCACATGTGGGTGTAAAATGCTCTTTGGGTGCACAACAAGGCTCAGGAGTGAGAGCGCACTATGTACATTTGAGGCCTAAATTGGTGATTTGCACAGGGGTGGCTGATAGTTACAGCGGTTCTGACATAAATGCAAAAACAAAACCACCCACATGTGACCCCATTTTGGAAACTGCACCCCGCAGGGAACATAATAAGGGGTACAGTGAGCATTTATACCCCACAGGTGTCTGAAAGATTTTTGGAACAGTGGTCCGAGAAAATAAAAAATGTTATGCACAGCCCACTGTTCCAAAAATCTGTCAAACGCCAATGGGGTATAAATGTTCAATGCACCCCTCAATGCACATGTTTCCA
This sequence comes from Hyla sarda, assembly GCF_029499605.1. NCBI lineage: Eukaryota > Metazoa > Chordata > Amphibia > Anura > Hylidae > Hyla > Hyla sarda. The sequence continues at coordinate 75,059,372 of NC_079189.1, read as the reverse complement.
AAATGAGGTCACATGTGAGTGTTTATTTTTTTCGTCAGGAAGGGGGCGTGTCGACCTCCGCACGAAGCGGCGGCCGACACGCCCCCTCAATACAACTCTATGGCAGAGCCGAAGCGCTGCCTTCGGCAATCTCCGGCTCTGCCATTGAGATGTATTGAGGGGGCGTGTCGGCCGCCGCTTCGTGCGGGGGTAGACACCCGCTATCTGGCCGGAGAGCCGGGGCCCTGTACAGAGAGATAGCAGGGGGCCCCAGCGGTCGGACCCCTCGCAATCTCAAACTTATCCCCTATCCTTAGGATAGGGGATACGTTTTTCACCACTGGACTACCCCTTTAAGGAAACAGTGCTGTACAAGACGTTTTTAATTTTTATGAGGTGAGTGGAGGGGTAACAGGTAAGGGTATGTGTATATGTAGTGTTTTACTCTTTATTTTGTGTTGTGTAGTATTTTTAGGGTACAGTCACACAGGTGGGGGGGGGGCGGGTTCACAGCGAATTTCCCGCTGGGAGTTTGAGCTGTGGCGAAAAATTCACATGGGGGGGGTCAAACCTCCAGCTGTTGCAAAACTAATACTCTCAGCATGTACTGTCAGACCGTGCATGCTGGTAACAGATTAACTCAGTGTTATCCCACCAGTTTGTCTCCAGCTGTGGCAAAACTACTGCTCCCAGCATGCACGGTCTGTCAGTACATGCTGAGAGTTGTAGTTTTGCAACAGCTGGAGGACACAGGTTGGGAAACAGTGAGTTAGGTAACAGGCCCTAACTCGGTGTTTCTCAACCAGTGTGCCTCCAGCTGTTGCAAAACTACAAATCCCAGCATGCACTGACCGACCGTGCATGCTGGGAGCTGTAGTTTTGCCACAGCTGGAAGCGCACTGATGGGGTAACACTGAAATAATCTGTTACCAGCATGCACGTTCTGTCAGTTCATGCTAAGTGTGCTGGAGGCACACAACTACAACTCCCAGCATGCCATTTGGCTGTCTGTGCATGCTGGGAGTTATAGTTATGCAAGATCTAGAGGGCCACAGTTTAGAGACCACTGCACAGTTATCTCCAATCTGTGGCCCTCCAGATCTTGCAAAACTACAACTCCCAGTATGCCCTGACAGCAAACAATGGTCTGGCCATGCTGGCCATGCTGAGAGTAGTTTTGCAAGATCTGGAAGATCATATTTTGGAGATCACTGCACAGTGATTTCCAAGCTGTGGCCCTCAAGATTTTGCAAAAATACAACTCCCAGCATGCCCAGACTGATATAGTGATCTCCAAGCTATGGTTCACCTAATTGCTGTTGCCACTTACCCGTTCGTCGCTGACTCATCCCCTTGCCGATCGCCGCCACCAACGATCATTCCCCTGCTCTGTCCAGGCTTGGATGGGCAGACACAGCGGGGGAACTGAACTTTAACCCCCCCCCCCCACACCCCCCATCTTCCATTGGTCGGTCAGTCCTAATTGACCAATGGCAGGGGATAGGAGGAGGTGGCACCCTCTTTTCTTTTTGGATTTCTATTCCGGTCATGATCACAGTGCTCTCTTCCGACACCTCTGTCCATGTCAGGAACTGTCCAGAGCAGGAGAAAATCCCCATAGCAAACATATGCTGCTTTGGACAGTTCCTAAAATTGACAGAGGAAAATAATTTCCTCTGTAGTATACAGCCGCTAATAAGTACTGGAAGGATTAAGAATTTTTAATAGAAGTAATTTACAAATCTACAATACAAATAGCGGAAGATAGCTGCACATCCACCATTTGTATTTTGATCTACTTTCTTCTCAGCATAATTTCAAAAACGAACACGTTGTTAGTATACATTTGATCAAAAAGTACAAGCTCACTCTCCCCGTCAAGGCCACCTAGTCAGAGTGGGTCCCTAACCTAACACTGGCATAGCGCCGGGCGGGGACCACCGCTTCCAAGACATCATGCCCACAGGGGCAACGACCCAGTGTCCAGGCAACCCCAAGGCTGACCGACCAAGCCCCTGGCTTTGGCCGCACCACCCCACAGACAAAGCATCACAGAAACAATGGCCGCCACAGAGAACCCCAACACTGTGATCACTTACCATGTGCTCCCTACCAGAGGGCTGGAAGAATGTAAGGAGGAATCCCATATGCAGTCTCCTGCTATTAAAAACACCTGGGCTGAATTGGTGGAGTGGAGTGCTGGCCATGGAAGAAGGGAGAGACTACAAATGTACAACACAAATAGAGAAAGATAGCCGCACATCCACCATTTGTATTTTGATCTACTTGCTTCTCAGCATAACTTAAAATAACTACCAGGTTGTAAGTATGCATTTTGATCAAAAAGTACAAGCCCACTCACCACGACATGGCCCCCTAGTCAGAGTGGGTCCCTAACCTAACACTGGCGCAGCACCGGGCAGAGACCACCGCCTCCGAGACACCATGCCCACAGGGGGAACGACCCCATAGAAAATCTATCCTGCTCTGGGCAGTTCCTGACATGGACAGAGGTGTCAGCAGAGAGCACTGTGGTCAGACACAAAGCAAATTCAAAAAGAAAAGAACTTCCTGTGGATCATACAGCAGCTGATAAGTACTGGAAGGATTAAGATTTTCTTATAGAAGTAGTTTACAAATCTGTTTAACTTTCGGGCACCAGTTGATTTTTCCACGTGAGTACCCCTTTAAGTACCAGGGCGCAAGGGCATACCTTTATGCCTTTGGTCCTTAACAAGTTAATCACCTGTACAGTTCACTGCATTCATATAAACTGCAATGAACTGTCCTATCATGGCAGCTACAGAGGCCTTCAGAAGGCTCTTTGCTGCCATGACAAAGAGTTGGCACACTGACTGGTATGCAGCTCCTTACCCGCTATATCGAGAATGAGAATGATTGTGACATTTAGGAGATAAAATGATCAGCACTGGGCCTAATTCTGATGCCAATATGTGCAATGTTTATATGTTTTTAAACTCCCTACAGCGTAAAGTCTAGGAGGGACTGAAGGACACTGTATGGTTAATGCTCATTGGGCATTTGGTCTCCCTATAATTTGGCCCTTGTTACAAGCAGAATATTTACACTCTGTTCCAAATTATTATGCAAATTCTATTTAAGTGTCACAAAGATTAAATGCTTTTTTTTTTTTTTTTCAGTTTAACTCATGGATGGCATTGTGTCATTTTTGATCACTGAAAACAATCCCGAACACCTGTGATAATTAGATTGCCAGGTCAGCCCAATTTAAGGAAAAATTACTAAAGGTGGGTGTTCCACATTATTAAGCAGAGTACCATTTTAAAGCAATATGGGGAAGAAAAAGGATTTATCTGCTGCCGAAAAGAGTGAAATAGTTCAAAACCTTGGACGAGGTATGAAAAGATTAGATATTTCATGAAAACTTAAGTGTGATCATTGCACTATTAAGAGATTTGTGGCTGATTCAGAGCACAGACGGGCTTGTGCAGATAAAAGCACATTGAGGAACATTTCTGCCAGATCCATACATTGGATCAAGAGAGCAGCTGATAAAATACAATTACATAGCAGCAAACAGATATTTGAAGCTGCTGGTGCCTCTTGAGTCCCACGGACATAAAGGTGTAGAGTCCTCCAGAGTCTTGCAACTGTGCATAAACCTTCTATTTGGCCACCACTAACCAATGCTCACAAGCAGAAATGGCTGCATTGGGCAGAAAAATATATGAAGACTAATTTTCAAACAGTCCTGTTCACTGATGAGTGCCGTGCAACCCTGGATGGTCCAGATGGATGGAGTAGTGGATGATTGGTGGACCGCCACCCTGTTCCAACTAGGCTGCAATGTCAGCAAGGCGGTGGTGGAGCCATGTTTGGGCCGGAATCATGGGAAGAGAGCTGGTCGGCCGCTTTAGGGTCACCGAAGGTGTAAAGATAACCTCTGCAAAGTATGTGGAGTTTCTGACTGACCACTTTCTTCCTTGGTATAGAAGGAAGAACTATGCTTTCTGTAATAAAATCATCTTCATGCATGACAATGTTCCATCTCATGCTGCAAAGAATGCCTCTGCATCAATGGCTGCTATGGGGATAAAAGGAGAGAAAGTCATGATGTGGCCTCCATCCTCCCCTAACCTTTTGGGAACCTTTGGAGCATCCTCAAGCAAAAGATCTATGAGGGTGGGAGGCAGTTTACATCCAAACAACAGCTCTGGGAGGCTATTCTGACATCTTGCAAACAAATTCAAGCAGGAACTGTCTAAAAACTTACAAGTTCAATGGATGTAAGACTTGTGAAGCTGCTATCAAAGAAGGTGTCCTATGTTAAAATGTAACGTGGCCTGTTAAAATGTTTAAAAAGTTTAAATGTTGTTAAAGGTTTGATTGAAATAGCTTTTGATTTCAGTAATTATGCTGCAAACACAACGAATGACAATTTTCAGTTCTTTACAACCTTTAAAATGTTTTGAAACTTACTGTGCGTAATAATTTGGAACAGTGAATTGTAAGTTTTTCATGTTTAAAAAAATATGTTATCATTAGGAGTTTTTTTCAATACAATTTGAATTGTCTTCTTAATAGTTGATAACGTGAGAATTATGCTGACTGTTATTTACATCAATTATTTAGGTAAATGAGAAAAACACAATTTGCATAATTTGGAACAGGGTGTACATGCTTATAATAAAATGATATTGCCTATAGCAAATAACAAATCATTTGCTCCCAAAGATCTATGACTTAGCGCTCCTGATGGCCAATACTGTGTCTATGTAGGAGAATGTGTACAAGAGGTAGGAGATAGCCAATTACCAAGGCTTGTTTCCCTTTTTTCTATTATATTAAACATTGAAAAACCAGATATATAACTAAAGTATTTAAACCAAAAATAAAAATGTTTAGAAAAATAGCGATAGCACTACAGCTAAGTGACAGAAAATGTTAAGATTTACAGCTAGTTTCCAAAGTTTAATAGCACTATTGAGTAATTTTGCTTTTGCTGCCCCTTCTCCTTACAATAAACCAATTACCAAGCAGCACAAGTTACAAAGGAATATGTGCTAAAAGGAATGAATATCCCAGGAGCTGATGCCACGAAAACCATCCTCGAGAAAGAAAAACACTGGGCCTAAGGTTAAAAGCATTGCTAATACATTAGTACTGGGAATTTAGAACAGTAGTTTGAAGTTTAAAGTTGGAATAAGAAGCTGGAAAGAGCTAGAGAACTGATATAAGACATGTAGCTACTTTAAGCAATACAGTTAATATGTGGATAAGATATTGTCAAAGATTCAAGCTCAAATTCAGGCTTTCTTATTTGTGGCAACTTTTAAATAGAACACTTCTAATAGATATTATAAAGCATGAAGTAATATGCAGTAATACATTAAATTAAAACCATAAGGACATTAATATTACTAGTAAACTTTAACTTTCTTTGTGAGATCTTGGGTGAACAACTTCCCCCATCACAGTTTGGATGTCCGTGTAACATCCTGGCACTCCACAATCCATCACTTGTCTGGATGAGCTAGCTGTGGTCTATCTAGTGATGTCTCCACTTGAGTTTTAATGTGAGGGTTAAAATAGGAATTCTTCCACTAAAGATACATTTTGAGCCCCTGCCCAATACACAGTACAATAATGCAAACCAATAAACAGAATCAGAGGATTAGAAGAAGAAAAAAGTTAAAAATGTTACTAGAAAGACTAGTATACTAAACATTAGGTTATATCCCTAATATGGTTATGAGTAAAGGACTTTGACAGCAATATATAGTCAAGAGTACAATGGACTATAACAGTGATACATTTCCAAACACAAAAGAAAAAAAAAACAGTTGACAGCTGGTTCACCTACATTAAACCCAATACAAAGGGTTATAGTGCAGGTGAATCGGATTAAAAAAAAAAGAGAGGTAACTGATCGGTGCCATCATTCAGGAAATACAATAAGTGTTAGGGTTTGTTGCCAATATGCTAATGCTGAACGCGAATGCGTTCGAAACGCGTCCATAGGAGTAGTTTGCTGACCAGGTGAAGGTGCATGGTGTGTGCTCTGTATTTTTAAAGAAAAGTGCAATAAATGATCTACGTTTTAAGGGACTGCTGGACTACCTTTCTTCATTCACTTACAAGTTTCCCTTTAACCCCTTAAGGAAACATCCCATTTTGGCTTTAAGGGGGTACTCCTGTAGATTATTATTTTTTTTCAAATGCAATGAACTGGTGCCAGAAAGTTAAACAAATTTGTAAATAATTCTATTAAAAATCTCAATCTTTCCAGTACTTATTAAGGGAAGTTGAGTTGTCATTTTCTGTCTGACTACATTGCTCTCTGCTGGCACATCTGTCCATGCCAGGAACTGTCAAGAGCGGGAGAGTTTTGCTATGGGGATTTGCTTGTACTCGGGACAGTTCCTGAGACAGACTGAGGTGTCAGCAGAGAGCACTGTGATCAGACTGAAAAGAACGATGCAACTTCCTCTGGAACATACAGCAGCTGAAGTACTGGAAGGGCTGATATTTTTTATTATAATTTAGAAATCTGTTTAACTTTCTGGCACCAGTTTATTTGATTAAAAGAAAAAAAGAATTTCCACCGGAGAATCCCTTCAAGGACACAGGAAATTTTCATTTTTGGGTTTTTATTTTTCCTTCTCGCCTTCATAATTCCTTTTTTTTTTTCCATGCACACAGCCATATGAGGGCTTGTCTTTTGCACAATCAATTGCTCTTTGTAAAGACCCCTTTTATTGTGCTGTAAAATGTACGCTGCATCCAGAAAAATATTATTTATGGTGGGAAATTGAAAAGAACTTAATAGTAAAACATGTTACCTTTATTCTGTGGGTCATTACGATTAAAATGATACCATGTTTACATGATTTTCTATTTTTGCACAATTTTTTTTTTTTTTTAAATAAGCAGTTTTTGACGTTGGTATTTTTTGTTTACACCCTTTACAGGATCATTAACATTATTTTTCAATACTGTAGTTTGTTCATTTCTGCATGCAGCAATTTCAAATATGTTTATTTATTTATTTATTGTAAAATGGAATAAGAGGGACATTTTATTTATTTACTTTTAATTGGGGGAGGGGTTATTCACTTTTATTTAAAAAAAAAAATACTAATTTAATAATTTTATTATAATTTTATAAATTTAAAAAATACATTCTTTTCAAGAGTTTTATCAAATTTGTGGGGAAATTCAGGGAATTCAGTCTGGGAAAAGAAAACCTGACTCATCCATACCTACTTTACAATTTTTATGCAGCACCACCACAAGGTAGTACACATTTAAACAAGCAAGCTGCAGAACCACTATTCTTCTACAAAACAAAATAATGGATCTCTCAAATCTGGGCAGGACTCCTTTGAAGTTATTGTTCCCTTTAAAGATGGACTCTCTTATAATATCCATTTAACTCATAAATCCACTTCTCTAGTAGTATAGATTTTCTACCAACCCATCAATCTAGACCATAACATACATCATATTTAATGGAAGACTGGTGAACATGTTCAAAACAAAACTTTTTTTATTGTTAAATTTTTAGGAAGCAATGAATCAAGTATCAGTAAATTGATTTTTGTGCTAAAGTGGTACAAGGAAATTGAAAAGTCTATTGTTCCTGAGTCTGCTATCTGCACACATTTTGATGCACTTGGCAGGGAGATTGTTTGGTAGCTGTGTGCCAAAGAAATTCTTGCAACTGCTTCAAAATTGTCTGCCAACTTTAATCTGGCATATGATCTGACCTGCAATAATAAGTGCTATACATCAAGAGAAGCCTTTATAATAAATAGGGATATTTTATTATAAAAAATGTGGGGGGGAAAAAAGAAAACTTGGCAATGTAACACAGTAAAATGCATTGCAGTGTTATCTGCTATTTAGTATTTACCAACAGAAGCCATATAAAAGTATATAAGCAGAACACTGCTATGAGTTATATGACACACTGTTATATGCTACCCAAAATATCACAGATATTTATTGAAGAATACATATCTAGATCTATTTTCATTGATCCCAAACTATATTTTTACTTTTTTTCCTGATTAACTTTAATATTACGGAACAAATTATTTCCTGGGGATCATTAGATGGTTTCCACAAACACTTAGTTATTTATTGTGACTTGAAGTCATCTTATTATAATCAGTATATGCTGCTTCCCTTTGATATTATTTTGGTTGCCAAGGCAGGGGTTTTCAGAATACACTTTACCTTCTTAACCTCTTAAGGACCAAGGAAGTCGGGGGACGTCCTGGCACCCTGTGCATTAAGGACCAAGGATGTCCCCGGACGTCTTGGTGTTTCTCCGGTCTCTGCCGCCCGCCGGGCAGAGATCGGAACGGCATTCCTGCTGAAATCCTTCAGCAGGCATGCCGTGCAAATGCCGAGAGGGGTCATTACACCCCCCCCCCATGTCGGCGATCGGCGCAAATCGTGAGTAAATTTACACTTTCGATTTGCGCTGATTCCGGGTCATACGGGTCTATGGTGACCTTGTGACCCGGAATAGAAGGGGGATCGCGGTTGTCCATGACACCAAGGATCCCCCTGTAGAGATAGGAGTGAGGTGGCAGGGGTGCCACCCCTCCTATCCCTGCTATTGGTGGTCTAGACACGACCACCAATAGCAGATGGGGGGCGGGGGGCTTTACTTTCGGTTTCCCCATTCTGCCCACCCATCGGCGACGGCAGCGGGCGATGATCGGCGGCAGCGGGCGACGATCGGCGGAAGAAGAGGACGGCGACGCAGCTCCCTGGATCCTACAGAAGCCGGTGAGTTACTGAGCAACATCTGGAGGGCTACAGTCTGAGACCACTATAGTGGTCCCTAAACTGTAACCATCCAGATGTTGCAAAACTACAACTCCCTGCATGCCCAGAGAGCTTTTAAGGCTTGCTGGGATTTGCAGTTTTGCAACAGCTGGAGGTCTACAGTTTGAGACCACTGCACAGTGATCTCTATATTGTGCATCTCCAGATCTTGCAAAACTACAACTGAAAGCATGCCCACACAGCAGTTTGCTGTCCGGGCATGCTGGTATTTGTAGTTTTGCAACATCTGGAGGTCCACAGTTTGTGGTCTCTAAACTATAGCTCTCCAGATGTTGCAAAACTGCAAATCCCAGCATGCCCAAATAGCAAACAGCTGTCTCTGCATGCTGGGAGTTGTAGTTGCGTACCTCCAGCTGTTGCATAACTACATCTCCCAGCATGCCTTTCGGCGATCAGTACATGCTGGGAGTTGAAGTTTTGCAACAGCTGGAGGCACACTGGTTGGAAAATACTGAGTTAGGTAACTGAAGGTTTCCCAACCAGTGTGCCTCCAGCGGTTGCAAGAGTACAACTCCCAGCATGCACGGTCTGTCAGTACATGCTGGGAGTTGTAGTTTTGAAACAGCTGAAGGTTCCCCCGCCCATGTGAACGTACAGGGTACATTCACACAGGCAGTTTTACAGTTAGTTTTCTGCTTCAAGTTTGGGCTGCGGCAAATTTGTCGTCGCAGCACAAACTCCTAGCGGTAAACTCACTGTAAACGCCCGCCAGTGTGAATGTACCCTAAAAACACTACACTATACACTACACTACACTAACACATAATAAAGGGTAAAACCCTACCTATACACCCCCTTACACTGTCCCCCCCAATAAAAATGAAAAACGTATCGTACGGCAGTGTTTCCAAAACGGTGCCTCCAGCTGTTGCAAAACAACAACTCCCAGCATTTCCAGACAGCCAATGACTGTCCAGGCATGCTGGGAGTTTAGCAACAGCCGGAGGCACCCTGTTTGGGAATCACTGGCATAAAATCCCCCTATGTCCACCCCTATGCACTCCCTATGAAGTCCTCAAATGCGCATGGCGCTCTCTCACTTCAGAGCCCTGTCGTATTTCAAGGAAACAATTTAGGGTCAGATATGGGGTATCTCCGTACTCGGGAGAAATTGCACTACAAATTTTGGGGGCTTTTTATCCTTTTACCCCGTTGTGAAAAGGAAAAGTTGGGGTCTATACCAGCCTGTTGGTATAATTTTTTTTCCTTCTTTTTACACTAACAAGCTGGTGTTGCCCCATACTTTTTATTTTCACAAAAAAAGCAAAAAAAGACCTCCAAGTTTGTAACGCAATTTCTCCTGAGTACGGAAATACCCCAGATGTGGGCATAAAATGTTCTACGGACGCACAACGAGGCTCAGGAGTGAGAGTGCACTATGTACATTTGAGGTCTAAATAGGTGATTTGCACAGGGGTGGCTGATTTTACAGTGGTTCTGACATAAATGCAAAAAAAAATACCCACATGTGACCCCCTTTTTGGAAACTACACCCCTCACGGAATGTAATAAGGGGTTCAGTGAGCATTTACGCCCCACAGGTGTCTGACAGATTTTTGGAACAGTGATCCGTGAAAATTAAAAATTTATTTTCCATTTGCACAGCCCACTGTTCCAAAGATCTGTCAAACGCCAGTGGGGTATAAATGCTCACTGCACCACTTTTTAAATTCTGTGAGGGGTTTAGTATCCAAAATAGGGTCACATGTGGGGGGTCCACTGTTCTGGCACCACGGGGGGCTTTGTAAACACATATGGCCCCCAACTTCCATTCTAACCAAATTCTCTCTCCAAAAACTCTATGGCGCTCCTCCTCTTCTGAGCATTGTAGTTTGCCCGTATTGCACTTCAGGCCAACTTATGGGGTACCTCCATACTCAGAAGAGATGGGGTTACAAATTTTGGGGGTATTTTCTGCTATTATCCATTTCAAAAATGTGAAATTTGGGGGGAAACACACATTTTTGTGAAAATATATATATATTTTTTTTACATATGCAAAAGTCGTGAAACACCTGTGGGGTATTAAGGCTCACTTAATTCCTTGTTACATTCCTCAAGGGGTCTAGTTTCCAAAATGGTATGGCATGTGTTTTTTTTTTTTTTTTTTTTTGCTGTTCTGGCACCATAGGGGCTTCCTAAATGCAACATGCCTCACAAAAACCATTTCTGAAAAATGTACTCTCCAAAATCCCCTTGTCGCTTCTTCGCTTCTGAGCCCTCTACTGCGCACACCGAACAATTAACATAGACATATGAGGTATGTGCTTACTCAAGAGAAATTGGGCTACAAATATAAGTATGCATTTTCTCCTTTTACCCCTTGTAAAAATTGAAAAATTGGGTTTAAAAGAACATGCGAGTGTAAAAAATGAAGATTGTGAATTTTCTCCTTCTCTTTGCTGCTATTCCTGTGAAACACCTAAAGGGTTAAAATGCTGACTGAATGTCATTTTGAATACTTTGGGGGGGGTGCAGTTTTTATAATGGGGTCATTGTGGGGTATTTCTAATATGAAGACTCTTGGAATCCACTTCAAACCTGAACTGGTCCCTGAAAAATAGTGAGTTTGAAAATTTTGTGAAAAATTGGAAAATTGCTGCTGAACTTTGAAGCCCTCTGGTGTCTTCCAAAAGTAAAAAGTATATATATATATATATATATATATATATATATATATATATATATATATATATATATATATATATTTCAAATAATCAGATTATCTGCTTATATTAATGAGTCATTACAACTAATTTTTGTAATGTGTGTTTTCTATTCCATTTTTTTATGGAGGTGATTTTCACCTTTTTAAAGGATTTGCATCAAATTTTGTGCCTTTTTAAAAAGCTGCATTTTCATAAATTCCTGACCACTGCAAAAACCTGACTCAAAACATGCATACCACAGCCAAACACAGGAATGCAGGTGTATGAAAAATTGCAACAAAAAAAAAACACTGCCCCAAAATATTGTGACAATTTTACCCAAGAAAACAAGCTAAAATGTTTCATAAATACCCCCCAAAATGTTTACACTATGCCCCCTGAATAAAAAAAAAAAATAGCTTACACTGTTGTCTCTGTATGCTAACACTGTGAACCCTGAAGACAAAATGCTTACACTGTGCTCCCTGAATAAAAATGATGACACTGTTGATTTAGAATAAAAAATGCTTACACTGTTGTCCCCTGCATAAAAAATGCTTACACTGCAGCTGCTGGATAAAAAAATGCTTACACTGTACTCCTTAAAAGAAATACTAGCACTGTGCCCCTTAAATAAAAAAAAGTATAAATAGTGCTCACATTCAACTGAATAGTAAAATGGTTATGCCCACTGGATATAATGGCCCACACTATTCCATTTTAATAAGCAATTCCCACAATGTTCCCCAGTGCAGAAAACAGGGTCTATACTCTATTCCTTGAAAAAAAGGTCTACATTATGACTATACAGTATATTAAAAAAATAACCCACAATGTTCCTCCTGTGTGAAAAGAAAGAGGCCTCACCACCCCAGTAAAGAATATTCACTTCCTGAATCATCTGTTCAACACAATGCAAGCGATACAGTTACATCTGAGAGGAAGGATTCTAGAACAGATTTATTTCTGGATCTTAGTCTCCTCTTTTTCCATAGACAGAGCCCAGCAAATACTTACTGCTTAGGATGGGTTCAAATCAGGATTTAACAAAATGTTGCATTTAAATAGTGCACATGGGCCTGAATAAATGGGATGCCGACATATAGGCACACATACTGATATGGGCCTCCTTGAACTGGCACAAATGTAGTCAACTACTGTCTATGGTATGCTCATTACCTGAACATATGCATTTAATTTTATTCTGGTACTCAAAAGCATAGTGTGCTATATTTTGGATCTCCGAGAAATATGAGTATAAGGACAAGAAATCACTTATAGAAGTCAATGAGGCATGTTTTAGTACATGCATATATACATCTACATTCTTTTGTCAAAAAGTACTTGCTCACATCTCTGCACCATCTAAGAGAAAGATAGTTCACCTTGCATCAGGTGAGAGAAGGGTTAGGAACACCTACTGCACCAATGAAAGCTGCAATAAATAAGTCACAGTATAGTTAGACACAGGGATCAGACGGGGTTCCTCTACATGTGAGGAGCTGTCATAGATTCTTTTCATCACATATATAACTCCAGTAAATTTAAAAGGACTTTCAGTATGTGATGTGACATGTATGTGACCCGTTATACATGGAGTATCCGTAAAGTGGCAGGTGCATGGCGGCTATTGGAAGCTGATCAATAAGTACAAAGAATTTACACAATGCTGGACGCCTTATATAAAACAGAGAACTAGATAAACCTACAAAGATTGCAATATCAATCTAAAGGTTTAAATAAAATACATAAAACATACTTCTATTTTTACTTAACAACCACATGTTTTTTTTTTTTTTTTTTAAGATGAAATATTCCTTTCACTGCCTTTTGGTCTTCTGTTTCTTTCTATCTTGTTACATTTTTCAAGAAATCAGAACAGCACAATAAAAGAGCAGAAAACATGAATGCATCTTGTGACTTGTATCCATTATGGCTTTCCAACCAAACTGTACAGTATTTCAAGCTTTGACATTTTTTTTCTTTCCTATCTGTATACAGATTTTTTGCAGAATATCACCACCAACCATTGTCTGCCCCTTTCTCTGACATTACTCCTTTTGTGAAATGATAGTGTTGATAACTAAAGAAAAAAAAAAAAAAAAATTATATTTTTACTTGCTGTCACACCACAGTTCATTTAAAGGAAAACTGTCGGTAAAATTCCCCCGCACTAACCAGATGTAATACAGGGGACACTGATCAATATGCTGCCTACCATGCCCGGATCCGTTCACCCGTTATCTTCATTCTTCAGGATAAGCAAATGAGCTGCTAACTGGCACGGGAGGGGTTACAAGGCTCCTTCTGGCACTCTGACATCAGCGCCGCTCGTCCGCAGCATCACCCGGCTTATGAATATTCACCCCCTCCCTCCGACTGTTCCTCCCCTCCCCGCTCTGTACTGGACTCCATTGTGGAGGGAGGGGACGAATATCCATAAGCCGGGCAGTGCGGCAGACGAGCAGCGCTGACATCAGAGTTCCGAAAGGAGCCTTGTAACCCCGTCTGTGCCAGTTAGCAGCTCATTTGCATATACAGAGGAATGAAGATAATGGGTGAACGGTGGGGCGGATCCAGCCATGGTAGGCAGCATAATGATCAGTGTCCCCCGCACTACCAACCAGTACCTCTGGTTAGTGTGAGGGGAATTTACTGACATTTTTCCTTTAATAGCTTTAGTGGCAATACCCAATAAACAAATCAGATAAATATTAAAGTGTATCCGTTTAGTCTGTTTCATGTAAAATTGCTTAGTGCAGCACTGTGCACAATATAAATTTTTCTAAATCACAGCTGAAATACCTTTACTGATCGCCAAATCTAGGGTTAGGGTAGTAAAGGTGGTAATGTCAATATTTCAATGTCCAGGACAATGAAGGGGTTAAAGGGGTACTCCACCGGGAAAAAAAAAAATGTAATCAACTGGTGCCAGAAAGTTAAACAGATTTGTAAATTACTTCTATTAAAAAAAATCTTAAACCTTCCTGTACTTATCAGCTGCTGTTATCATCCACAGCGAGTTTTCCTTTTTTTTCGCTGCCTGACCACAGTGCTCTCTGTTGACACCTCTGTCCATTTTAGGAACTGTCCAGTGCACAATAGATTTTCTATGTGGATTTGCTCCTACTCTGGACAGTTCCTAAAATGGACAGAGGTGTCAGCAGAGAGCACTGTGGTCCGACAGGTAGGAAATTCTAAACATAATAACTTCATGTGGATCATACAGCAGCTGATAAGTACTCGAAGTATTAAGATTTTTTAATAGATGTAATTTACAAATCTGTTTAACTTTTTGGCACCAGTTGATTAAAAAAAAAATGTTTTCCAGTGGAGTAACCCTTTAAGGTCAGCATCCCTTGGGGATTTGAACAGTGCAAGAGTTAATGTGAATATCCTTGGTGGACTAGGTCAATGAAGGGGTTAATGTTGGAATGCCTTATGGACTAGGACAATTAAGGGTTAATTCCAGTGGTAGTTGAAAGCATTGAGGATGAGGATTCCTACTGGGCAACTGCAAATGGATTAATGCCATTGTCCCATGTCTTTTTGTGCACTTAAATAATACATTTTGAGATCCCTTATGAAGGTCAGTGGAAGAGTTAATGCTGCCTACAATACCTATTATCCACTGGGTTACTTGGCTTTCTGGGCTCCAGCATTGAACTAGATTTAAAAGGTGGCTGAACACTGATATTTCACATGCATTGGTCACTATAAAGTTAGGACCTTTCTTCAGCAGATCAAAATATATAGGGGGAGATTTATCAAAACCTGTCCAGAGGAAAAGTTGCCCAGTTGCCCATAACAACCAATCAGCTCGCTTCTTTCATTTTTAACATGACCTCTACAAAATTAAAGAAGCTATCTCATTTGTTGCTGTGGGCAACTGGGCAACCTTTCCCCTGCACAGATATTGATAAATCTCCCCCATAGTGTCTAAATATTTAGAGCTGCTGAAGAAAGGTCCTAAGGAGGACTTGAAACGCGTCCAGCCTTTACCAATAATAATCCTAGTGCGACATTATCTATTTTCCTTAAGATTACAGCGTTATACAAGATCTACCTATCTGTCAACCAAAGCTTTGTCAGTATGTGCCAGCATCTACCACGAGGAGGCTGCTACTTTGCCTCACCACAATCAGGACAACCGCTGCAGTACCCACCGACTGAGCCCACTGCTGCCGCTGCACATCTGAGACTGCCAAGTCTCTAGCAGCGCACCCTCTGCCCAGAGATCGGGACCGTCCGGTGACCAGCGCAATCTACAAGAAGGTACCCAAATCTAATTATACTGCAAAGTGTTGCTTTCATTCATTCTTATGGAACTTTTCACTGCCGCTGCGTAACTGCAAGACGGCTGTGTCTCCAGCAGCGAGCCCTGTGCATAGAGGACCTGGATCTGCCACATTGTATAAACCAATTGATACAATTGACACTAACTACAGGGTGGGTCATTTATATGGATGCACCTTAATAAAATGGGAATGGTTGGAGATATTAACTTCCTGTTTGTGGCACATTAGTATATGTGAGGGGGGAAACTTTTCAAGATGTGTGGGGACCATGGCGGCCATTTTGAATCCAACTTTTGTTTTTTCAATAGGAAGAGGGTCATGTGACACATCAAACTTATTGGGAATTTCACAAGAAAAACAATGATGTGCTTTGTTTTAACGAAACATTATTCTTTTATGAGTTATTTACAAGTTTCTGACCACTTATAAAATGTGTTAAATGTTCTGCCCATTGTGTTGGATTGTCAATGTAACCCTCTTCTCCCACTCTTCACACACTGATAGCAACACCGCAGGAGAAATGCTAGCACAGGCTTCCAGTATCTATAGTTTCAGGTGCTGCAGAATGGGCAAAACAAAAATTGGAACAGGACCCTCAGTTTACGCAGAAGATTTTGTTCAGTGATGAGGCTAACTTTTACGTGAATGGTGAAGTTAACAAACAAAACCACCACTATTGGTTTGACACTAACCCACATTGGATAGATGCCTCAAAGACTGTTGGAACACAAAAATTGATGGTATGGTGTGGTATATGGGGTACAAAGATAGTGGGGCCATTCTTCATCAATGGAAACCTCAAGGCCACTAGATATGCGAAATTGCTACATGATTATGTGTTTACCTATTTATGCACTGATGCTGGCACGCTCAGGGCCGGCCTTAGGTGTTCAGGCGCCCTGTGCGAGCTAACCTTGTGGCGCCCCCCACCCCCCAATAAAAATACACAAAGAGGAAAAAAAATCTTTGTGACAAATATTTTTTTTTATATTTAATCAGTCCCCTGCCCCCTTAATCAGTCCCATGTACCCCTTCACCAGTCCCCTGCCCCCTTAATCAGATGCAGTAAAGTTCCCCACATTAGGTGCAGTATAGTTCCCCCACATTAGGTGCCGTATAGTTCCCCACATTAGGTGCAGTATAGTTCCCCCACATTAGGTGCAGTATAGTTCCCCACATTAGGTGCAGTATAGCTCTCCACATTAGGTGCAGTATAGTTCCCCCACATTAGGTGCAGTATAGTTCCCCACATCAGGTGCAGTATAGTTCCCCCATATTAGGTGCCATATAGTTCCCCACATTAGGTGCAGTATAGTTCCCCCACATTAGGTGCAGTATAGTTCCCCACATTAGGTGCAGTATGGTTCCCCACATTAGGTGCAGTATAGTTACCCACATTAGGTGCAGTATAGTTCCCCCACATTAGGTGCAGTATAGTTCCCCCACATTAGGTGCAGTATAGTTCTCCGCATTAGGTGCAGTATTGTTCTCCACATTAGGTGCAGTATAGTACCCCCCACATTAGGTGCAGTATAGTTCCCCACATTAGGTGCAGTGTAGTTCCCCACATTAGGTGCAGTATAGTTCCCCCACATAGGTGCAGTACAGTTCCCCCCACATTAGGTGCAGTACATTTCCCCCCACATTAGGTGCAGTATAGTTCCCCCACATTAGGTTCAGTATAGTTCCCCACATTAGGTAGTAGCAGGTTCCCCACATTAGGTAGTAGCAGGTTCCCCACATTAGGTAGAAGCAGGTCCCCCCCCCCTCACCCCCCCCCCGGACTCACACACACACACAGACAGACATCCACACATGCACACACACAGAGACAGACACCCACACATGCACACACACACACACATAGACACACTTACCTGTCCTGCGCTGCGCTTCTCTCCGACGGCGGCCTGACGAGTGACGTCACTGATGTCCTCCTGAGCGGGTCTGCGGAGGGATGTCACATGCGCGACATCCCTCTTCAGACTCGGGCCGGCCAGCCAACCAGAGACGCGGAGGAGGGCAGGGTAAGTGAAACCTCCCTGTGTAATGAACAAAACTGTGCCCTGAAGTGGAATGTGATCCTCCGCATAGGGACACAGTTGAGGGAGGGTAGTGGGAATGGAATGAGAGGGAGCGGCCTGCAAAGCAGAAAACTGTGTCCCTGTGTGGAGGGTCACATTCCGCTACAGGGCACAGTTTTCTTCATTACACCGGCATTTAGCACTGTGCCCGGAACTGCACGTCGGGCAATACAAATTACATATACCCGGTGCGAGCTGTGTCGGCCGCCGGGCGCCCCTGTTGCTATGGCGCCCTGTGCGGCCGCACAGCTCGCACACCCCTAAGGCCGGCCCTGGGCACGTTCCCTGAATTTTTCCAGCAAGGTGGTGCCCCACCACATTATGGGTGTCAAGTCCGAGCATTCCTAGATGAACAGTTTCCTGGAAAGTGGATTGGTCGTCGTGGGCCAGTTGAATGGCCCCTAAGGTCTCCTGATCTGACCCCCTTAGATTTCTATTTATGGGTCATCTGAAGGCAATTGTCTATGCTGTGAAGATACGATATGTGCACCTGAAACTATGGATACTGGAAGCCTGTACTAGCATTTATCCTGCGGTGTTGCTATCAGTGTGTGAAGAGTGCGAAAAGAGCATTGCATTGACAATCGAACACAATGGGCAGCACATTGAACACATTTTATAAGAGGTCAGAAACGTATAAATAACTCATGAAAGAATAAAGTTAAGTTAAAACCAAGCTCATCATTGTTTTTCTTGCGAAATTCTCAATAAGTTTGATGTGTCACATGATCCTCTTCCTATTGAAAAAACATAAGTTGGATTCAAAACGGCTGACTTCAAAATGGCCGCCATGATCACCACCCATCTTGAAAAGTTTCCCCCCTCACATATACTAATGTGCCACAAACAGGAAGTCAATATCACCAACCATTCCCATTTTATTAAGGTGTATCCATTTAAATGGCCCACCGCGTATATCTGTACAAACCACTGTACTTTAGATACAAGACATTTGATACTTATCTCAACTGGAAGCAAAATAACTTTTAAAACAGCGATCTGAGTTAAACCTGCCATATCAGATAAATCACTGCTTCTTAAAACACTAAATCACTGCCTATTTTTACAGATGTGTGGACACTTATTTCAGGGATTATTTTATGTGTTGTAACTTGTATTGATTTTTAAATATTTTAAATATTTCAGTATATTTGCCATAATGTTATTATATTAATCATTTAACAATTGTTTAGTGTTCCTGTTGATTCACAAGGGCCCTGTGATTCACAGTACACAAGTATGTTATCACTTATTATTTATATATACCACATACCTAAATAAATATATGTTTATTCAAATATTCATTAACTCTGAGCCCCAATTTCTATATTAGATTTGCACAATTGTTGACACTGTGGGTATAGGTGTTATTTGGGCAGCTTGAGTCCTAGGTTGCCAGATCAAGAGGAGCCACTCTACCACTCTCATTATTTCCACGTCTGCTGACAAACTAATGGGGCAAATGAGAAGCAGTTGTCCATGGAATCTCTACATACTGTAGAGCTATAATGTAGATATTCCATGAGCCACGGTACAATACAGTACTGTATATCCATATAGATTTTTGTGGGTACTCTATTATTTCTCTGTAAATGTTTGCATAAGACAAATGATTTTTATATACAGTTTAACAACTGAAATGCTAGCAAAAC
This sequence comes from Hyla sarda, assembly GCF_029499605.1. NCBI lineage: Eukaryota > Metazoa > Chordata > Amphibia > Anura > Hylidae > Hyla > Hyla sarda. The sequence continues at coordinate 75,039,867 of NC_079189.1, read as the reverse complement.
TGTCATCTGTATAACCTATTGGCTTTTGCTCTTTATCTCAGTCTATATAGACATCTCTCACAGGTAGAATAAATATGTTTACAGATGCCTACATTTCAGTATTGAGTGACAAAATGGTGCATATCATAAATTCCTCAATGCCAGGACAATATGAAGGCATGTACGAGATGTGTTATTTCAAAAACAATCAGAACAAAGGTTCTTTCAAGGAGTATTCACAATATTGTTGAAGAGTTTCTAATTACAAAGGAAACTGAGCAGCCTCAGAAAATCACTGAAGTGAAGACCAAGCGTGAGCAATGTCAGCATATGTAGCTTCTAATTAGGAGACTAAAAGAGCCTAAGTATGTGTTCTGGAAGATAATTGATAATAATTACTGGAAGAATGCAGGCGGAATAGCTGACAACCACGTCTCTTGACCAGTTCATTTCCTTATTTTGAACTTTATCTGTATTTCTTCCTTGGTGTAAAACTTATCTGTCTATTTATAGCAAATTTTGTTTGGTTATCGTCATTCTACATTAACTTATAAATAATACTATAGCTTTATAGATTTAGGGAGAATTTAATGCATTATAAATGTTGTAGAGTTACTCCAACATTAAAAGCCAAATCATTGGAAAAAGATGACCTATAACCTTGTTGTTTTCACCTTTATCATTTATTGAACCTAAGAGACCTCTTTTACGTCTTCCTCCTCCGCTCATTATTTCACTGCTCTAAATAATAACTGTTTAATTCTTACACAGTGTAAACTAAGACTAAATAGTCTAAGAGTGTGCCAAATTTCTAACAGTGGCTGGCATGTATTTGGACTGTCTAGTCTAAGTTTTGACCCTTTTTAAATTGAATTACTTTTGACCCATAAATTTGGTGCACAATATGTATTGAAATTATAACCTCAATATACAAACTGCAAGTAGATGCCTCCCTATAGACATTTCCAGTGGCTTTACCCTAAGCAATACTCTATCAGAAGCCCTGGTGCCTAAAAGGGGAGCCAATGGCACCTCTGCCCCGTAAGAAAACACCAGTATTATAAATAACGAAAATATTTTACCCTCCAATATAAACCCAATTTAAGCTATTAATACTTTAAGATATGTGAGAACCGAGAACACATTTTCTACATGTCTTCACAGTTTTGAAAACTGTCTAGATGAAAAAACATTGGGGGGGGGTATTTAAAGGGGTACTCCACTGGCCAGCGTTCAGAACATTTAGTTCCAAATGATGTGCGCGTACTGTGGGGGTCGGCCATGCCCCTTGTGACATCAGGCCACACCCCGTCAATGTAAATCTATGGGAGGGGCGTGATGGTCACCAGGCTTTAATTGAGGAGGCATGGCCTGACGGCACAAGAGTGGCCAACCCCCGCAGTGCACACACAGCATTCGGAACTAAATGCTGGCCAGTCTAGTACCCCTTTAAAGAATTTAGTGCCACTTTTTTAAATTTAGCTGTGCCACATTTGCTTCAAATGTGGTGCACACTATTAGCCCAGCATCTTCAGATATTTAGCACCCAATTTAGTGCCCTGTTAGCCATTTTTTAAAGTGGTTAGGGCATGGTAAGGCTTTTTGTGCTATTAACATGCTATTTTCAAATGATTTGCACCCCTTTTGGTGCACAAAGTGTTGCAGTTAATAACAAATATACCTGGTATTGGATGATGTGCTATTTGCCCCAAATTTTTACAAAGACCAAATACCCTCCTGAAAATGAGGTGCAGTTAACACTCTTTGAGGCACAAAATAAAGCGCCCTAATACAATAAATTTCTGACTATTTCCCCCAGTATGCCATATTTTGGCACTACATATTCTTATGCATGTAAGAAAGTCAGGAAGTGACATGTTAAAGGCATTTGCCCAATTATGATAACATTGGCTGAATTTGCAGTATTTTCTGTCATCTCACAAGCTGGAACATCCTACAACATTATTGATAAAGTTTGCAAAATGGCTTCATATTAACAATCCCAAATTATGCTGTTACTTTTTGGCTGTGCTACAATAGTATCCAATATATAATTTCACCACTGATAAGCCAGTGATTATACTTATATCCTAATTTTACCTGTGTGTTGCAATTAGGGGTTGTTTAGGATCACATACATTATTTTTCCCCAAAAATAAACATCAGCTTTGGTCCATGGTTCTAACTGGAGTTACAGTTCTTTCTTATTTAAGTGAGTGAGTGGAGAAGAGGTGCAAAATCACACACAGTTCATAATCAAGAAAAGTGTGGGGTGGGGGATGGTGGTAAAAAAAGCATACCCTCATGTCTAAGGCTGGGTCCACACTACGTTTTGTCCCATACGGGAGCGCATACGGCAGGGGGGAGCTAAAAGATCGCGCTCCCGTATGTGACCGTATGCGCTCCCGTATGTCATTCATTTCAATGAGCCGACCGGAGTGAAACGTTCGGTCCGGTCGGCTCATTTTTGCGCCGTATGCGCTTTTACAACCGGACCTAAAACTGTGGTCAACCACGGTTTTAGGTCCGGTTGTAAAAGCGCATACGGCGCAAAAATGAGCCGACCGGACCGAACGTTTCACTCCGGTCGGCTCATTGAAATGAATGGCATACGGGAGCGCATACGGTAACATATGGGAGCGCGAGGTTTTAGCTCCCCCCTGCCGTATGCGCTCCCGTATGGGACAAAACGTAGTGTGGACCCAGCCTAATCCTGGATACAACTGTGACTTCTAACATGTAGAGTAGGGACACACACATACATGTATAATGGCATGGGGAAGACAAGTTGTTGGACATGATTCCACAGTATAGTAGATATGGCCTATTTTGTCAGTATTTGGAGTATGTTGTGGTAAAAATTCACCTAATGTACCAAAAATGTTTTAAAAACAATTTTTCTGTAAAAAAAAAAAAAAAGATTGATAGTGTACTGATCATAGAATGAATGTGACTGAGATAGCAATAAGCAGCTGTCATGTAACCCCCCCCCCCTTTGTTTCATATAAGGTTACCCTTAGGTTTATACCAGTGCCTGCTATGAGACAGAATGGTCTTGGCTGAATGTGTCAGGGTTGTGTCTTTATGGTCAGATGACAGACTAATGGTGCCAGGGGAAAAAGTTGCCAACAAACCCAGAACTTGGAACAGGTTTCATTGTCAAGTACTGCAGCTCAGTCTTATTCTAATTGCACTTTTTTGATTAATTTTAAGGATAAACCATCAATGCGTTCCCAAGAAAACCCTTCAAACAATAAGTATTGTTCCGTTTGGTAAATTGTTACAGAATAGGCTCATAGTTATGATGAGTATTCATGAGATCAGTGTTTTCCACACCCCTTCAGTGATACAAATCTATTTAAATTCTATAAAAATGGAACATATAAAATATATATGTATGTTTTTTGATGTCTTTCAAATGTGCACATTTAACATTCACATGGGTAAATCTGAAGATACTGCAATATAAAGATTCTACAAGTGAGTTGTTTAGCAATTCAGCAATTATGTATTTTACAATATAATCTCCCAATCACCCATTATCCATGCCATGTAAACCATTAAAAGCCAGGAATCTGCGTCATTACACCATCCAACTCCAGAATTATTTACGGACATTTCAACACAGGAAACTTGATTTTAGCTTAAGGGCAGTGCGTTTAACAGATGGTCAGTCATTGAGACTAGCAAGAAAGAGATTTTACCAGCAGCCAGGCACAGAGTTATTTTCATCAGCGATGTCCATAAATGAAATATATATTGCTATCTTTGAGCAGAGCCGGGATATCATTTTACAAATGAAAGTTATAAAGAAATTTGCTGAATAAGATAAAATATTGTAAAGGTTTGTTCCAAGCAGCGGGTAAGAATCAGCAAGGGGTTCTCCCCCTGGGAGATATTACAGAAATGTGCTGCTAGGGTTGTTTTTTTTATTGTTTCACTTCCAGAACTGAGTAAATATATAAAATTTAAGCACAGGATCCTCAGAATTCTAGCAGATGTGATTCGATTCACTAGATAAATCTTCCAGAGACACATTGTTCATTCTCCTTTCCAGGAACCGTCTTTGCACTTTCTGAGCAATCAACACAATTAAAATCAATCCTGGTCCTCCTCCTTCTTTTACTGAACATGTTCTATGACATCCCAAATATTGCTGCCAGCTTGTCAAGTCTTCTCCTAGCAACCTATGGACCTGTAAAAATAAAATGTGGATAATCTGAGATGACATTTCGGCAGTCGTCATTCAACTTTTATTCCGGTTTCTCAGCATTTCACTGTGTGTTTTTTTCTGAGCAATATTATACAATATGTGGATATATCTAACTTAACCCCTTAAGGACTCAGCCCATTTTGGCCTTAAGGACTCAGACAATTTAATTTTTACGTTTTCATTTTTTCCTCCTCGCCTTCTAAAAATCATAACTCTTTTATATTTTCATCCACAGACTAGTATGAGGGCTTGTTTTTTGCGCGACCAGTTGTCCTTTTTAATGACATAACTCATTATATCATAAAATGTATGGCGCAACCAAAAAACACTATTTTTGTGGGGAAATTAAAACGAAAAACGCAATTTTGCTAATTTTGGAAGGTTTTGTTTTCACGCCGTACAATTTATGGTAAAAGTGACGTGTGTTCTTTATTCTGAGGGTCAATACGATTAAAATGATACCCATTATTATATACTTTTATATTATTGTTGCGCTTAAAAAAAATCACAAACTTTTTAACCAAATTAGTACGTTTATAATCCCTTTATTTTGATGACCTCTAACTTTTTTATTTTTCCGTATAAGTGGCGGTATGGGGGCTCATTTTTTGCGCCATGATCTTTACTTTTTTTTGATACCACATTTGCATATAAAAAACTTTTAATACATTTTTTATAATTTTTTTTTAATAAAATGTATTAAAAAAGTAGGAATTTGGGACGTTTTTTTTTTTTTTCGTTCACGCCGTTCACCGTACGGGATCATTAACATTTTATTTTAATAGTTCGGACATTTACGCACGCGGCGATACCAAATATGTCTATAAAAAATGTTTTTTACGCTTTTTGGGGGTAAAATAGGAAAAAACGGACGTTTTACTTTTTTATTGGGGGAGGGGATTTTTCACTTTTTTTTTACTTTTACTTTTACATTTTTTTACATTTTTTTTTACACTTGAATAGTCCCCATAGGGGACTATTCATAGCAATACCATGATTGCTAATACTGATCTGTTCTATGTATAGGACATAGAACAGATCAGTATTATCGGTCATCTCCTGCTCTGGTCTGCTCGATCACAGACCAGAGCAGGAGATGCCGGGAGCCGCACGGAGGAAGGAGAGGGGACCTCCGTGCGGCGTTATGAATGATCGGATCCCCGCAGCAGCGCTGCGGGCGATCCGATCGTTCATTTAAATCGCGAACCGCCGCAGATGTCGGGATCTGTATTGATCCCGGCACCTGAGGGGTTAATGGCGGACGCCCGCGAGATCGCGGGCGTCGGCCATTGCCGGCGGGTCCCTGGCTGCGATTAGCAGCCGGGATCAGCCGTGCATGACACGGGCATCGCTCCGATGCCCGCGGTTATGCTTAGGACGTAAATGTACGTCCTGGTGCGTTAAGTACCACCTCACCAGGACGTACATTTACGTCCTGCGTCCTTAAGGGGTTAAAAAAGGGCAATGTTATAGATATTACCATAAGATGTGTTTTTTTTTTCTTTTAGAAAGATTTAAATTATACTTCACCTCTCTGTAAAATAATGTTGCTATGTTTCTGTAGATACTTTACATGCCTATATGAAATTTTGGGCAGGAGGCTGACTGGAAATAGTTTAGGTCTGTGAGCACCATCGGTCCATAACCATAAGCGTGGCCCCACATTGCAGATACCGCATACGGTTAAAACTGCACCCTCAGGATTAAGGATCCGACCACAAATCTTACAAATGGAAGGTATCATCTGGTTATTTGGTCTTCTTCTTTTAATAAAGGTAATTCTACCCTGTGACTTTTTGCAGTGCTACTGATTAAATTAAATCTAACTAGAAGTGAGCAAACCAAATCCTAGAACCTCAGTTTGGTACAGCCCCCAAGTATATCTATATGGAGATGTGTATAGATGTAAACAACATTAAAAAAAAAAAACAATCATCCACCGCATCTATCTCATTCATTCATTCATATACATTTAGGCAGCTTTGTTTCCCATGTCTCTGCTGCCACCGACCAGAATTGATATCTATGCAATATTACATTTTCATGATACACTCTATGGGGGAGAAATATAAAAACCTGTGCAAAGGAAAAGTTGCCCAGTTGCCCATAGCAACCAATCAGATCACTTCTTCCCTTTTGCAGAGACCTTGTTTAAAATTGTTTGCTATGGGCAACTTTTCCTCTGGACAGGTTTTGATAAATCTCTCCCTATGTATTCACAGGGGCTTTGTTTATTTCCCACGGCAATTGACCTCCAGCTATCAATCATCATTGACACACATTCTGCATATGGGCACACAATTGACCCACTGAAGTAAGTTCAACCTAGCTAAAGTTCATCACCTCCTCCCAGGATCCAAACATGCTTCTGCCCCCCCCCAGTCAACTCACCATAGGCTTCACACAGGCTATTGATTTCAATGGGAGTTTTTTCTAAAGATGAATACATACTAGGTTACATCTAACAGACCCCGTAGCCTGGTGACGTCACTCCTGACCCCGTGACCCGCTCTCCTGCCAATTTTTGAATTTCCCAATGTATATAAGAAGAGAATTGTACACTGTTTTGTATAAACCTGACGAAGAGGGGTGACCCCTCGAAATGCATTGTTCTGCACCTCAATAAAGCGTCAATTCTGCTACTTTTGGGTGTGCGTCTTATCCAGCTGAAGTCAGATTTTCCATCAGACATCTGGTTAGCTCTGCAGGGTTATCCAGTTTCTGCACCTGCACATCTGTACTCCACCGCTCGCACAGCGGGACCGACGGCCGGCTGCCACCCGACTCTACCAAGCGTGCTAACTATACCAAGCGTGAATCAGTGTTGTGCCTGCCTGCACAACACTTTAAGGTGAGCATCACCTTATGTAACTGATGCTCAAACAGTTAACCCTAAGATAACTGCACTATTGTAGCGAGCACCGTCTCTACCTTTTCTCTCCTGCTCTCCTCACAAATGTGCATGCGTCCACTGAAATGGTCAGAAACAGACTCCATGAGGGTGGTATGAGGGCCCAACATCCATAGGTGGGGATTGTGCTTACAGCCCAACACCATGCAGGACATTTGACATTTGCCAGAGAACACCAATATTTGCAAATTCGCCACTGGCACCCTGTGCTCTTCACAGATGAAAGCAGGTTCACACTGAGCACATGTGACAGACGTGTCTGAGTCTGGAGACACCGCAGAGAACGTTCTGCTGCCTGCAACATCCTCCAGCATGACCGGTTTGGTGGTGGGTCAGTAATGGTGTGGGGTGGCATTTCTTTGGGGGCCACACAGCCCTCCATGTCCTTGCCAGAGGTTGCCTGACAGCCATTTGGTACCGAGATGAGATCCTCCCTCAGACCCCTTGTGACACCATATGCTGGTGCGGTTGGCCCTGAGTTCCTCCTAATGCAAGACAATGCTAGACCTCATATGGCTGGAGTGTGTCAGCAGTTCCTGCAAGAGGAAGGCATTTATGCTATGTACTAGCCCACCCATTCCCCAGACATGAATCCGATTGAGCACATCTGGGACATCATGTCTCGCTCCATCCACCAATGCCACATTGCACCACAGACTGTCCAGAAGTCAGGAGCATGCCCAGGCGTTGTAGGGAGGTGATACGGGCACGTGGTGGCCACACACACTACTGAGCCTAATTTTGACTTGTTTTAAGGACATTACATCAAAGTTGAATCAGCCTGTTGTGTGGTTTTCCACTTTGATTTTGAGTGTGACTCCATATCCAGACCTCCATGGGTTGATATAAATTTGATTTCCATTGATAATTTTTGTGTGATTTTGTTGTCACCACATTCAACTATATAAAGACGGAAGTATTTCATACAATTAGTTTGTTCATTCAGATCTAGGATGTGTTATCTTAGTGTTGCCTTTATTTTTTTGAACAGTGTATAAGATTGAGACTGCACAGCACAACCAGCTATTCCCACCAGAGTCACATCAAGAAACGATACGGTGTCCCTGTACACCTCAAAGGTAAATGTACCCGACGGAGATTAGAAGTGGGGAATAGACTGACATGTCCCCGCTGTGTGCTCTGATTGCGCTTGGAGCAGGGCAGCAGCGGGGACATGTCTGGCGGCGGTGGGGAATATATGAATGAGGCAGTGCATTGGGGGTACAGGTCAGGTACCGGAGGCAGGGAATTGAGCACTATAACAGCGCACAGGGGGGACAGGTCCCTCCATTCTCTGCTGCTCCTCTCTGTCAGATACGGAGATGAGTAGCAGGGAATGGAATGGCATGTCCCTGCTGTACGATGGCAGCGCTAGAATATGTGAAGATGATCATGCAGCAGGCAGAAGGGGGGTTAAACATACATATACACATGGTGGGAATAAAATGAAAATACGTAAGTGGAAATGTTACATGGTTACATAGTTACATAGTTAGTATGGTTGAAAAAAAAACATACGTCCATCAAGTCCAACCACGGAATTGAAGGGAAGGGTGTAGTTTTATAATTCTGCATAAGCATTAATGTTATTTTGTTCCAGGAATGTATCTAACCCTGTTTTAAAGCAGTTAATTGTTTCTGCTGTGACCAGTTCCTGAGGAAGACTTCCATAAATTCACAGTCCTTATGGTAAAGAAGGCGTGTCGCCCCTTTAGACTAAACCTTTTCTTCTCCAGACGGAGGGAGTGCCCCCTCGTCCTTTGGGGGGGTTTAACCTGGAACAGTTTTTCTCCATATTTTTTGTATGGGCCATTTATATACTTATATACGTTTATCATATCCCCCCTTAAACGTCTCTTCTCAAGACTAAACAATTGTAACTCCTTTAATCGCTCCTCATAGCTAAGATGTTCCATGCCCCATATTAGTTTAGTAGCACGTCTCTGCACCCTTTCCAGCTCCGCAGTGTCGCTTTTATGTACAGGCGACCAAAACTCAACAGCATATTCCAGGTGAGACCGTACCAATGCTTTATAAAGGGGGAGTATTATGTCCCTGTCCCTTGAGTCCATGCCTCTTTTGATACATGACAATATCCTGCTGGCTTTGGAAGCAGCAGCCTGACATTGCATGCTATTCTGAAGTCTGCGATCCACAAGTACACCCAGATCCTTCTCTACCAGTGACTCTGTCAGTTCAATCCCCCCTAAGACATACGATGCATGCATGTTATTAGTACCCAGATGCATAACTTTACATTTATCCACATTGAACCTCATTTGCCAAGTGGATGCCAAGACACTTAGTCTATCCAAGTCATCTTGTAACTTATGCATATCCTCTATAGACTGTACTGTGCTACAAAGCTTGGTGTCATCTGCAAAGATAGAAACAGAGCTGTTAATACCATCCTCTATATCATTGATAAATAAATTAAACAACAGCCGGGCCCAGTACAGAACCTTGGGGTACACCACTAACAACCGGGGACCAATCAGAGTACGAATCATTAACCACCACTCTCTGGGTACGATCCATGAGCCAGTGTTCAATTCAGTTACAAACTAAAGTTTCCAAGCCGAAAGACCTTAACTTACCTGTCAGACGTCTATGAGGGACAGTATCAAATGCTTTAGCAAAATCCAGAAACACTATATCCACAGCCATTCCTCTGTCAAGGCTTCTACTCACCTCTTCATAAAAGCAAATTAGATTGGTTTGACAACTTCTATCCTTAGTAAACCCATGCTGGCTATCACTTATAATACTATTATCCCCTATGTATTCCTGTATGTAATCCCCTCCTTCAAACAATTTACCCACAATGCACGTTAAACTTACCGGTCTATAATTGCCTGGCAAAGACCTAGAGCCCTTCTTGAAGATTGGCACCACATTCGCCTTGCGCCAGTCCCTTGGCACAATACCAGATAATCTCTAAATATCATGAACAAGGGTACAGATATTACTGAACTTACCTCTCTAAGAACTCTTGGGTGTAGTCCATCCGGTCCTGGAGATTTGCTTACATTTACTTTACTTAACTTACCTTGTACCATCTCTACATTAAGCCAGTTCAGAACATTACATGATGTGTTACCAGCACTGACCTGTCCAATGTCAGCTCCTTCTTCTTCCCTAGTATATACAGAACTAAAGCACCCATTCAGTAGCTCCGCCTTCTCTTAATCGCCCATGACAACCTCCCCATTATCATTATTAAGGGGTCCTACATGCTCTGTCCTTGATTTTTTTATATTTATATATCTAGAAAAATATTTAGGATTAGTTTTGCATTCTTTGGCCACCTGTCTCTCATTTAGATTTTTTACTGTTTTTATTAAATTTTTACAGATTTTATTAAGCTCTTTGTACTGTTTAAATGTTATAGCTGACCCATCAGATTTGAATTTTTTGAAGGCTATTTTTTTGTTGTTTATTGCTCTTTTAACATCATTTGTCAGCCATGTAGGATTTAGTTTTAATCGTTTATATTTGTTCCCCTTTGGTATATATTTAGCTGTATAGTTATTTAGAGTTGATTTAAAAATTTCCCATTTACCTTCTGTATCAGTATTTGACAACACCTCCCCCCAGTCTATGTCCTGTAGTGCAGATCTCAGCCCAGGGAAAAAGTTATATGTTTTTGCCTTCCCCGTCTGTCTTTGTTTTCTACATTTTAAGTCAAAAGTAACTATATTGTGGTCGCTATTACCAAGGTTTTCCCGCACAGTTACATTACCAACCAGCTCTGCGTTGTTGGAAATGATCAGATCCAACAAGGCATCACTTCTTGTTGGGTCCTCCACAAACTGGCCCATAAAATTATCCTGCAATAAATTTAGGAATTTTCTCCCCTTTGTAGTTTTAGCCAGCCCCCGGCCCCAATCTATATCTGGATAGTTAAAATCTCCCATTATTACCACTGTACCTGCCCGGGCAGCCCTCTCTATTTGTTTATGCAGCCGACCTTCTATCTCTTCAGCGATATTAGGGGGTCTGTAGATTGCACCAAATACTATTTTTTCAATATTTCCCTCCTTTTGTAATTCTGCCTACAATGATTCCACATTCTCAGAATCATTACACACTATGGCATCGTGCACACTGACTTTCATACCACTTCTAACATACAGACAGACTCCACTACCTTTTCTGTTCATTCTATCTTTGTGAAACAATGTAAACCCCTGCAGATTAACAGCCCAGTCATGCGAGGAGTCCAGCCATGTCTCAGTGACCCCAACTATATCAATATGTTCCTCCAGTATCAAGGCCTCAAGCTCCCCCATTTTATTTGCTAGGCTTCTGGCATTTGTGAACATACACTTTACATTTCCATTAAGTTTTACACATATAGTCTCACTAATGGGATTTTCTGAGTTATTGGGGTTAATGTTATTATTTGAGTTATAAGGGCTAATTGTACTATTTAAGTTATTGGGGCTAATGGGATTTTTTGAGTTATTGGGTTTAACGTTATTATTTAAGTTATTGGGGCTAATGGGATTTTTTGCGTTATTGGGTCTAACGTTATTATTTAAGTTATTGGGGCTAATGGTATTTTTTGAGTTAATGGGGCTTATTGTAGTTATTGAGTTATTGGTGCTAATGGAATTTTTTGAATTATTGGGATTACAATTTTTTGGGCTACATTTATTTTTACGGCTGGTTTGTAACCCATGGATCTCCTTATCCACTGCTCTTAACCTCCCCCCACAGGACTCCTCTCCACCCACCATTATGTCCTGACCCCTCTCTAACCTATCCATCCCACTGTCTGCTTTCTTTGCTTTATTATCCTCCCCCCACTCACCTAGTTTAAATACTCTGCCACCCCTTCCAGGATTCCCTCCCCCAGCACAGCGGACCCCCTTCCAATCAGGTGCAAATTATCCGTAGAATAGAGTTTGTACCCCAATGAAAAGTCAGCCCAGTGCTCTAAAAACCCAAACCCTTTCCAAAATGGTATGTCATGGGGGGGGGGGGGGTTCTGCCACTCTGGCACCATAGGGGCTTCCTAAATGTGACATGCCCCCCAAAAACCATTTCCGCAAAATTCACTCTCCAAAATCCCATTGTTGCTCCTTCCCCTCTGATCCCTCTACTGCGCCTGCCGAACACTTGACATACACACATGAGGTATTTCCTTACTCGAGAGAAATTGTGTTACAAATTTTGTGGGGCTTTTTCTCCTATTAACCCTAAAAACTGGGTCTACAAGAACATGCAAGTGTACAAAATGAAGATTTTGAATTTTCTTCTTCACTTTGCTGTTATTCCTGTGAAACACCTAAAGGGTTAACACACTTTCTGAATGTCATTTTGAATACTTTTAGGGGCGCAGTTTTTATAATGGGGTCATTTGTGGGGTATTTCTAGTATGAAGGCCCTTCAAATCCACTCCAGAACTGAACTGGTCCCTGAAAAATTCTGATTTTAAAATTTTTGTGAATAATTGGAAAATTGCTGCTAAACTTTGAAGCCCTGTGATGTCTTCCAAAAGTAAAAACATATCAACTTTATGATGCAAACATAAAGTAGACATATTGTATATGGGAATCAATATATAATTTATTTGGAATGTCTATTTTCCTTACAAGCAGAGAGCTTCAAAGTTAGAAAAATGCTAAACTTTCTATTTTTTCCTTAAATTTTAGAATTTTCCACCAAGAAATGATGCAAGTATCGACAAAAATTTACCACTAACGTGAAGTAGAATATGTCTCGAAAAAAGCAATCTCAGTGTTACGCCGAGCGCTTCGGGTCCCCGCTCCTCCCCGGAGCGCTCGCTTCACTCTCCCCGCGGCAGCGCTCCGGTCACGTCCTCTGACCCGGGGCGCTGCGATTCCGCTGCCAGCCGGGATGCGATTCGCGATGCGGGTAGCGCCCGCTCGCGATGCGCACCCCGGCTCCCCTACCTGACTCGCTCTCCGTCTGTTCTGTCCCGGCGCGCGCGGCCCCGCTCCCTAGGGCGCGCGCGCGCCGGGTCTCTGCGATTTAAAGGGCCACTGCGCCGCTGATTGGCGCAGTGGTTCCAATTAGTGTGTTCACCTGTGCACTTCCCTATATCACCTCACTTCCCCTGCACTCCCTTGCCGGATCTTGTTGCCTTAGTGCCAGTGAAAGCGTTCCTTGTGTGTTCCTTGCCTGTGTTTCCAGACCTTCTGCCGTTGCCCCTGACTACGATCCTTGCTGCCTGCCCCGACCTTCTGCTACGTCCGACCTTGCTTTTGCCTACTCCCTTGTACCGCGCCTATCTTCAGCAGCCAGAGAGGTGAGCCGTTGCTAGTGGATACGACCTGGTCACTACCGCCGCAGCAAGACCATCCCGCTTTGCGGCGGGCTCTGGTGAAAACCAGTAGTGGCTTAGAACCGGTCCACTAGCACGGTCCACGCCAATCCCTCTCTGGCACAGAGGATCCACTACCTGCCAGCCGGCATCGTGACAGTAGATCCGGCCATGGATCCCGCTGAAGTTCCTCTGCCAGTTGTCGCTGACCTCACCACGGTGGTCGCCCAGCAGTCACAACAGATAGCGCAACAAGGCCAACAGCTGTCTCAACTGACCGTTATGCTACAACAGTTACTACCACAGCTTCAGCAGTCATCTCCTCCGCCAGCTCCTGCACCTCCTCCGCAGCGAGTGGCCGCTCCTGGGATACGCTTATCCTTGCCGGATAAATTTGATGGGGACTCTAAGTTTTGCCGTGGCTTTCTTTCCCAATGTTCCCTGCATCTGGAGATGATGTCGGACCTGTTTCCCACTGAAAGGTCTAAGGTGGCTTTCGTAGTCAGCCTTCTGTCCGGAAAAGCCCTGTCATGGGCCACACCGCTCTGGGACCGCAATGACCCCGTCACTGCCTCTGTACACTCCTTCTTCTCGGAAATCCGAAGTGTCTTTGAGGAACCTGCCCGAGCCTCTTCTGCTGAGACTGCCCTGTTGAACCTGGTCCAGGGTAATTCTTCCGTTGGCGAGTATGCCGTACAATTCCGTACTCTTGCTTCAGAATTGTCCTGGAATAATGAGGCCCTCTGCGCGACCTTCAAAAAAGGCCTATCCAGCAACATTAAAGATGTTCTGGCCGCACGAGAAATTCCTGCTAATCTACATGAACTTATTCACCTAGCCACTCGCATTGACATGCGTTTTTCCGAAAGGCGTCAGGAACTCCGCCAAGATATGGACTCTGTTCGCACGAGGCATTTCTTCTCCTCGGCTCCTCTCTCCTCTGGTCCCCTGCAATCTGTTCCTGTGCCTCCCGCCGTGGAGGCTATGCAGGTCGACCGGTCTCGCCTGACACCTCAAGAGAGGACACGACGCCGTATGGAGAACCTCTGCCTGTACTGTGCTAGTACCGAACACTTCCTGAGAGATTGTCCTATCCGTCCTCCCCGCCTGGAAAGACGTACGCTGACTCCGCACAAAAGTGAGACAGTCCTTGATGTCTACTCTGCTTCTCCACGTCTTACTGTGCCTGTGCGGATGTCTGCCTCTGCCTTCTCCTTCTCTACAGTGGCCTTCTTGGACTCTGGATCTGCAGGAAATTTTATTTTGGCCTCTCTCGTCAACAGGTTCAACATCCCGGTGACCAGTCTCGCCAGACCCCTCTACATCAATTGTGTAAATAATGAAAGATTGGACTGTACCATACGTTTCCGCACGGAGCCCCTTCTTATGAGCATCGGATCTCATCATGAGAGGATTGAACTTTTGGTCCTCCCCAATTGCACCTCGGAAATTCTCCTTGGACTTCCCTGGCTTCAACTTCATTCCCCTACCCTGGATTGGTCCACTGGGGAGATCAAGAGTTGGGGGTCCTCTTGTTCCAAGAACTGTCTAAAACCGGTTCCCAGTAACCCTTGCCGTAACTCTGTGGTTCCTCCAGTAACCGGTCTCCCTAAGGCCTATATGGACTTCGCGGATGTTTTCTGCAAAAAACAAGCTGAGACTCTACCTCCTCACAGGCCTTATGATTGCCCTATCGACCTCCTCCCGGGCACTACTCCACCCCGGGGCAGAATTTATCCTCTCTCTGCCCCAGAGACTCTTGCCATGTCCGAATACGTCCAGGAGAATCTAAAAAAGGGCTTTATCCGTAAATCCTCCTCTCCTGCCGGAGCCGGATTTTTCTTTGTGTCCAAAAAAGATGGCTCCCTACGTCCTTGCATTGACTACCGCGGTCTTAATAAAATCACGGTTAAGAACCGCTACCCCTTACCCCTCATCTCTGAACTCTTTGATCGCCTCCAAGGTGCCCACATCTTCACTAAATTGGACTTAAGAGGCGCCTATAACCTCATCCGCATCAGAGAGGGGGACGAGTGGAAAACGGCATTTAACACCAGAGATGGACACTTTGAGTATCTGGTCATGCCCTTTGGACTGTGCAACGCCCCTGCCGTCTTCCAAGACTTTGTCAATGAAATTTTTCGTGATCTGTTATACTCCTGTGTTGTTGTATATCTGGACGATATCCTAATTTTTTCTGCCAATCTAGAAGAACACCGCCAGCATGTCCGTATGGTTCTTCAGAGACTTCGTGACAACCAACTCTATGCCAAAATTGAGAAATGTCTGTTTGAATGCCAATCTCTTCCTTTTCTAGGATATTTGGTCTCTGGCCAAGGACTACAGATGGATCCAGACAAACTCTCTGCCGTCTTAGATTGGCCACGCCCCTCCGGACTCCGTGCTATCCAACGCTTTTTGGGGTTCGCCAATTATTACAGGCAATTTATTCCACATTTTTCTACCATTGTGGCTCCTATCGTGGCTTTAACCAAAAAAAATGCTGATCCCAAGTCCTGGCCTCCTCAAGCAGAAGACGCCTTTAAACGACTCAAGTCTGCCTTTTCTTCGGCTCCCGTCCTCTCCAGACCTGACCCTTCCAAACCCTTCCTATTGGAGGTTGATGCCTCCTCAGTGGGAGCTGGAGCTGTTCTTCTACAAAAAAATTCTTCCGGGCATGCTGTCACTTGTGGTTTTTTCTCTAGGACCTTCTCTCCAGCGGAGAGGAACTACTCCATCGGGGATCGAGAGCTTCTAGCCATTAAATTAGCACTTGAGGAATGGAGGCATCTGCTGGAGGGATCAAGTTCTCCTGTTATTATCTACACCGACCACAAGAACCTCTCCTACCTCCAGTCTGCCCAACGGCTGAATCCTCGCCAGGCCCGGTGGTCTCTGTTCTTTGCCCGATTTAATTTTGAGATTCACTTTCGTCCTGCCGATAAGAACATTAGGGCCGATGCTCTCTCTCGTTCCTCGGATGCCTCAGAAGTTGAACTCTCTCCGCAACACATCATTCCACCTGACTGCCTGATCTCCACTTCTCCTGCCTCCATCAGGCAGACTCCTCCAGGAAAGACCTTTGTTTCTCCTCGCCAACGCCTCGGAATCCTCAAATGGGGTCACTCCTCCCATCTCGCAGGTCATGCGGGTATCAAGAAATCTGTGCAACTCATCTCCCGCTTCTATTGGTGGCCGACTCTGGAGACGGATGTTGTGGACTTTGTGCGAGCCTGCACTATCTGTGCCCGGGATAAGACTCCTCGCCAGAAGCCCGCTGGTTTTCTTCATCCTCTGCCTGTCCCCGAACAGCCTTGGTCTCTGATTGGTATGGATTTTATTACTGATTTACCCCCTTCCCGTGGCAACACTGTTATTTGGGTGGTCGTTGATCGATTCTCCAAAATGGCACATTTCATCCCTCTTCCTGGTCTTCCTTCTGCGCCTCAGTTGGCTAAACAATTTTTTGTACACATTTTTCGTCTTCACGGGTTGCCTACGCAGATTGTCTCGGATAGAGGCGTCCAATTCGTGTCTAAATTCTGGAGGGCTCTCTGTAAACAACTCAAGATTAAATTAAATTTTTCTTCTGCATATCATCCCCAGTCCAATGGACAAGTAGAAAGGATTAACCAGATCTTGGGTGATTATTTGCGACATTTTGTTTCCTCCCGCCAGGATGACTGGGCAGATCTCCTCCCATGGGCCGAATTCTCGTATAACTTCAGGGTCTCTGAGTCTTCCTCCAAATCCCCATTTTTCGTGGTGTACGGCCGTCACCCTCTTCCCCCCCTCCCTACTCCCTTGCCCTCTGGTCTGCCCGCTGTGGATGAAATTTCTCGTGACCTTTCCATCATATGGAGAGAGACCCAAAATTCTCTCTTACAGGCTTCATCACGCATGAAGAAGTTCGCGGATAAGAAAAGAAGAGCTCCCCCCGTTTTTTCCCCTGGAGACAAGGTATGGCTCTCCGCTAAATATGTCCGCTTCCGTGTCCCTAGCTACAAGTTGGGACCACGCTATCTTGGTCCTTTCAAAATTTTGTGTCAAATTAATCCTGTCTCTTATAAACTTCTTCTTCCTCCCTCTCTTCGTATCCCTAATGCCTTTCACGTCTCTCTTCTCAAACCACTCATCCTCAACCGTTTTTCTCCCAAATCTGTTCCTCCCACTCCTGTTTCCGGCTCCTCGGACATCTTCTCGGTCAAAGAAATTTTAGCTGCCAAAAAGGTCAGAGGGAAAAATTTTTTTTTAGTGGACTGGGAGGGTTGTGGTCCTGAAGAGAGATCCTGGGAACCTGAGGACAACATCCTAGACAAAAGTCTGCTCCTCAGGTTCTCAGGCTCTAAGAAGAGGGGGAGACCCAAGGGGGGGGGTACTGTTACGCCGAGCGCTCCGGGTCCCCGCTCCTCCCCGGAGCGCTCGCTTCACTCTCCCCGCGGCAGCGCTCCGGTCACGTCCTCTGACCCGGGGCGCTGCGATTCCGCTGCCAGCCGGGATGCGATTCGCGATGCGGGTAGCGCCCGCTCGCGATGCGCACCCCGGCTCCCCTACCTGACTCGCTCTCCGTCTGTTCTGTCCCGGCGCGCGCGGCCCCGCTCCCTAGGGCGCGCGCGCGCCGGGTCTCTGCGATTTAAAGGGCCACTGCGCCGCTGATTGGCGCAGTGGTTCCAATTAGTGTGTTCACCTGTGCACTTCCCTATATCACCTCACTTCCCCTGCACTCCCTTGCCGGATCTTGTTGCCTTAGTGCCAGTGAAAGCGTTCCTTGTGTGTTCCTTGCCTGTGTTTCCAGACCTTCTGCCGTTGCCCCTGACTACGATCCTTGCTGCCTGCCCCGACCTTCTGCTACGTCCGACCTTGCTTTTGCCTACTCCCTTGTACCGCGCCTATCTTCAGCAGCCAGAGAGGTGAGCCGTTGCTAGTGGATACGACCTGGTCACTACCGCCGCAGCAAGACCATCCCGCTTTGCGGCGGGCTCTGGTGAAAACCAGTAGTGGCTTAGAACCGGTCCACTAGCACGGTCCACGCCAATCCCTCTCTGGCACAGAGGATCCACTACCTGCCAGCCGGCATCGTGACACTCAGAATCAAAATAAAAAGTAAAAGCATCCAAGAGTTACGAATGCTTAAATTGACAGTGGTCAGATGTGCAAAAAACGCTCTGGTCCTTAAGGTGAAAAGGGGCTTAGTCCTTAAGGGGTTAAGACAACTATTGAAAAATATTTCCTCAACAAAAACATCTAAAAGTCTTTAAGTCTTTAAAGGGGGCCCTGCTGTGAGTGTCATCATGTATGACAGTAGCAGGTCCCCCTTTATATGACTGTAGCAGGTCCCCCTTTATATTACAGCAGCAGGCCCCCCTTTATATGACTGTAGCAGGTCCCTTCTTTATATGACAGTAGCAGGTCCCCCTTTATATGACTGTAGCAGGTCCCCCCTTTATATTACAGCAGCAGGTCCCCCTTTATATGACTGTAGCAGGTCCCCCCTTTATATGACAGTAGCAGGTCCCCTTTTATATGACTGTAGCAGGTCCCCCATTTATGACAGTAGCAGGTCCCCCCTTTATATGACTGTAGCAGGCCCCCCTTTATATGACTGTAGCAGGTCCCCCCTTTATATGTTAGTAGCAGGTCCCCACTTTATGTGACTGTAGCAGGTCCCCCATTTATGATAGGAGCAGGTCCCCCTTTATATGACTGTAGCAGGTCTCCCTGTATATAACTGTAGCAGGTCCCCCCTTTATATGACAGTAGCAAATACATAACGAATATAACGAATACGCAAAGTTCGCGAATATAGGATGAATATTCGTCCATATATTTACAAAATATCACGAATTTGAATATGGCATATGCCGCTCATCACTAGTGAAGATCTGTGTGAGGGATACTAAGCAGTGAACAACACAGAAAGGAGTAGGACCATATATACACCAAGAATTGTGCTAAATCAAAGTGCTTTTATTCCAAGGAACAAGACAACGTTTCGGTGATCTCACACCGCCATTTTCAAGTGGTTTACAAGTGATATATGCGGGGCTTAAATACACTCCCCAATCTGTGACATCACAATCATTAACAAATCACATGACATTTTGACATGAAAATAAAGTGAAAAATGTCTCATATAATACATAATTATACAATCAAAACAGTGTATTATACTGTGATAAACATATATTTTATGGCCGATCTCTAATATTCATAAGAGATAAGATAAATGTGCTATCTGTGTAAGTGTGAAAAGTGATGTAGTGTAAAAGCATTACCGGGTCAAGCAGTCCCGTCTCCACACTGACTTCCTCATAAGCGCGCCATATACCACAAGCCCGAGTCTCGCATGGGACGCCGGGACTTACTTCCGGAATTCAACCAATCACAGTGACAGCGTCCCGTAGTTATGGGAACCACTTAGACTATCAGTCCGGTGGTGACGTATGCAGCGCGGCCAAGCTCCGTGGCACCCAGCGCATGCTCAGTAGCAACTAGTAATCCAAAAGCGCCATCTTTAATAAGGGTAAGTATAAACTCCATTTAATTGTAAGGTACTGGCAGAGT
The DNA here is from genome assembly GCF_029499605.1 of Hyla sarda. Taxonomy (NCBI): domain Eukaryota; kingdom Metazoa; phylum Chordata; class Amphibia; order Anura; family Hylidae; genus Hyla; species Hyla sarda. The sequence continues at coordinate 75,019,908 of NC_079189.1, read as the reverse complement.
ACGTTACTGAAAATATATAATTCTCCACGGTATCACCCTGCTGTCATATCACATTCACGGGGCTTAGACACTGCACTCTGTTAATTAAAGACAGTCCTGGGTGCGTCTCCTAGAATCCATAGGACCCCAGAGCACGCATATCCCACTCAAATCAAGTGAGTCCTCACCTTCTGTTGATCGGGGTTATACACCAGGCTGTATTTTGTGTACAAAGGTGTCAAACAGCTACCCTCCACGCAAAATTCATTCATACCAAGGTGTACCTGTGGGAATGTAAAACACTATATCAGAAATATGAGTAGTTGTCCATTTTATGTTTCGGGCGCTGTCACTATGATAGTGAAGAAAATTGAAAAAAATCATTATACTAAAAAATAACCATTGAACTAAAAAAATATTTGCGGTTCTTGGCTTTGGTCCTCTTTTTTGTGTCTTCTAAGGGCTGCTTGACCGGAATGTAACATCTTAATTGATCTGTATAATTATGTATTATATGAGAAATTTTTCACTTTATTTTCATGTCAAAATGTCATGTGATTTGTTAATGATTGTGATGTCACATATTGGGGAGTGTATTTAAACCCCGCATATATCACTTGTAAACCACTTGAAAATGGCGGTGTGAGATCGCCGAAACGTTGTCTTGTTCCTTGGAATAAAAGCACTTTGATTTAGCACAATTCTTGGTGTGCTGCCTACATTTATCCTATATATATATATATATATATATATATATATATATATATAGTAATTGTAGTAAGGCAGCAGAAAGTTTTCTGTATCTGTTCTGTCAGTGCAAAGTCTGCTTTTATCCATGTAAGTTTTATTGTTTTTTGTTTTACACTGTGAAAAAGCAGCATAGAGGTTTTTTTTTTTTTTTTATAATTTTTGTGCACTTTCTAGGATTCCATACCAGTTCTTTACTCCTCAAAATTGGAAACATTTTCACAGCTTGTAAAAAGCCACTGTTTCCTCACTTTCCAGGCAAAAAACCTGGTACTGCTCCCAAATCAAAAACCCCATTGCTTATTTTGATACCTCTGTGTGCATATAAACAGTGGTAGGCATCTGTTTCCAAAAAGGATTCATTTTTGGATATAAAAAAATCTGCTAGTGCAATGTGTTTTATTTCAACCTGTTAGTTACTATCTGTTTATTCATAGCCGTACATGTTGCCATAACTTTGAAATTAACTTTGCCTTAAAAACAGCTCAGACATTTATAGATACACTCCTAGGTGACCCAAAAGCCTTATATGGGGCTTTTAGTGCTCTTTAGTGTTGCTCACGAATATTCGCAATGCGAGTTTAATCTGCGAATATCGCATATTCGCGAATTCGCGAATATTCGCGAATATAGCACTATATATTCGTAATTACGAATATTCGTTTTTTATTTTATTTATTTCACAGTACACATCACAGTGATCACCCCTCTCTGCTTCCAGAGCTTGTGTGGTGTAAAGAAGGCTCTAATACTACTCTGTGAGACTGTTGTGCGAATTTTCGCATATGCGAAAATGTGCATATGTTAATTTTCGCATATGCGAATTTTCGCTTATGCTAATTTTTGTATATGCTAATTTTCACATATGTTAATTTTCACATACGAGAATTTTCGCATATGCGAAAATAAAACGAGAATATTGCGACTATGCGAATTTAGCGAATATATGACAAATATTCGTCCATATATTAGCGAATTCGAATATGGCCTATGCCGCTCAACACTAGTGCTCTTTGATAGTGTATGCACAATTTTTTGTGCTACTGATGAAGTATAGGTTTGGACAGAACTAGTATGGTCAGAACCAGAACTTTTTGCAAGAGTTCAACAAACTGACGGGTGAAGTCCACAAGATTACATACATTCAGTGACTCAGTGGACTGCTTGAGACTGCTTTAGCTCAATAGTTAAAATCAATTAATGCTACAAACAGTGTAGCATTAGCCTTAGTTTGGGGCAGTTGCTATGAAATCTTGTTGCTTAGCTCAAGGCACTTTTAGGCTAGGCTAACACTACGGAATTTCAGCCTGCAAGTACGCTTTGAAATTGCAGGCAGAAATTCCGCTTGCTAAAATGTATAGTGTAGTGAATAGGCTTCTGTTCACAAATTCACACTTCGGAAATTTCCGCCTGAAGAATGGCGTTGCTCATTCTTCAGGCGGAAATACTCACGGAACACATTGCAGTCTATTGGAGACTGCAGTGTCCGCGCGGTTCTAGCGCTGACTGATTCAGTCGGCGCTGGCCGCACTCGGAATCTCCGGGCGGTAATTTTCTGCCCGGAGATTCCGTAGTGTGAACCTAGCCTTAGAGTAGGAATTTCTAAGTGGTAAGTACTCCTTAAATGTGCCTGGCTTTTGCAGTGTGGTGCAGATTCTTGCATATACTCATCTTGCATATACATTTAAATGCAGTATAGTTTTATTTCCCTAATGCCTAATCATAGCCTACTTTGTTCCTAGTCAGTATGGTTGTATCTTAGTATATTCTTGTTCAGCCCTTTTATCAGTATCAATTTGTATCTGTTGATTCCCCTAGTTACATTTATTCCTCAGTTCAGTATTGCTCAGTTTTCATTTTTGCATCCTAGAGTCCTCCTATAGTTATGCAGATTAGGGTTTTTGTAAGAGATATTTTCAGGCACATTGAAGGTTAGTGTTGTTCGGTTTTGGGTCAGTGTGAAGGGAAAGATCAAGGCAAATATTCAGGGAAAGCTAACTAGGGTTAATTTTCAAGTTTGTTTCTATTTATCAATTCCTGACTGCCATCTTTCATTTTTTCATTTTTTATACAATCCATTTTCATCCTTATTTTGTGTCTCTCATTTATTGTTGATATTTATTGCCTGGTTGTTACACAATTCAGCCTTGCTTTAAGTCCTGGGGGTATCTGAGTACTAGATGCTACCACTGGGGCTCAGGAAAGGCAACTGCTTTAAGTCAAATCCAGTTTTGCCATTTTATGGCTAACCAGCATCATAACAGCAGTAGCTGCAATATAGAGTGATATCCACATGTTATAACAGACTTGAGCTTGGTTAGCACTATTTCACTGAGCAGCAATTATCTCATGTAGTTTTGTTGTTGTTGCTGTTGTTGTTTTTGTGTCTAAAAATGATGTCCCCAAATGCACCTTATTTAGTCTATGGGACTTATGTGCTCATGGGCCTTTTACCACTGTCATAATGTTGAAAAAGTCAATCCGCCCTCTTTCAGAGGGAAATAAAAGTTAATAACACTAATATAATGGCTAATTTTTACAGTTTAACAATATCCTTTTTCTAACGGAGAGTTTTGAACCTCATCAAATGTAACGGGGACCTCATTGATTTTTGTAAGTAGCACTGCAGACTGGAAATAGCAGAAAATTTGATGGAAACCTAATAGAGCTCATTGTGAGGATTGAGTCTAATTGGTAACAGGCAACTCTCTATGCCACTCAACCAGTTTGGCATTGAGCCACTCTTAATAGTGTGGCTTAAGTGTCCTTAAGAGTTTCTCAGTTTCACCACTCCAATCTGGATCTGGTCTTTAGTAGTCCTATTGTGGGTGGCACCTGGCCTTGTGGACCAGGAAACACTGGTGTGCAGCCTCCACAGTTGAGGCAGAAGTAAGTCCAAGTTAAGTATAAGATTATCAGCAAGCAGAGTAATAGCATGGTCAGCAGTCCAGGTCATACATTAGAGGGGCAATAAGGTAAAGAAGATCAGGCAGATACAAAGTCAGGAAGCAAGCTGAGGTCAAACACTACAGAAAAAACACATAAAAAGTACCTTCACTTAAACATTAAAGAACCTTTCTTTCAGAAAAAGGTAGAGCATGAATGGCTCCTTCAAATAGGAAATGACCTGTGGTAACTGGTGAAGGAACAGTGATAGGTGTGAGCCAGCACTATCACAAGGAGCAGAAGAACAGAGGGAGGAGGAGGCCACAACCAAATCGTGGTGGTGGCAGGTGAGCAGGGGACTGTGTATTCCAGCAGGCCCTGCATACTGATGCCAAGTAACACCAATAAAGTAAATGTAACATACTTATATTTTTATGTATCCTATATTTCCATATAAAGTAGCAACCTCTGGTAAAGTGTAAGCTGAGCTCAGATTAGTTGCTATTAGCAAATCACTCCATTTTTTTGTTTTAGACAAATTGATAACCCATGATCAAAATGTTAATTGTAATAAAGTTTGAGTTAAAAAAAAGTTAGGAAATAAAGGTTGAGGACAAAAGACATTGAAATGTTTGTCCGATTTCACAGATATAATTAAACAGTTCTATGTACTGTATGAGCCTTTTTTATGAAGGGTACATCATATGTCCTCTGTACACTATGAAGTTCTGTTTAGCACTTCAAAGCTACCTTAAAAGGGAATAATAAGCTTATCTGTACTTTAACAATATGTGTAAATCTATGGTTAGGGGGGGAACTTTGCATATTTGCCCATGGCAAAACGAAAAGAAAAAAAAATGATTGTATTGTATTATTCTTCAAAGGTGCACCTCATTCCAACCCGACCGGAAAGCAGATAAAAGGAAAATAAAGTAATATTTTATGTTACATTCTATGGTAGCATTAAGATCAAATCACATTTTACTGATTTTATTTTTGAAATTCGGGCTAACATTTTAGAGGCTGCCGGAGGTGTAATGGTTGTAAATCAAGGATATTGCTCCACAGGAAAACTTGAGGGATACAAAAGACAACACAGATACTGTATAATCCAGGCTGGAGGCATTTCCATGTACTGTACATCTGTATACTCCTTCCTTGCTCTTGCTATATAGTTATATGACTTGAGAAAATGCCTTCAAGTATGAACAGATGTTGTCAGCACTGGTTAACTGTCTGCAATAAAGTTATCCATTACAATAACTTTATAAGGGTCCTGTCAGCCCACTATCAATCCTGTATTTATTTTCTGTTGTACCTTGTTCATAGAGACAAGGAAATTGTCAATTTCCAATTTTGAAGCAGTTTTGTTGCTATTGAAGACTGTAGAGGGCCAACAACATATTTTTAGTTTTGTCTTCATTGATTTAATTGCAAATATGTTTTTTTTTTTAATAGGAAATAAGCAAAATTTGACAGGCACATTACATATATTGCAGATCCATACATGTGCTCTTGGGCATGGAACTTTAATGAATGTCAAGAAGGAAAGATGTTTGCGTTCCCTGTACTGTGTTCCTTGTAATGAAAGCTTCCCTGGCACCTCCTCTAACCTAGGATTGACAGCATCAGTGTCCAGTCAGAAAAACAGCTAGAGCTGTCAATCATAGCTGGTAGATGAGGCTGTGAAGGTTCTCAATATAGGGAGGTTGGTGCACAGAAGAAAAAGATTCCACCTCCTTGAAAGAAAAATCGGAAAACTGGAACTATTCAAAGCGCCGGACCCCGAGTCTCTGGCCTGAAATGGGCCAGAAACATGTTGATGTGTGCCTTGAATTAAATGTTTTGGTCTAACTTGGTTGGACTTACTCCCTGACGGGGTCCGGCGCTTTGAATAGTTCCAGTTTTTCCAATTTTTCTGCTATTTCACTACCGGACCAAGAGATCACTGTGTTCGGAGAGAACTGAGCTGCAGGACCCCACCATTTATCTACATAGGCTTACAGATGTTATGCTCTTAGCGCAACGTTACAGGGTGAGTGTTTATGCCCTTTAATACCACAACTGTGTCTGACATACTTTACCAGGGGCGCTTGTGTGTCTCTCTTTTCTGTCTTTTCCGTAGGACATTAAAGAGCACAGGTATGTATCTGTTCCCCTTCCTGATAACTATTTAGGACTGCAAACAATGCTAATAGCTCAAAACTGCTGACAGCTTCCCTTTTTAGAAGAAAAAATTCCACTGTTTTCATGGGAGGAAGCCAAAAGTGTATTCGAAATCAGTGGAAAATAGAAAGGAAGATCATATACTTCTTTCTGCTGGCTCAACTTTAACTTTGGTGTAAACAACTAAATAAAAAAATTGCCACAAAAATTGGCAGAAAAAGCTGAATTTGAAACTGTTTAACAGCAGTATAAGATTTTATTTTCATTTTGTTTAAAATAATTTGCTGAGTGTGTATTTTATATACTCTTGATTAGAGATGAGCGAGACAAATTCAACCCAAACTTTAGGATTTTTTCCGGCTCGGCCAACACTCGAGCATTTACCAGTTCGGCTTCAGCCAGTAAATAGCGCAAAAAACCTGAAAGCATAATTTTTGGCAGACGGAAGAAACAGGGTGGTGAGATGACATAGGGAAAGCAGCAGGTCACATGATAACCGAGGTTTATTATTTGATTTGCTGCTTACTGTGTCAACCAAGCACAAAGGCCAATAGGATACAGCCAGGGACACATATAAAAAGGCACTTATGTCACCCTCAGCGTTGACAGCGCTGGGAATTCTACAGTGAGCAGACAGAGAGAGGAAGAGAGCCAGACATAGGGACAGTTAGTGGTTAGAAAGATAGAGACTGAGATACAGATTACAAAGGGAGGAGAAATAGGGACAGTTATTGATTAGAAAGAGAGAGAGATAAAGATTAGAAAGAGAGACCTTGTGCGTGTGTGTGTGTGTGTGTGTGAGAACAGGATTCAATCCCCATACAAGAATCGTATTGGGGCTCCTATACACCAAAACAGCATATAAGGTGGGAACATCTTAAAGGGGTTATCAACCATAAGGTGATTTTAGTACTTACCTACCAGACAGTAATGGACATGCTTTGGAAGGATCTGCGCTTGTCTTGGGGCTAGCTTTTTGTGAACTGGTATTTCCTGTTTTTGAGTTTTCTTCTTTGCCTACAAATCCCATAATTCCATTTTCCTCCCTTCCACACATCAGCCACCCCACCCATTGAAACATTAATGAGCTGCATCCATTTAAAAGACCTATGGTTTTCATTCAGAGTGCCTACAGCTGTTGCATTAGTTGCAGATTGATTTCTCTCCCACCAAGCGATCCCTTCACCCATTGAAGCAGACAGGCTCCCTGTCATCAGATGACTGGTGAGATCAGGTCTCGGCCGCATCAACAACATTCATTTTGTATGCTGTTAAAAATAAATATTGGGGTGAAAATCACAGATTTGTGAGAAAACCATCACACGCAGGTACAGACACTATATTATGAACTACACTAACTTTCCTGAATCAGCTCCAGTGAGGTGCATTGATCTGTGCCACCCACCCACAAAGCTTATTCACATGCCACCTATATATTTATAGGGCCTTTCAACACAGTAGTGAATACAATGGATTTCTGAAAACACCTTCAGTACGCATTGTGCTGTCATCCCTGCCAGCCAAAAAGCGTGTTTATAACACTAGCCTGTAGTGTTATACGGTTCTGGTCTATTCAATATTGTTCTGCAAACATCTTCAGTCCTCATTGGGCTGTCTTCTCTGCCACCCAAAAAGCATGTTGAAGTTAAACGTGTCTATCCTGTAGTGTTATACAGTTCTGGTGCATTTAACCCCTTAATGACCAATACAAGTAAACCTGTACACCCCTGAAAGACCAGGCCTGTTTTTTTCAAATTGGAGATATCTGACTTTATTAGAGAATAACTCTGATAACGTTTTGCCAATCACGATAATTCTGACATTGTTTTTTTTGTCACAAGTTCTCCTTCATGTACATAGTAAATGTAAACCGATATCATTTTTAGTTTTTTTGTTTTTTTTTACAATGCAAAAAATCATGAAATAAAGTTTTTTTTTTGCTATTTTAACACTAATAGGTTGCATATATTTATACTTTCTGATCAAATAGTTTATGAAACTTATACTTTCAGATGACTACTTTATTTTGAAAGAATTTCTTTTGTTTTTAATTAACATTTTAAATGAATTAGAAGCCTAACAATTTAACTTGAAATTTTCTAAATTTAGTACATCTTTTTTTTTTTTTATGTGCCAATCAAGGTTTGCAGAAATTTGAAGGTGGTAGAACATAGGAACCCCAAATGACCCCATTTTAAAAAGTAGACACCTCAAGGTATTTGCTCAGGGGTTCAGTGAGTATTTTAACACCATAGTTTTTTTGGAGGAATTATTACAACATCAGTGTTAAAAATTTGAAATTTGCTTTTACTCACAAATGCATCATTTGTGGGACATATTTTTTGTACATCGCTTCTGATATTGAAAAAAAAGCAGCCTATATTTTATTGTGCTTCTCGGCCCATGTTTGGAAATACCCCCGCTTAGGCCATATTTGGTTCTTTGACGCGTGGTAGGACCCAGAAGGAGAGGAGCACCATTTGGCTTTCAGGGCATTATTTTAGGCCGAATGGATTATAGGCTGCACTTCATGCCTGCAAAGGGTTTTTAGCAAGAACCATACAAAACCCCCATAAGTGACCCCATTTTGGAAACTACACCCCCTAAAGTGTTCACCTAGACCAAAAGTGAGTGATTTGAGTCATTTTTGTGTGGCTGGAATGGTTACAAAGTCAGTGGAAAAATTTATATTTTCTTATTTTTTTCCCAAATGCCTCATTTGTGGGACATATTTTTTGAACATTGCAACTGAAAAGTAGAAAATGCCCCCATATTTTATTATGTTGTTTGTCCTGTGTTCAGTAATTCCCCCGCTTAGGCCATATTTGGTTGCATGCCACATGGTGGGACACAAAAGGAGAGGAGCACCATTTGGCTTTCAGGATATCATTATACAAATTATAGGCCGTACTTCCTCTTGCAAAGCAATCTAGCTGTCAGAACAATAGTGCACCCCCAGAAGTGACCCTATTCTTGAAACTACACCCCCTAAAGTATTCACCTAGGGCAAAAGTGAGTACGTTGAGCCAGTATTGTGTGACTAGAATTATTTCAAAGTCAGTGGAAAAAAATAGCAATTTGCTTTTTTTTACACAAATTCTTCATTTGTGGGACATCATTTTGGTAAGTCGCTTTTGACATAGAGGAAATACGCCCCATATTTTATCACCCTGTTCGTCCCGGGCTGGGCTGTACCCTTACTTAGGCCACATCTGGTTGCCTGACCGCCTGGTAGAACCAAGAAGGAGAGGAGCCCCCTTTGGCTTTCTGGGTATCATTATATGAATAGTCCCCATTCATACTGCATTTCTGCAGTATAGGTGTCCGTTGTCATATCATAAAAGGGATGCCAATGTATACTGTAGCAGTCTCATTCAGAAATGAATGGAGCTGCCACAGTATACATCAGCATTACTTTTTTGACGTGATGCTTACAGATACCTTTAACATACTGCTGAAACGCAGTATGAACAGTATGCAGTGTAGGGTCACATAGAGCGCATCTGCAGCATATTTCATACCGCGATTGATGGGTAGCTCAATGTGTCCACTCATGACTGCCTGTGGGAAATCCGCCACTTTGAGTGGACACACAAAGATACCCAGCTGCAAGGGAGCTCACATACAATTGTGAAAGTCAAGGGTATTTAAAAAGTAGCTGACCAATCTGAACTCCATTTAAAATTTTTGTTGTGTCGGTCAAGATTAGCTGATCCAAAGCAATGATAGCTTCACATCCTCTTCCCTAAACATATTAACAGATAGTTAAAGACAGAATAGCAGGAAGATTCCTGCTATTTGTAACATGCTTCTCCTTTGACTGTAGACATATTGCATTTTAGATTGTAACACTATAAAAAAAAATGCTGTTCACAGGATTAAAGAAAATGTCACTTTAATGCATAAAAAATGGCTATGCATAGATGCCACAAAGATTCCTGCTGTGCATCCTGCCTGAAACCACGTTCCTTACCCTGAAAGTAGCGAAAATGTACTTTTCTAATGTGGCCTATGTGAGTTTTTTTTTTAATATTCAGTATTGCCTTTTTCTCTATTTCTGTCCTGTACTTTGGTTATTTATCAGCGTGTGCTAGACATTCTCTGGATTTTCATCTGTGTGTGTTGCTTTAAACAGAATTTATTCACTCTGTACTCCATGTATTCCAGCTACCATCCTCACCCCCATTTTCTGTATGTGAACCTCAGTGCCCTATCTTTTATGTTTGATTTTCATGATATGTATGTCTGTTTTTCAATAAAGAGAGTGTTGTTTATTCCAATATCGTAATACTTTACTCACATGGGCTCACTACTGACCAATCAGCTTAGTTCTTCAACAGCTTAAAGGGCACTCCGCCCTAGACACCTTATCCCTTATCCAAAGGATAGGGGATAAAATGTATAATTGCAAGGGTCCTGCCGCTGGGGACCTCTGCTGCCACACCCCAGACATCAGGTGCACAGAGCGAACTTTGCTCCGTGCCGGATGACTAGCGATGCGGGGCGGAGGCTCGTGATGTCACGGCCATGCCCCACTTGTGGCGTCACGGCCATGCCCCCTCACTGCCATCACATACACTTACATTGAGGGGGCATGGCTGTGGTGTCATGAGTGGGGAGCGTAGCCGTCACGTCACGAAACTCTGGCGCGGCACCAGATGCTCTAAACAAACGCCGGGTACAGCAGGGAGATCGTGGGGGTCCCCAACGGCAGGACCCCTATGATCAGACATCTTATCCCCTATCCTATGTATAGGGGATAAGATGTCTAGGAGTGGAGTACCCCTTTAAAACGTGTATCCATTGATTGGTCTTTAACATTTCAACTCAGGGACTAAATTACAAAGGCAACACTGCTCTATCTAGATACTAACTTTTTGAAGGATTTTAACTACACGTCCTCTGATACTAACCCCCTCAAAATATGAAGTAGACTATGCAAACTAGAAGTAGCAGCAGTACTGACATTTCTAATAGAGCACTGTAAATTCCTCCAAATCAACTAATTGCTTTAGAATTAAAAACATTTGTGAGTCTCTTCACACATCTATGCTCGCTGCACAATTGCAGACCATATGCACATCATAGTAAGCTAAATGAGATTGAAAATTATAGTGTAATTTATTACCATCCCAGGTAATATCCTAAGTGTATTTCAGGAATACATAAATCTCTCCTCCCCAGGGTTCTCATCATTCACTTTTTCATTACTTTATATTGGTTATAAAATAATTAGTTTTGCACCTGTAACGATAACAGTAGCAGTTAGAAACCTCGACGTTGTGTACTTGGTTAATGCCTGTTGTGTGGGATGTCTGGGTAAACATTAGAACAGATGATAAAATAAAGAATAATTCCATTAGAAACTAGACGAGATGGAGAGAGAAAAAAAAGAGACCAGGGGATGCTCCCTTGTAGTGTATATCAACTTAATATACTCACCTGTGGGGTGATGAAAAACGGATCCAAGGCTCCTGGGAGTTGTAATGATCAGAGTTAGTTGGGGTAAAATTGCAGATCCAGACCAGTCCTGGGCTCCCGTAGGGAGACCAGTTAGGTAATGCAAATGAAAGTGGAAAAAGGCAGTTTTGGAGGCGCTGCTCAAGGTGGTCACAATCCGACAGACACAGGCCAGCACAGGACAATAAATATTTTATTTGATAAGTACGAACAATGCATTTTGGCACATACAGAGTGCCTTCCTCAGGTCCAATTTGACAGTACTAGAGAAACAGATATAAAGCTAGTCAAAATACAGATAAAATATCAAATTGATATGGAGTTGTAAATAGTTAGGACAGAACTCGTAAAAACCTGTAAAAACCAAAAATATATGGAGTTAAAAAGTAAAATTAATATAGATGAATATGTGGTAGATACAATGACGTTTATACGGAATGTTGGTATGTTTGTATATCCACTAAGAGTATGTCTAAATAGTGGTATATGTAAAGCTGAATGTGAATGTCGATGGCTATTGTAGAAAGGTATGAAAGCTTTAATATACATAATATAGTAGAGGAAGTTATTATGAGAGGTAGACATATAAAAGCACATAGATGCGTAAACATGGCTCCACAATACATAATAAAAAGCACAAATTTGTGTTGGTTCCTAAAGGCATTTGGAGGTAGGTACATTCATAATCACATTCTATTGGCGTTTCAAAAGCTTCACCTTACATGCATATTCATAAAGTGTTTTGAGAAAACATATGGTATGGATGTGGAACTTACCACTCTTCCTTGTTAGAAAGGAAGGAGTGTGCTGGGGAGAGGAGGAGAAAAATAAGAAGAAGGCCAAGGCAACAGAGCTTATTGTGTGTAAAAAAAATACCTAGTCAGGATCCTGTATATTCACGGTGCCGGCGTGGTCTGAATGCGCGTGTCGGGAGCGTGTGCATTATGCAGGGAATCCTGGCACGTCACTTCCGTCCAGCACCAGAGTTGCCATGGAGATGCGGACGCTGTGCTGTCAGCGGTGCACGGCTCCCAGGAGCGCAATGTATGTGCTGTGTCTGTGCCAGAGCATCTATGTGCTTTTATATGTCTACCTCTCACAATAACTTGCTCTACTATATTATATTATGTATATTATACCTTTCATACCTTGCCACAATAGCCATCAACATTCACATCCAGCTTTACATATATCACTATTTAGACATACTCTTAGTGGATATACAAATATACCAACATTCCATAGAAACGTTGTTTTAGCTACCACATATTTATCTATATTAATTTTACTTTTTAGCTGAATTAACTTATAGTTTTTACAGTTTTTTTTTAATCATTATCCTTGGAGTTCTTTCATAACTATTTACAACTCCATATAAATTTGATATGTTATCTGTATTTTGAATAGCTTTATATCTGTTTCTCTAGTACTGTGAAATTGGGAGGCAGTCTGTATGTGCTGAAAAGCGTTGTCCGTACATATTTATTGTCCTGTGCTGGCCTGTGTCTGTCAGGTTGTGACCACCTTGATCAGTGCCTCCAAAAATGCCTTTTTCCACTTTCATTTCCATTAGAAACTGGAATTTAGAAAAGTATTTGAAGATTTGTGTGGTTTTAGAACTGGCACAAAAAAATTGGTTGTGTTGTTGTTTAGTAATACTTGCTCTATTCATAGTTGTTGGGTTATTGGATGTTCTGCTGGTCTCAGGAATAAAAGGATTAATATATTTTGCTATATGGGAAGACAGAATGAATCCCTGTGTGAATAACAAAGATGGGTGAAGCGAATGATGCATGGATGTTTAAGTATTCTCGCAAACATTTTATTTACCACTAGACTTTATGTGGTCGGAATTCTTGGCTTTAAAGACGGAGCTTTAGCCAGTTAAAAAATCGTTCTTGTTTTAGTTTTTTTCCTTTTTATTTTCTAACAGGAACAGGCTGAATTAAGTTGAAGAGACTTAAAGCAGTACACATCTCCAGAAAACCAGCTAAATCTACTGTTATGCTGCAAATTGAAAATAGTTAGCTTTTCTAATGTAATCATTCTTTACCTAAAAAATTCCCCTTTTTCCTTCCATATGTGCAATTTCTTCATCTATTTCCTGTGCAAAAAGATCCATTTGGATGAAGAAGACCCAAAGGATGGAATTAAATGGCTATAGCTTCTTCTTTTTAACTGGGGATGTACCGGGGAGGGGGGGGGGGTGGTTGCATATCTATGAGGGTAAAATATATATATATACTTACCAAGCATTGGTCCCATGCATCTTACATTTTACATTCACCTCTGTCTTGTCCCCCTTGGAGCAGGACCTGTCAGCTTATCTAGTCACTGGCCACATTGGGGTACCATCTCCGCCTGTGTTTGGCTGAGCTGGCAGATTCTACACCCAACACTTGTTTTGGAAGCAGCGAAATAGGGGTACAAGACTGAGGTAAATGGGAGCTGTAGAGGACTGATGCAGGGTGAAAATGTTTTTTTTGTTTCCTATTTTTCCCCAATCCCAGTATCATTTTGTTATCATTTTTTTTAAGGCTGGAATATCCCTTTATACCCTTAGTTTATTGCATATCCTGGTACATTTAAGTTAAAGGGATGCCTTTGATAAATGCCTTACAGTGGTCGCCATCCGAATAGTTTTATTATAAAAAGCATACAGGCAGAGGGGACTGGTGCAGTCGTGGGTAGGCAGGTCTGGGCAGAGGAATCATGGCAAGAAGTACAGGTTCAGAGTCAAGTACAGGCAGATAAGTCATGACAGGTGACACAAGTTTAGGGGCAGGTACACAATTGTCACAGTTTGCATTGATTATGAGTCAGAGGTCTAGGTAAAGCACAGATAGGTCAGTGTAGTAGTCAAGGGTCGGTAGAGCAGCGGCAATGTAAAGAGACCAGGCACAGGCCAGGTGCAAAATTACAGATCAGGAGCAACAAACATTCACTATGGTTATAGTGGGCAGAAAAGCCTTAAATAGTTTGTGATAGACAGTAATATGTGTAGGACAATTTAGGAATCAATCAGCTGTACTGTAAATTGCAGGAAGAGCATGTGCATGTACCTTAAAGGCCAGACCAGCAACTGTAACCACAGGAAAAAAATATGGGAGCCTGGGCCTGGCGGTATGGGTGGACCAGCAGAGACCCATCACCAATGATTGCCAGGACAGACAGTATGTTGGGGGTTGTTTACTGCTGGCCTTACAGATTGTGTTCACTCAGTTAGAACTTTAGGGACTAATGGTGCATTTATCATTGTCTTTACAGCTCTTTTGTGTGTAGATTTGTCTCTATTTTGGTGCAGCACTACACCTCAGGCTATTTTTGGGCCTTTTCAATTTACACTATTTTTTTATTCAGTGGTAATGAATTTATCAACTGAGAGTTTTTGTGAAAAGGTGCAAAAGAAGGCACAAAACCACTGAAAAGTCTCTAAAGTACACCAGCCCAGACTTAGCATAGCTTTTTAGTGTATGTGAAGAGTGAAATACATGAACTACATCGCACATATCTTAATGCCCACCACTTAGTACCTCTCATACTCTGATGGGCAAGTATGATGCTGTAAAGAAGCTAAAAACATATCAAATAATTAACGTCAAAGACACATTTGGTAAAATAAAATTAAATATTCAATAAATGTCAAAAACAGTAAGAGTTATTAGAGCATGAAAGGCGTCATGACACATTTAAAAAGCATAACAACAGGAAAAAATGAAGCAAGGATTTATAAAGGCACTAGAAGGAGAGGAAAAAAACAACTTACTATCATACAGAATAAAACAAACCCAAAAATGTTTGAACTAGAAGTGTTGTCCCTTCCAAAATAAATCTGGGTGGAATGATGATGGTAGAAAATAAATAAATAAATAAATAAATAAGCAGATCTAATAAATGTGTTATTTTTTTTTTCTCTATATTTTTTGTGTTTACAAATAAAAATAAAATGTCAGGTGAAAAATTCCGGGATAAAGTAAACTGCTCTTTAAATGTCACCTGCCTGACACAAGAAACTAGTGCCACCTTAAAAAAATCATAGAGAGAAATCACTGTGTTCAGATGATATATAATGTAAATAGGTCCTCTACAGGAACGTAATAGTGTGATAGACTTCTATTGCTAATATTTGAAGGCTCATAAATGACAAGGTAAAGCATGTAGCTCCAATGCTTAAAAAGAGGTAGGTCAAAAACTGAGTCTTGGAATGACAATATGGGTCATCTTCATTACAAGTAAAATGCAGGAAGATTTTAACCCCTACAGGACCCATGATGTACCGGTACGTCATGAGTCCGCTCCCGTTCTATAACGTGGGGCCACGGCATCATAGCGGTTCGGGCCTGGCCTCTAACAACAGCCGGGACCCATGGATATTAACCCTTTAGACGCAGCATTCAAAGTTGAACGCCGCGTCTAAAGTGAAAGTAAATTGTTGCCGGTTAGCTCAGGGGGCTGTTCGGGATATCCACGGCGAAATTGCGGCATCCCAAACAGCTGTGACACAGCAGGAGGGTCCCTTACCTGCCTCCTGGTGTCCGATCGCCAAATGACTGCTCAGTGCCTGAGATCCAGGCATGAGCAGTCAAGCGGCAGAATCATCAAAGTAAAAGATCAGTGTGTGCAGTGTTATAGCCCCATATAGGAGCTATAACACTGCAAAAAAAAAAGTGAATAAAGATCATTTAACCCCTTCCCTAATAAAAGTTTGAATCACCCCCCCTTTTCCCATAAAAAACAAAAAACTGTGTAAATTTAAATAAACATATGTGGTATTGCCGCGTGCGTAAATATCTGAATTATAAAAATATATCGTTAATTAAACCGCACGGTCAATGGCGTATGCACAAAAATAGTCCAAAATAGTGTCTTTTTGGTCACTTTTTAGATAATGAAAAAATGAATAAAAAGCAATAAATGAGTCCTATGAATACAAAAATTTCAGATCACAGCGCAAAAAATGAGTCCTCATACAGCCCCATACTTGGAAAAATAAAAAAGTTATAGGGGTCAGAAGATGACAATTTTAAACGTATTAATTTTCCAGCATGACGTTATGATTTTTTCCAGAAGTACGACAAAAGCAAACCTATATAAATATTGTATCATTTTAATTGTATGGACCTACAGAATAAAGATAAGGTGTCATTTTTACCGAAAAGTGTACTACGTAGAAACGGAAGCCTCCAAAAGTTACAAAACTGCGTTTGGTTTTTTTTCGTTTCGCCGTAGATTTTTGGGTAAAATGACTGACATCATTACAAAGAAGAATTGGTGGCGCAAAAATTAAGC
Source organism: Hyla sarda (assembly GCF_029499605.1). Taxonomy (NCBI): domain Eukaryota; kingdom Metazoa; phylum Chordata; class Amphibia; order Anura; family Hylidae; genus Hyla; species Hyla sarda. The sequence goes on along the minus strand of NC_079189.1, from coordinate 75,003,381 downwards.
CATCAAATGGATTTTTAGGTGCAAAATTGAAAGAGTTATGATTTTTTAAAGGTAAGGAGGAAAAAACTAAAATGCAAAAACGGAAAAACCCTGGGTCCTTAAGGGGTTAAGCAATGCTATCCTGGTACAGCCCAATGAAAGCAAACATGTGTGATTTTTATTAGCTCCTATGAGTAGATGAGTTCAACACTAGATCTGGGCAAGGTTGTGTAGATTATACATCTTTACTTTCATAGACACTGAGATACATAAAAAGTTGGTATACAAAATGCCTCTAAGAATTGGTCAACTGACTTTGTTGATGGTTTTCAGAGTTAAAGGGGAACTTTGGTACATAAGTTCTTATCATCTAACCACAGAACAGGGGATAAGTGTCTGATCACGGGGAGTCAGACAGGAGTTCCCCTTTAAATTTCTAGTTTTACAGATGAGATTAAGCTCTAGTTATAAATCAGAAGTGACAAACAATCTCAGCCAGAAACTGGCTGTTTAAGTTTAAATAAATATAAGCTTATGCAACTGGACATAACAAAGATAACAAAACAGATTTTATAATAAATAAAACACATAAAAACCAGAGAAATGTTGCAAGGATTTAGTGGTTAGTGGAGAGTCCGTGTCAGTGACCAGTGCCAGGCAGCAGCAGCCAAGGCAGACTAAAGAATAGGACATAGTAAAAGAGGATGCTTATGACAAGAATATAAAGGAAGTGGAAGCACAGAAAATGCGGGAGTTCTGTCTTCCAAGCACTACTGTGGTCGTGAAATGAGTCAAGGTGCCAATAGATACACAGGATTCTTTTTTATTGGTACATAAAAGGTACAACTGGACAGCATGTTTTGGCATGTTCTCACGCCTTCCTCGGGTCCACAAAAATAGTTCTAGAGTGTCCTGTTCTTGAATCCCTGTGTGTTGGACCTGAGGAAGGCGTGAGAACATGGTGAAATGCGTTGTCCAGTTGTACCTTTTATGTGCCAATAAAAAAGAATCCTGTGTATCTATTGGCACCTTGACTCATTTCACAACCACAGTAGCGCTTGGAAGACCGAACCCCTGCATTTTCTGTGCTTCCACTTCCTTTATTGTCTTTTCTGTAACCTCTCCTTGGGGCGATGGACAAGGGGCACCAAGCAGCAAGCTGTGATAGAGTGGTGCCTAATCCGACGCACAGCTCCTAGAGGTCAGTACCACCACATAGGTGTGGTGGTGGGCTTTCTCCTTCTTCTCTTTTAATCATCAAACCTATTTTTTTTTTAGTTTTTTCCTCCTTTTTTATGACAAGAATAAAGTTTTACCTATGTAATTTATTATAAAAGTAATACGTATTAATACAGGTAATAGGTAATGTATATATGTATGTATATATATATATATATATATATATATATATATATGTGTGTGTGTGTGTTTTTGTGTAAATGTATATTTTATCATATTTTTTTGTTGTTATTTTTTGCGTTTTAAAAAATAATATTGATACATTAAAATCTACATTACATGAGCATGTGGGGAAAAAATCTTATGGTGATGAAAAAAAAGTGAGCTATAAATTTCATGAAATCACTAAATATATTGTTTTAAGTCACCAAGTATATTTATGAAATCACTAAATATTTTGTACTGACAGCACAATACATTATTACATAAGCATTAGTTTTTAGGAATTTTTTTTAAACATTACAGCATTTCCCTTCTGTCTGAGATGGAGAAACTTCTAAAACACTTTCCAATCATCCGACCATACAAAACTGGGAAAAGAAAAGAACTTAAGGGAAATTGTAGTCTGTTTTCTTCTTTGCTTCTTCCATCACAGTAAAATGTTGAAGTCAGTGGCATCTTGACATGCTAATCTGAGTCTTCCAGAACAAACAGGACGACTGTATAAAAGAAGTCATGGAAAGAAGAGAAATGACAAATGCACTACACATCTGTGATTCCGAATCTTCTTAAGGTGTCTCTTTATTCCACACGGAAAATAAATAAATTCGTAAAAGGTTTAACAACCACAGAACTTTTACAAAAACAGCCAAGTTATTTCAGAAGAAATAAGAAACTGTCAGATATAGCAGTAACCTGTTCTAAGACACTTACTTGAATTGTTTAACTAAAGTTGGCAACATTTTTTTTTTAGTATTGCTTAAAGGGGAACTACGGTGATTTTTTTTTTTCCAAATCAACTGGTGCCAGAAAGTTAAACAGATTTGTAGTTTACTTCTATTTAAAAATCTTAACCCTTCCAGTACTTATCAGCTGCTGTAAACTAGAGATATACTACAGAGAAATGTGTGAAGTTCTTTCCAGTCTGACCACAGTGCTCTCTGCTAACACCTCTGTTTTTTTTTTATGGGGATATGCTTCTAATCTGGACAGTTTCTGACATGGACAGAGGTATCAGCTGAGAGCACTGTTGTCAGACTGGAAAGAAAGACACAATTTTCTTTGTAGTATACAGCAGCTGATAAGTCCGGTAAGGATTAATGTTTTGAAATAGAAGCAATTTATAAATCTGTTTAACTTTCTGACACAAGCTGATTTGAAAACATTTGTTTTCTACTTGTTTCCTCCGGAGTTCCCCTTTAAGTTGTGCATTAGCCGATTTAAGAAATGGAGTAAATTTGTTATGTATCTCTGGATGGTTTCTAGTTGTATAGTTTAATATAGACTTTTATGATTTTTTTTTTCTTTTCTTTTGTTTTACAATATATATATATATTTATAATAAAAATCAATAGCAGTCATATATAATAATATAGCAGCCAAGTATTCCTTGGCTGGTATCTGCAGTATGCTTGGTCTTTTTAGACAAATACATTGAAGGAATATGGCAAACAGAAGAAGAACAGATTCATCCTGGAACAAAGTAAAAGAGAAAATGGCAGAAAAAAAGATGGCCCTGGGGACACCAGGGTGGAGACTCTCCTTTGCCTTCTTTTGGTTGAAGGGTGACATGTGATTTCTCACCAGCTTTTACAGAGAAGTATGGAATGTGCTAGAACAAATAAAAGCATACATTTTCATGAAAAGACATTTTAGAAGTAAAGATCAGAGTCAGAGCCAGGAACCTTAGAGACAATAGCAACCCGAACAGTGTTCAAATAGCACAAGATAATACTCCTGTGGGACACTACACAAGCATTTAACAAAACGCTAGTGAAGGGTAAAAAGCTCTATCTCGGACTCCGAGCAGGCATACGTATCCCATCTTTGGGAGGCATAAGGGCTGCCTCACACCTCCTCACTCCTTATTGGGTGATGAGCGGCCGGACAATGAATGATGCTGTGCCTGGGATGGAGGAGAGATAGAGTTAGCCATGGAGCTTGGGTTAAAGTCATTATATATTTAACCTTTAATAACAATTGAGGTGTTTTATGAAGATTGTAAGTCATAAGGCCGTGTTCACATATTGTCTTTTACCACATCTTGTACATGTTTTTACAACATTTTGACCACATTTTTACAGCAATTTCCCAAAACTGTAGTCAAAATGGCACGTTTTTACTGCTCATTGAGTAGTAAGAAAGTTGCATTTTTGCATTTCGAAAAAAAAATAAAAAAAACACTGCAAAAATGTGAACACAGCCTCACAGGGGGTGTATGAATACAACACATCCTGGGCTGGGAGGGGTCTGGGAGCTACAAGGAGGGATCTGATAGGTAATGAGTTCATCCTTTAGCTCACAGGAGGTCAGCTGACCAAGGACAGACCCATTTCTGAGACACATAAATCCATTTCATTTTCTGGTGACTTAAGTGCTGGTCACATGGCCCAGCTACAGTACTTAAATGTATGGATGTAGGAGAAATGGAATGAAACTCTAGTAATAGTGTTGTTGAGTGTGCATTATATGGGCAAAACAACAAACAAATGTGGAGTAGGGAAACGGATAGGGAATAAGATTTCAGGTCCCAGAAGCCAGACCCCCGTGATCTCCATGCCTGTGACTGCGGCATTCAGAACAAGGAAGTTTGTGCCCCTTCCATTCATGTCTATGGGAAAAGACATTATGGAGTTCGCTCCCTGCTGCAAATGACTGGGGTGCCTCGACGGAGATTACGGGGGTCCCAGCAACCGAACTCCTGCTATCAGACATCTTATCCCCTATCCCTTGGATAGTGAATAAGATGTCTAGGAGCAAAGTGCCCCTTTAAGCCTTGAACTACTTGGAAAAAGCCATTGTTTTTTCTGATACCTCTGTGTGTATAAACAGAGGCAAACATTTGTCCTATACGTGCGATTAAGGGCTATTGGTGAAGTTTGCACTGAACAGGTTTGCTTATCTTTATATGTCAGTTTTCCAACATGAGGCCAAATGTGTTGTATGGCATAAAGTACAGTTGATTGTAAGGTAAGCTATGATGTTGTTTGCTAGTATATACTGAACATCTTAAACAGATCATATAGCAATGATATTGTCGTTACTGATTTCTTCAAATGTTTTTTAACTCTAAAATCATCTCCTGAAACTCTAAATGATCACTGAAATGATTAAAAGCTTAAAAACCTTGGCAAATAGCAATGATAATTTGAGAACTGGTGTGAAATTCAGTCCTGCGTAAATGCTCACAGGCCATGTGTCACTTTCCAATTAACCAGTCTGAGCAGCTGTTTAAAAGAAACATGAAGTTCCTGAAATGCCGTAGCACAGTCAACACAAGAGACATGTTACAAAATAGCAGATTTTCCAAAAAAACACAACATTCTCAAGCTAGAAATGAAAATGTTTTGATTTAACATTTATACATTTTTAATATAAACAATAAGGGGGCAGTATTTATCTTTATATATATATATATATATATATATATATATATATATGTATATATATATATGTGTGTATACATGTATATATATATATATATATATATATATATATATATATATATATTTAATGTCTAGCCTATATGTATATAGTTCCCTAGTGTATTTTAGATTGTGCACAGATTTAGTAAGTTAGGTGAAAAATATGCAAAAATACATTTTGTGCCTAAACCAAGTTGTCTTCAGCCGAGCTGCCGGGATAGCTGCAGAGATATTTTTTTTCTATTTTAGACATCATGATCAACTTTGATCATGATGTCTAAGGGGTTAATGCCGGACATCATGTTGTGATGTCCGGTATTAGGCACAGGTTTCGGCTACTGATAGCCATCGGAACCATTCCGCTATGAAGCTGACCCCTCGTCATAAAAGCTCACAAGCTGACCCTGCATAATAGAAGCGGAGCATAACGAGGGTACAGCAATGCCCTTCATCCTTAAGGAGTTAAAGGCTTTGTTTTGTATTTATTATGGTGTAAAACCTTTTCTTCATAGGTCTTTATTAATGTGTTTTCTCTTTTTTCTATATACAATTGTATACAGCATATATGATTCTCTCCTGCAGACTGCCTTTTATCTGCTCTTGTACATCTCTTTCTCCAATCTGTGTGAACAATCCTTCAATGTTTCTTTCCCTCCTGTCTACTATTGGAGCTGGTGTGTAACCCCCTCCATGTTGTTATCTCCTACTAAGGGAGCAGAGGGAAGTTGAATGCATCTTCCCTTCTCTGAGTAGCATCTAAATGGTAGAAAATGTAGACTATTTAAGAAGTGGCAGATACTGATAATGTAGCAACCAATTATTTTTACTGATCCTCTGTTATATCTGAACAGCTTTGTGTGACTTGTTTTCATAAAAAGGCACTGGTTTTATTATAACATACTGAAACAGACTCTCATTGCTTGCTCCTTCTATATCCATACTATGCCATAACATTCTCCTAGTCCCCCTCTCCTTCCTACTGCTTTGTCTGCTGCCATTGTCCTATTTATGCTGAGACATTTCGGTTGGCTTGTGGTCTCTTAAAGTGGTACTCCAATGGAAAACAATTGTTTTCAAATCAACTAGTGCCAGGAAGGTAAACAGATTTGTAAATGACTTCTATTAAAAAATGTAATCCTTCCAGTACTTATCAGCTGCTGTATACTACAGAGGAAGTTGAGTTGTTCTTTTCTGTCTGACCACAGTACTCTCTGCTGACATCTCTGTCCATGTCAGGAACTGTCCAGAGCAGGAGAGGTTTGCTATGAGGATTTGCTCCTATACTAGACAGTTCTTGACATGGACAGGGGTGTCAGCAGAGAGTACTGTGGTCAAACAGAAAATAACAACTCAACTTCCCTTATTTATACTTCTATAAGGGATTGCAATGTACTGTTCTGTACTATGTTTTAGCATATTACTGATCAGTACTCTCAACAATTTTCTTGTACAGCCTTGCTCTGCAGGCTGAAGAAGAAGAATTGTCATCCTGCAAACTAGAACCTGGTTAAAGACCTCTAGTGGCCATTTGCGCTCATCAGATACCTGTGATTTCACATTGGGGGTCCAGTGAGCCCACCCTAACCATCCAGCACCTTCATTTTCATTATTAATGATATTATCAACATTGTTCATGTCATTTGCATGATCCTGATGTCCGCCATTATCAGTGAGTCCCTGGCTGCTGATAGCAGCTGGAACTCACTCACTATGAAGTGAGTGTGACTCTGCACTCGCTTCATAGCACTCCATAAATGTATGTTTGCTGTGTGCAAAGTTACTCACTGCAACTCTGTTCATTCATGCTGCATGTCCTTAAGTGATTAATTTACATAACAATTACTGGGTAACTATAAACATTGTAAATGCATTTTGTGACATGAGTGTCATGAAGTTATGTTGTTGTGAAAAGCTATTAATCTCACACCATACATCACAGGAAAGATAGATGGAGATTCACTAAATGCAACATTTTATTAAGTTGCAAATTTTTGAGCATAAACATAAACACAGTTTACTTACGCAAAATCTTTTATAATAAATATAATGGTTGTGCAGCTTATGGAATGTCCCCGCACAGACTCTAAAGATATCTTAAGAAAGCACTCACCTGTAAACTGCTGCCAGAAACCTCTGGTGTTAACTTATCTGCTTTCAGATCAAAAGGATTGGAAGTCTCCGAATCCAACTGCCTATTCCAGTAAATGTGTACCCCATTAACATTAAGTGGTCAGCTAGTCACACTAAGTGAATTTAGTCAACATTATTCTAGTATCTATGGCAAGCTTTAGATTGATGACTGTAAGGGATTTATGTAGAGATGAGCGACCATTTGAAAACTGTGGCTGATTCGCAGAATTTTCCGAAAAAATTTGTTTTGGGTCGAATTTATTTGTGGCAAATCTATATAAAAAACGGCTATTTCTGGCCAACAAAGAGCCTCAATAGGGGTGTAGAACACTTTGCTTTGTTCTATCACCAATATGGAGTGTGCTGGGGTACTGAAATAATGCTGTTATTCAGTAAGACATGCAGATTACAGACATCGCTATTAGAATCACAGCCACAGCGGCACAATGACAGAGCCTGGAGGTGGAATCAATATGAGGAGACCATATAGTGGCTGAATTACACAGCGTTGAGGTGTTGGCAGCATGAGGAGACCATATAGTGGGTGAATGACACAGCAAGGAGGTGTTGGCAGCATGAGGAGACCATATAGTGGCTGAATGACCCAGTGTGGAGGTGTTGGCAGCATGAGGAAACCATAGAGTTGCTAAATGACACAGCATGGAGGTGCTGGCAGCATGAGGAGACCATATAGTGGATGAATGACACAGCGTGGAGGTGTTGGCAGCATGAGGAGACCATAGAGGTGCTAAATGACACAGCGTGGAGGTGTTGGCAGCATGAGGAGACCATATAGTGGCTGAATGACACAGCATAGAGGTGTCGGCAGTATGAGGAGACCATATGGTGGCTGAATGACATAGCTTGAATGTGGCTGAAGCATAAGTGTTACGCCAAGCGCTCCGGGTCCCTGCACCACCCCGGAGTGCTCACAGCGTTCTCCTATTCGCAGCGCCCCGGTCAGACCTGCTGACCGGGTGCGCTGCGATAATGTTCCCAGCCGGGATGCGATTCGCGATGCGGGACGCGCCCGCTCGCGATGCGCATCCCAACTCGCTTACCAGACTCGTTCCCCGTCTATGCTGTCCCGGCGCGCGCGGCCCCGCTCCCTAGGGCGCGTGCGCGCCGGGTCTTTGCGATTTAAAGGGCCGGTGCGCCAATGATTGGCGCATGGGTTTTTATCTTCACCTGTGCACTTCCCTATTTATACCTCACTTCCCCTGCACTCCCTTGCCGGATCTTGTTGCCATTGTGCCAGTGAAAGCGTTTCCTTGTGTGTTCCTAGCCAGTGTTCCAAACCTCCTGCCGTTGCCCCTGACTACGATCCTTGCTGCCTGCCCTGACCTTCTGCTATGTCCGACCTTGTTCTTGTCTACTCCCTTGTACCGCGCTTATCTCAGCAGTCAGAGAGGTTGAGCCGTTGCCGGTGGATACGACCTGGTTGCTACCGCCGCTGCAAGACCATCCCGCTTTGCGGCGGGCTCTGGTGAAAACCAGTAGCAACTTAGAACCGGTCCACCGACACGGTCCACGCCAATCCCTCTCTGGCACAGAGGATCCACCTCCAGCCAGCCGAATCGTGACAGTAGATCCGGCCATGGATCCCGCTGAGGTCCCGCTGCCAGTTGTCGCTGACCTCACCACGGTGGTCGCCCAGCAGTCACAACAGATCGCGCAACAAGGACAGCAGCTGACCCAACTGACCGTCATGCTGCAACAACTTCTGCCACAGCTTCAGCAATCATCTCCTCCGCCAGCTCCTGCACCTCCTACGCAACGAGTGGCCGCATCCAACCTCCGTTTATCATTGCCGGACAAATTTGATGGGGACTCTAAATTTTGCCGTGGTTTTCTTTCACAATGTTCCCTGCATTTGGAGATGATGTCGGACCAATTTCCAACTGAAAGGTCAAAGGTGGCTTTCGTAGTCAGCCTTCTGTCTGGAAAAGCCCTGTCATGGGCCACACCGCTCTGGGACCGCAATGATCCTGTCACTGCCTCTGTACACTCTTTCTTCACGGAGATTCTAAGTGTCTTAGAGGAACCTGCCCGAGCCTCTTCTGCCGAGACTGCCCTGCTGAACCTGGTCCAGGGTAATTCTTCTGTTGGCGAGTACGCCATCCAATTCCGTACTCTTGCCTCCGAATTGTCCTGGAATAACGAGGCCCTCTGCGCGACCTTTAAAAAAGGCCTATCCAGTAACATCAAAGATGTGCTGGCCGCACGAGAAATCCCTGCTAACCTGCATAAACTTATTCATCTTGCCACCCGCATTGACATGCGTTTTTCCGAAAGGCGTCAGGAGCTCCGCCAGGATATGGACTTTGTTTGCACGAGGCGGTTTCTCTCCCCGGCTCCTCTCTCCTCTGGTCCACTGCAATCCGTTCCTGTGCCTTCCGCCGTGGAGGCTATGCAAGTTGACCGGTCTCGCTTGACACCTCAAGAGAGGACACGACGCCGCATGGAGAACCTTTGCCTGTACTGTGCCAGTACCGAACATTTCTTGAAGGATTGTCCTATCCGACCTCCACGTCAGGAGAAACGCACTCCGACTCTGCACAAAGGTGAGACAGCTCTTGATGTGAACTCTGCTTCTCCACTTCTTACTGTGCCTGTGCAAATTTCTTCTTCTACCTTCTCCTTCTCAGCTGTGGCCTTCTTGGATTCCGGATCTGCAGGAAATTTTATTTTGGCCTCCTTCATCAACAGGTTCAACATCCCGGTGACCAGTCTCGCCAGACCCCTCTACATCGCCTCTGTTAATAATGCAAGATTGGACTGTACTGTGCGTTACAGCACGGAACCCCTCTTAATGTGCATTGGACCCCATCACGAAAAAATTGAATTTCTGGTCCTCTCTAATTGCACTTTGGAAATTCTTCTTGGACTACCGTGGCTTCAACGCCATTCCCTAACCCTTGATTGGACCACCGGGGAGATCAAGAACTGGGGTATATAATATAATCTCATCCGCATCAGGGAGGGGGACGAATGGAAGACCGCGTTTAACACCAGAGATGGACACTTTGAATATCTGGTTATGCCCTTTGGGCTTTGCAACGCCCCTGCCGTCTTCCAAGACTTTGTAAATGAAATTTTTCGTGATCTTCTATATACCTGTGTTGTGGTCTACCTAGACCATATCTTGATTTTTTCTGCTAACCTAGAAGAACACCGCCGGCATGTCTGCATTGTTCTTCAGAGACTTCGGGACAATAAATTATATGCCAAAATGGAAAAATGTCTCTTTGAATGTCAATCTCTTCCCTTCCTAGGATACTTAGTCTCTGGCCAGGGACTCCAAATGGACCCAGACAAACTATCAGCCGTATTGGATTGGCCACGCCCCTCCGGACTCCGTGCTATCCAACGTTTTTTGGGGTTTGCCAATTATTACAGACAATTTATTCCGCATTTTTCCACTATTGTAGCCCCTATCGTGGCTCTAACCAAGAAAAATGCCAACCCTAAGTCCTGGCCTCCTCAAGCGGAAGATGCATTCAATCATCTCAAAACTGCCTTTTCTTCTGCTCCCGTACTCTCCAGACCTGATCCATCTAGGCCCTTCTCGCTGGAGGTAGACGCCTCCTCGGTGGGAGCTGGAGCAGTACTCCTACAGAAAAATTCTTCCGGACATGCTGTTACTTGTGGTTTCTTTTCTAGGACCTTCTCTCCGGCGGAGAAAAACTACTCCATTGGTGATCGAGAACTACTGGCCATAAAATTGGCGCTTGAAGAATGGAGGCACCTGCTGGAGGGATCCAAATATCCAGTTATTATATACACTGATCACAAGAATCTCTCTTATCTTCAGTCTGCCCAACGGCTGAACCCCCGCCAGGCTGGGTGGTCGTTGTTCTTTGCCCGTTTTAACTTTGAAATTCATTTTCACCCTGCTGACAAGAACATTAGGGCTGACGCCCTCTCTCGTTCATCGGATGCCTCTGAAGTGGAAGCTTCCCCGCAACACATTATTCCTCCGGACTGTCTGATCTCCACTTCTCCAGCCTCCATCAGACAAACTCCTCCAGGGAAGACCTTTGTCTCTCCACGCCAGCGCCTCAGGATTCTCAAGTGGGGACACTCCTCACACCTCGCAGGCCATGCTGGCATCAAAAAATCCATCCAGCTCATCTCTCGATTTTATTGGTGGCCTACCCTGGAAGCTGATTTTGTTGATTTTGTGCGGGCTTGTACAGTCTGTGCCCGGGACAAGACCCCTCGCCAGAAGCCTGCTGGTCTCCTCCATCCTCTGCCTGCTCCTGAGCGACTATGGTCTCAGATTGGTATGGACTTTATTACTGATTTACCTTTATCCCATGGCAACACAGTTATTTGGGTAGTCGTTGATCGATTCTCCAAGATGGCACATTTCATCCCTCTTCCAGGTCTTCCTTCTGCGCCTCAGTTGGCGAAACAATTTTTTATACACATTTTTCGCCTTCACAGGCTTCCTACGCATATGGTCTCAGATAGAGGCGTTCAATTTGTGTCAAAATTCTGGAGGGCCCTCTGTAATCAACTTAAAATCAAATTAAACTTCTCGTCTTCTTATCATCCCCAATCCAATGGGCAAGTGGAAAAAATTAATCAGGTTCTGGGTGACTATTTGCGACATTTTGTTTCCTCCCGCCATGATGACTGGGCCGATCTTCTACCATGGGCCGAATTCTCGTACAATTTCAGAGTCTCTGAGTCCTCCGCTAAATCCCCATTTTTTGTGGTGTATGGCCGTCATCCTCTTCCCCCCTTTCCACTCCCATGCCTTCTGGTTTGCCCGCTGTTGATGAGGTGACTCGGGACTTCTCCACCATCTGGAAAGAGACTAAAAATTCTCTCCTACGAAGAATTCCCCCCGTTTTTTCTCCCGGAGACAAAGTATGGCTCTCCGCCAAGTATGTCCGCTTTCGTGTCCCCAGTTATAAACTGGGACCACGTTATCTTGGTCCTTTCAAAATCAAGTGCCAAATCAACCCTGTCTCTTACAAACTCCTTCTTCCTCCTTCTCTCTGTATTCCCAATGCTTTCCATGTCTCTCTCCTTAAACCACTCACCCTTAACCGCTTCTCTTCCAAGGTTGTTGCTCCCACTCCTGTTTCCGGGTCCTCTGACATCTTTTCGGTGAAAGAAATTCTGGCATCCAAGACGGTCAGAGGTAAAAAAAAATTTCTTGTTGATTGGGAGAATTGCGGCCCAGAGGAGAGGTCATGGGAACCCGAGGACAACATCCTTGACAAGAACCTTATCCTCAAATTCTCAGGTTCCAAAAAGAGGGGGAGACCCAAGGGAGGGGTACTGTTACGCCAAGCGCTCCGGGTCCCCGCTCCTCCCCGGAGCGCTCACAGCGTTCTCCTATTCGCAGCGCCCCGGTCAGACCTGCTGACCGGGTGCGCTGCGATAATGTTCTCAGCCGGCATGCGATTCGCGATGTGGGACGCTCCCGCTCGCGATGCGCATCCCAACTCGCTTACCAGACTCGTTCCCCGTCTGTGCTGTCCCGGCACGCGCGGCCCCGCTCCCTAGGGTGCGCACGCGCCAGGTCTTTGCGATTTAAAGGGCCGGTACGCCACTGATTGGCGCATGGGTTTTATCAGTACCTTCACCTGTGCACTTCCCTATTTATACCTCACTTCCCATGCACTTCCTTGCTGGATCTTGTTGCCATTGTGCCAGTGAAAGAGTTTCCTTGTGTGTTCCTAGCCTGTGTTCCAGACCTCCTGCCGTTGCCCCTGACTACGATCCTTGCTGCCTGCCCTGACCTTCTGCTACGTCCGACCTTGCTCTTGTCTACTCCCTTGTACCGCATTTATCTCAGCAGTCAGAGAGGTTGAGCCGTTGCCGGTGGATACGACCTGGTTGCTACCGCCGCTGCAAGACCATCCCGCTTTGCGGCGGGCTCTGGTGAAAACCAGTAGCAACTTAGAACCGGTCCACCGACACGGTCCACGCCAATCCCTCTCTGGCACAGAGGATCCACCTCCAGCCAGCCGAATCGTGACAATAAGGAGACCTTGTAGTGGCTGAATGACACAGCGTGGAGGTGTTGGCAGCATGAGGAGACCATATAGTGGCTGAATGACAAAGCGTGGAGGTGTTGGCAGCATGAGGAGACCATATAGTGGCTGAATGACACAGAGTGGAGGTGTTGGCAGCATGAGGAGACATATAGTGCTTGCATGACACAGCTTGAATGTGGCTGAAGCATGAGGAGACCATATAGTGGCTGAATGACACAGCATGGAGGTGTTGGCAGCAGGAGGAGACCATATAGTGGGTGAATGACACAGCTTGGATGTGGCTCAAGCATGAGGAGACCATATAGTGGCTGAATGACACATCATGGAGGTGTTGGCAGCATGAGGAGACCATGTAGTGGCTAAATGACACAGCGTGGAGGTGTTGGCAGCATGAGGAGACCATATAGTTGCTGAATGACAGCCTAGAGCTGGCAGCAGCATGAGTAGACACTAGAGCTTCACAATACCTTAGATTAAAAGATGAATTTTGCTAGTGCTACCATAAAATTTTTTAGGCCCAGCAGTATCAGTAAACCATATATTGCCATGAGGAGACCATATAGGTGCTTAATAGCACAGCCTGGAGGTGGCTGAAGCATGACTAGCCTATATAGGGGCAGAATTGCACAGCCTAGAGGTGGCTGAAGCATGAGGAGAACATATAGTGGCTGAATGACACAGACTGGAGGTGGCTAAAGCATGAGGAGACCATATAGAGTCTAAATGGCAATGCCTGGAGTTGGTAGAAGCATGAGAAAACCATTGAAATTTAAGATTTTGAAATTGAAATTTAAGATTTTAAAATTGAAATTGAGGATTTTGAAATTGAAATTTTATCTCCCAAGTTTTAGTGTCCCGGGCCACCGGCGTGTGGGTACAAAGGACCAAATCCAACAAGGAGTCACATATCACATGGCAGCACAATGACAGAGCCTGGAGTTGGCATCAGGATGAGGAGACCTTTTAGTGGCTGAATGACTGCCTGGAGTTTGTGTCAGCTTGGGGAGACCATATAATGGCTGAATGGCACAGCCTGGACTTGGCTGAAGCATGAGGAGACCATATAGTGTCTGAATGGCACAGCCTGGATTTGGCTGAAGCATGCGGAGACCATATAGTTTCTGAATGACACAGCCTGGAGCTGGCAGCAACATGAGTGGCTTCACAATACCTTAGATTAAACAATGAATTTTGAAATTGAAATTGAAGACTTATGGTAGCTAGTGCTACCATAAAAAAAAATTAGGCACAGGCCTAGCAGCATCAGTAAACCATATAGAGGCTGAATGAAACAGCCTGGAGGTGGCTGAATCATTAGGAGACCCTTTAATGGCTAAATGGCACATCCTAGAGGTGGCTGAAGCATGAGAAGACCATATAGGGGCTGAATAGCACAGCCTGGAGGTGGCTGAAGCATGAATAGACCATATAGTGGCTGAATTGTACAGCCAAGAGGTGGCTGAAGAATGAGGAGAAAAAATAATGGCTGAATGACACAACCTGGAGGTAGCTAAAGCATGAGGAGACCATATAGTGTCTAAATGGCACAGCCTGGAGCTAGCAGCAGCATGAGTGGACACTAAAGCTTCACAATACCTTAGATTAAAAGATGAATTTTGAAATTTAATTTGAAGACTTATGGTAGCTAGTGCTACCATAAATGTTTTTTAGGCCCAGCAGCATCAGTAAACCATATATTGGCTGAATGACACAGCCTGGAGGTGGCTGAATCATAAGGAGACACTATAGTGGCTGAATGGCACATCCTAGAGGTGGCTGAAGCATGAGGAGACTATATAGTGTCAAAATGGCACAGCCTGGAGGTGTCTGAATCATGAGGAGACCATTGAAATGGAAGATTTTTTAATATAAATGTACAGTTTTGAAATTAAAATTGAGGATTTTGAAGCCCCCAAGTTTTAGTGTCCCGGGCCCCGGCGTGTGGATACAAAGGACCAAATCAATGACAGAGCCTGGAGGTGGCATCAGTATGAGGAGACCATATAGTGGCTAAATGACTGCCTGGAGTTTGTGGCAGCATGGGGAGACCATATAGTGTCTGAATGGCACAGCCCTGAGTTGGCTGAAGCTTGAGGAGGCCATATAGTGGTTGAATGGCACAGCTTGTATTTTGTGGCAGCATGAGAAGAGACCATTTAGTGGTTGAATGGCACAGCCTGGAGTGTGCTGAAACATGAGGAGACCATAAAGTGGCTGAATGGCACAGCCTGGAGTGTGCTGAAGCATGAGGAGACCATATAGTGGCTGAATGACACAGCCTGGAGTTTGTGGCAGCATGTGGAGACCATATAGTGGCTGAATGGCACAGCCAGGAGTGTGCTGAAGCATGAGGTGACCATATAGTGGCTGAATGGCACAGCCTGGAGTTTGTGGCATCATGAGAAGAGACCATATAGTGGTTGAATGGCACAGTCTGGAGGTTGCTGAAGCATGAGGAGATCATATAGTGACTGAATGGAACAGCCTGGAGGTGGCTGAAGCATGAGGAGACCATATAGTTGCTGAATGGCACAGCCTGGAGTTTGTGGCAGCATGTGGAGACCATATAGTGGCTGAATGGCACAGCCAGGAGTGTGCTGAAGCATGAGGTGACCATATAGTGGCTGAATGGCACAGCCTGGAGTTTGTGGCAGCATGAGAAGAGACCATAAAGTGGTTGAATGGCACAGCCTGGAGGTTGCTGAAGCATGAGGAGATCATATAGTGACTGAATGGAACAGCCTGGAGGTGGCTGAAGCATGAGGAGACCATATAATGGCTGAAAGGCACAGCCTGGAGGTGGCTAAAGCATGAGGAGACCATATAATGGCTGAATGGTACAGCCTGGAGTTTTTGGCAGCATGAGAAGAGACCATATAGTGGCTGAATGGCACAGCCCTGAGTTGGCTGAAGCTTGAGGAGGCCATATAGTGGTTGAATGGCACAGCTTGGATTTTGTGGCAGCATGAGAAGAGACCATTTAGTGGTTGAATGGCACAGCCTGGAGTGTGCTGAAACATGAGGAAACCATATAGGGGCTGAATGGCACAGCCAGGAGTGTGCTGAAGCATGAGGAGACAATATAGTAGCTGAATGGCACAGCCTGGAGTTTGTGGCTGCATAAGAAGACCATATAGTGACTGAATAGCACAGTCTGGAGGTGGCTGAAGCATGAGGAGACCATATAGTGGCTGAATGGCACAGCCTGGAGGTGGATGAAGCATGAGGAGAGAATATAGTGGCTGAATGGCATAGCCAGGAGTGTGCTGAAGCATGAGGAGACCATATAGTGGCTGAATGGCACAGCCTGGATTGTGCTGAAGCATGATGAGACCATATAGTGGCTGAATGGCACAACCTGGAGTTTGTGGCAGCATGTGGAGACCATATAGTGGCTGAATGGCACAGCCAGGAGTTTGTGGCAGCATGAGGAGACCATATAGTGGCTAAATGGCACAGCCTGGATTTGGCTGAAGCATGAGAATACCATATAGTGGCTGGATGGCACAGCCTGGAGGTGGCAGCAGCAGCATCAGGAGTCCTGAAAGTGACCCAGTGATAGAGTGGTGTTTTGGTGGCAATACCTGTACCCGGTGACGAAGGTGGGTGAAAAAGGTCTGATGCGGCGGAATGTTTGTAACTGGGGAGCAGCGCCTTAAATCTGTTTGGCACTATCCATATTTGTGAAGTGTTAGTGTGGCACCATGGTCAATCTACTTTGATGCATCAGGCATTGGTGGGGGGAAACCCTGGCTGATCCATCTTCACAAAGGTCAGTCTCTCCACATATTTTGTGGACAGACGAGTTCTCCGTGCCCAGAAGTCCAGCGGATCTTCAAGGTGTGTTGGCATGGGCATGTCAAGGTATGCCACCACCTGCTAGTTCAGGTCCTGCTCCAGGTCTACCTGCTGCTGATGAGTTGCTTCACTATGCGGGTGAAGAAAGGTACAGTGTCAGCGACTGTAGACTCAGGCTGCTGGTGATGGAGCTGGTACTGCTCCTGCCACCCCGCCCCTCCCCAGCAGCCATGGCAGTGGAAGGTGAGCACAGGGGACCCCCAATTCATACCTGCAAGAGGATAGACATTGGTGCCGATAGGCATCGGCCACCTGACTACATAGGAGGCCTCTGTAGTGGGTCACTTTGTCCTCCCTCCCAGTGGCGGGTGAAGAAAGGTACAGTGTCAGCGACTGTAGACTCAGGCTGCTGCTGATGGAGCTGGTACTGCTCCTGCCACCCTGCCCCTCCCCAGCAGCCATGGCAGTGGAAGGTGAGCGCAGGGGACCCCCAATTCAGACCTGCGAGAGGATAGACATTGGTGCCGATAGGCATCGGCCACCTGACTACATAGGAGGCCTCTGTAGTAGGTCACTTTGTCCTCCCTCCCAGTGGTGGTAATGAGGGTCCAATAAGGTGGAGATCCAGAAATCACCCCGCTGCCGAACGGTGGCAAATCGGCTGTCACTACGCAAGCACGTGAGCATGCATCGTGCCATTTATGTAAGTTATTCGGAGGGACTCCCTGCCTCCATCTCCACTGCATACTGCCACGGTGTGTCTGGGTCCTCTGTCTCGCCTTCCTCATAACCCTCTAGCTCCTCTGGCTGCTCCTGCTCCTCCTCTCTTGTCAGATTTCTAGAAAAACCACTCATTTTGCATTACCTAAACTGTGCTCCACTGTGCTCCTCCCCTCCTTCTCCTCCTCCAGTTCAGCCCCCACGGGCTCATATGGCCGTGAGATGTAGACACCACGTCTCCAGTGCCCTGACCAGCCATCGTTTCTAACACGTGTTGTAAGAAATGAAGCAGTGAAATGACGTCGTTCATCCTGGCGACTTACTAATAATGTGGCTGGCTTCCTCAAAGGGCTTGAGCATATGGCAGGTGTCATGTATAAGTTAAAAAGGGGAGTACCCCTATCCCCTGGGATCATCAAGAAATTGGTGATGGCTTTTCTCTGTTCGTACAGTCGGTCCAACAAATGGAGGGTGGAATGCTAAAATGTGGCAAAGTCACAAATCAGACTATGCTGGGGGATACCGTTCTGACGCTGCAGCTCAAGGAGGGTGTGCTTTGCGTTATACGAGTGGCTAAAATGCACGCAAAGTTTCCTTCCAATTGTTAGGATGTCTTGCAAATGGGGGAAACACTTCAGGAACTGCTTCACAACTAGATTGAACACATGTGCCATGCAGGGCGCATGGCTCTGCCTTCGCAGTTGCTGAGTATGCAAGATGTTCTTCCCGTTGTCAGTCACCATGGTTCCCATTTCCAGTTTTCGTTGAGTAAGCCATGCTCTGATTTCTTTATGAATTACTTTCAGCAGTTTCTCCCCTGTGTGACTCCGTTCGCCAAGGCAAACTGTGTGAAGAACAGCATGACACCGCCGTGCCCTGCACACGTGGTAGGCTGAAGGGCAATGAGACTTGTCTGGGCAGTGGAGGCTGAGGACACGGTGGAGGATAAGGAGGCGGAGTTGCACACTGTCACAGGACCAATGGCCTGAGAGCATGGAAGAGGAAGCAGCGTCACCTGTCCAAGTTGGTGTTGAGGCTGTGCAGGAACCACATTCACCCAGTGAGCCATACAGGACATGTAATGTCCCTGACCATAGTTACAGCTCCAGACGTCGACGCTGCCATGCACTTTGGTACACACCGACAGGCTCAAGGACTGGCCCACCTTCTCTTTCACAAAATTGTGCAGGGGTAGTACAGCCTTCTATGCAAAGAAATTATGGCTTTGCACTCTCTACCTCGGCTCAGCACAAGCCATTAGTTCTCTGAAAGGTGCAGAGTCCACCACTTGAAAAGGGAGGGACTGCAGCACCAGCAACTTGGACAGGAGCACATTCAGCATCTGCACCGTTGCGCATACTGTTGTCTCTTGGACATGGCTTCGCCGATGGATTGCTGGTGGAATCAGAGACTCGAAGTAGGAGGGGCAGGAGCATCTGGAGCGACAGGAGGAGGGTATGACACACAGCTCCCTTCGACAGAGGTGGTGGAGCCTTGGCTGGCTGAAACAGGGAGCTGCGTGCCACTGGGTGATGCAGCAGGCTGGACCACCACATCGGAGCCACGGTTCTCCCAGGCCGCTTTATGGTGACGCTGCATATGTTGACGCAGGGTTATGGTGCCATGGTTCGCTCATTTCTAGATATATGTTTTCTACGGCTGGGTTCATACATATCAGGCGTCCGGCATAGTTTCCCTCTGCCGTGCACAGGAGGGAAACTGAAGCTAGAACTGATCCCATTCATTTGAATGGGACAGTTCACAATCAACAAGCGTCTCAATTTTGATGCCGGATAGTTGGACACGCCAGAGGGCACCATACAGGGGAACACAGTTTGCAGTGTTCCCCTGTCTGCCTTGCTGAAACAATGGACGCTGGATGCCATACAACTGATGACAACTTGTCATCAGTTATGGCATCAGTTGCGTCGAGATTTAGGCTGAATTCACCTATGCCAGATGCCGGACATATGTGAACCTAGCCTAAACATTTCACTCTGGACTGCACATTCTTGTAGACCTGATGTACACAACTTTTATTCCATTAAAGTAAACAGAATATACAGCACAGAAAAAAAGAATTGTTCAAATGCCTTTTCGATGTAAGCAACAACCTGACCTCTGCGTGTTGTGGTATTTTTCATGTAATTTGCAGAAAGGTCAGTGTCAAATATGGCTTAATGCTAATGTACTGTACATCTGAGTAATAATACCTATAATAAACAATCGACAATCACTATCCTTACAAGGTAATTTGCGAGAAAGAAAGATGCTCCCAGCTTGCTGTAAATTAGGAGTTTATTACATGAATACATTAAAAAGCCATCGTTAATAATCACTGAAGCATGGAACAAACATAAAGAGATTTGCAGGTTATGGCTTTATCACACCAGCCTCATTTGCCTTGTGATTTATTAAAATCTCATAGAAGAGAATAAGAAAATGGCAGGAAGGGCAAAAAAGTGAACCTTATCTGTAACTTAAAAAATTATATTTTTATGTATTATTTATTTCTGACCCTATAAATTCTCTCTGTCTTTCATATGGGGACTACAATTTATTTATAAGAAAAAACACGTAATAGCAGACTAGCAGAGTACATGCCACAGTAGATACTCCAAGTAGATAGGCATAGCTTATCCTCCTCCTCCTCCTAACTTCTTTCATCTGTGCTAAGTCAAGTGCTGCCACGCTGCATTACATCTATAAAGCCTGGGCGACAAATGCCACACAGCAGAGCTGTCTGCAACAGGAAGTTTCACACCCGCTGAACTGGCTGTGCTGCGTCTAGGTTGCATGGCTACTACAACTACTACCACTGCCTGCTGTCCACTGGATAAAATTATCATTTGTCCGCTTACCACTGCCTGCTGTCCGCAGGCCACTAAAACTGCCTCTAGTCCACCACTGCCTGCTGTCTGCTGGCTACAACTATAAACAGTCCACCCACCACTACCTGCTGTCTGCTGGCTACTACCCTACAAACAATCCACCACTGTTCTTTGCTGGCTACAAATACCACCCTTTATTTTGCTTCCACTACCAGCCAGTCCTGCACATTTAAAACCCATAATCCCCAAAAAAGGGAAAATAAATTCAACTTTTCATAGAAAAGATATATATTTAATTTACTGTTTTGGGACACCCCCTAATGCGAATTCCTGAGCAAGCATTTTAACACCAGCAGCAAAAAGACTATATGCAGCTTTATTTTACTGTTAAAAAGTATATAGTATCTTCTAGTGCAGTGTGTTTTTAAACAAGCTGTTTGTTATCATGGGTAACTGCATGTCGCTGTAACTTTGACATTAACTTAGCCTTAAAATCACTTTAAAACTACTTGAATACATTCCTAGGTGACCCTAGAAGTGCTAATCAGGGTTTAGAGCTCAAAGTGTTTTAAGGGTTACAGCATTTCAGGTCTGCAGTGCCAAGCAAACCAAACTTTTTCCAAAGTTTGTTCAGCTCTACTTTTACAGAACCATATACAGATGTATCCTTTCCTAACCTATTTCTAAACTTAATATAATCAGGGAGTTATGTGTGAAATTACCACCTAGTGTACCAGTGTAAACACAGAGGGAGATAATTAAAATTGCCTTTAACAAGCAAAAAATCTGGTGCAATCTGCATCAATAAATTGTCTTGCATGAGTTGTACCACATTATTTATGTGTTTTAAAACATTTTAAGACATTTTTAATTAACTATTGAAAGAGGGCATGGTTTATGTATGAAGGAACAGGTCTAAAACACCATAAAATGTTCCACTTTTTAAAAATGAAACTATCTAGTAATAGTGCAAACTTAGACTAGGCAGGCAACATATGCAACACATTTTGTATTAACATATGCCACTGTTAAAAATGTGGCACATTGTTAGACAGTTTAGTTTAGTTAACACTGGGACAGTTTTTTATTATCTCTGGATAACTTTGGTTGGGCACCGTATGCCTGTTATCTAAATAAAGTGTTTTTATAGCAGGTCATGGTTTTGTGTAGTGATGAGAGAAAGAGGAAGTATCCCATGACCATAGGAAATCCCATCATGCTTTTCAAGCTACTCTCCCAGCCAATCAAGAGGCTGTATAGGGGTAATATTCAAGCTACTATAAAAGACCATGTTCATACCTTCAGGAGCCATTTTAGAGATAGCAGGTGTTAGGTGAAGAGCTCTGTGAGGGACACTAAACAATGAAAAACACAGATAGGAGTAGGACCACACACATATACAAATGTAGTAAAGCAGCAGAGAACATTCTGCATCTGTTCTGTCAGTGCAAAATCTGTTTTAAATGGAAGTTAATCCTACCAGGTTTTTTTGTTTCAAACTAATGGTGAAAAAGCCGTGCATCGAGCATTTTTTTGTCCCTTTTGTGCACTTTATAGGATGACAGTCCTGTTGCTATGCCCCAAATTACTTTTTCACAGCTTGTAGAAAGCCACTGCTTTTTCATTCTCCTGGCACAAAACCTGTTACTAATCCAAAAAAGGGATCATTTTTATACCTCTTGAAATAAAAGCCATTATTTCTTTCAATACTGCTGTGCGCATTTAAGCAAAGGCAGGCACCTGCCTCCAAAAAGGGATCATTTTTAGATCACTTGGAAAAAAGCCATTGTTTCTTTCAATACCTCTGTGCTAATATAAGCAAAGGCAGGCATCTGCTTCCAAAAAGTGATAATTTATGAACATTCATTTTAAAAAACATAAAAAATCTGCTAGCGCAGAGGATTTTTATACGACCTGTTAGTTACCACTGAGTAGCTTCCATTTATCCATAGCCATACATGTTGGTGTACATGTGACCAAACATGTGACCTAACAGTGTTATACAAGGTTTGTAGGGCTCTTAGACAGTGTTATACACATGTTTTTGGCTATTGGTAAAGTACAGGTTCGAGCAGAACTAGTTTGCTCAGAAACTGAACTTTTTACTAGAGTTCAGCGAACTAGCAGAGCTGAAATTGAACTCCCTACCTAAACTATAGCTAGTGTATATCAATGTACTGTACGTTCTTCCCAGCCCAAATGGTCAGCCTAGAAGTAAATACCTACAGGAATAACAGAACAAGGAACTGAGTTATTGAGACTGCAGCACATTTATTAACTTTCCTCCTTCTACATCTCATCCTCACCACTTCCTCAACTTTTTTTTTCTCTTTTATTACTTCAGAATTTTCAAGCTACCACAGAGTTCAAAGGGTAACCATATAATTAGATTGAGAACATGACCAATCCAAAGGATAGGGGATAAGATGTCTGATCACGGGGGTCCCGCTGCTGGGGACCCCTAATATAGCATGCGGCACCCACCTGTTACTGCTCCGGAAGCGCTGGAGGGTCTGGCTCCCGACCACGGGAATGGATGATCGTGACGTCACGACTCCGCCCCCATGTGACTTCACACCCAGCCCCCTCAATGCAAGTCTGTGGGATGGGGCATCAAGCCCCCTCCCATAGACTTGCATTGAGGGGATGGGGCGTTACATCACATGGGGGTGGAGTCATGACATCACGATCTTCCATTCCCGTGGTCGGGAGCCAGACCCTCCAGCGCTTCCGGAGCAGTAACAGGTGGGTGCCGCATGCTATATTTCGGGGGTCCCCAGCGGCGGGACCCCCGCGATCAGACATCTTATCCCCTATCCTTTGGTGGAGTATCCCTCAAAGCCAAGAAATAAAGACTAGAAATTGTAAACTGGGAATTTGGCCTTACTGATGCCTGTTGAGCTGTCTCCAAACCAGGCATCACACCATCTACAGTTGTAGCAAACTGTATGTTGACATTTAACACATCACATAACATTGAAACGTCAAGTTAAAAGTTTGCTGCATTATTAATGTGTAACACGTCAAGTTCAAGATGGCTACATCTGTATAGTAAGGGAAGACGAGCAAAGGGGAAGGATATTGCAGGCATGTATATATCTGTACTACAATGGTACTAAATGGCTAAAAGTATATATATATATATATATATATATATATATATATATATATATTATATATATATATATATATATATATATATATATATATACTTTTACCTGTTAGGCTGTGCAGATAAACCAATTAAATTAATGAGAAAAAATATATACAACAAAATCTAATTGGGGGGGATTTGATGTACAGCAAAACAGCAGAAGGAACTATAAAATTGTAGAAATACATTGGCAACTAGTCCCGTAATATTACAGTACTTACTTAAGCCTATTCTCTAATTATAAATTTTTCAACCACGTGATAACTAAAAGGAACAATTATTTACTGCATCAGGACAATTATTTTCCGTACAAAATATAACGCTACATTGTATGCAGGACAGAAATAATAGGCACTAGGTATTTATGGCTTTTAGCAATTATGTTTATTTTTTTTTCATTAATAAAAAATAATCATAAACACATACTAAATTTCT
Organism: Hyla sarda; assembly: GCF_029499605.1. Taxonomy (NCBI): domain Eukaryota; kingdom Metazoa; phylum Chordata; class Amphibia; order Anura; family Hylidae; genus Hyla; species Hyla sarda. Next base: position 74,979,494 of record NC_079189.1, on the reverse strand, counting down.
ACTCGGTGATAAAACCAATGCAGAGATTAATTTGCACAATATAATCACATGCCAGCATTTTGCAAAGTTTTATGAACTGTATCAATGTTGACATGAAAAAAAAAATCATTATGCTCGGAGGAAGTGGAAGGTCTGATAATATGCCGAGAAGTGATAATAAGGTAACATTAAAGATTCGACAGAAGGAGGACACATTATGTTTGCCGAGCTGCATGGAAAATACAATAAAATGAAGCATGCAGATTAATGCCGGCGTCTTGTTGTATTTCTGGTGTAAGCCCATAATGCTCCCTTGAAATAAGTGTTTCCAGTTATTTGAAGATATAATGAACCCTGTATAACACAATGTATTCTAAGCATGTAGTTAAATATTCACTAAAACACAGAATAGATTTTCAGGCCCTTGGTAAGGAATACAAATAGCAGAACTTGTTTTTCTTATGATTTACACTTTTTCCGCACAAATTTTTCATTTATTATGTAGTGTCTATTTAAATGTTTAGAGAGAACCATCTGAAACAATATTTTGTGCATAGCATTTAGTAAGGTCATTGGAACATTTAGTTGTTCTGTAGGTGATGCATTACTCAGGAAATCAATGTAAGTTTAAAGGGGTACTCTGCCCCTGGACATCTTATCCCCTATCTAAAGAATCCAAAGGATGGGGACCCCTGCAAACTCGGCTGCAGCACCCCAGACATCTGGTGCATGTAGCGAACTTCGCTCTGTGCCGGATGACAGGGATGCGGTGGCCAGTCACGGCCATGCCCCCTGAATAAAAGTATATGGGAGGGGGCGTGATGGACATTACGTGCCTTCCCATAGACTTGCATTCAGGGGGCATGGCCATTAAGTCACAAATGGTGCGTGGCCTTGACATCAGCCTCCAGTGCTGCACCCGACACTCTAAACAAACGCTGGGTGCAGAAGGGAGATCAGACATCTTATCCCTATCAATTGGATAGGGGATAAGACATCTTATCCCCTATCCAATTCATAGGGATGAGATGTCTAGAGCTGGAGTACCCCTTTATGCTGTTCGAATATGGCCACCTGTCTGTGACACAAACAAGGCTGAAGTTTTATGTAACTGGCTAAGCTAATTTTGGGTGGTTAAGTTTAATGACTTGTTTTAACCCCTTAAGGACCCACGGGGTACCTGTACGCCCGTGGAAATTCGGGTCTCTGCCACGCCGCGCCCCGGGCAGGGACCGGACCAGGATGCCGGCTGAAGTCATTAGACCCCCCCCCCAAGTCCTAAGACCTCCCATGTCAGTGATCCCTGCAAATCGCCGATCAATTCAGATCGGTGATTTGCAGAGATTCAGGGTCAATCTGGTCCCCGGTGACCCGGAAAAGAGGGTAAAAGTTGGTGTCCAACACGGCACCAATCACCCTTTAGCAGCAGGAGTGAGGTGGCACTGTTGCCACATCATGATCATCCTGATTCGTCGCCTGTTACCGGCCAATGAATCTGGACGTCTGTTGTAGGGGTGTCCCTAATGGCCCCTGCTCCACCCATACCCTGGAGGGTGAGAGCGGGTGCCGGGAGTGTGTACCTGTAGTGGAGGCCCCTGATCTCCGGCATTGAAGGCAGGATTGGGGCCCCCAGAGCGGAGACAGAGGCTGCGGCAGAATGACAGGAAGGATGAGCACAGCAGCAGGAGGTAAGGCCGTGCCTCTTGCTGTTGCCAAGCAACAATTACCAGCATGCACAAAAGAGCATGCTGGGATTTGTTGCTATGCAACAGCTGAATGCACAACTACAGCTCCCAGCATGCCCTTTGGTAGTTTGTGCATGCTGGGGGTTCTAGTTAGGTAACTGTTGGAGGCAAATTTTTTCTATGAAAAAGCATAAAAGCATGCATAAACTACCAAAGGGCATACTGGGAGTTGCAGTAGTGTGCCTCTAGCTGTTGCATAACTACACGTCCCAGCATGCTCTTTAGCTGTAAGTGCATACTGAGAGTTGTAGTTTTGCAACAGCTGAAGGCACACTGGTTGCGAAACACAGAGTTGTTACGTAACTCAATGTTTTGCAACCAGTGTGTGCCTTCAGCTGTTGCAAACTACAACTCCCAGTATGCACTGATAGACAGTACATGCTGGAAGTTGTAGTTTTGCGAAAACTGGAGGCACACTGGTTGCTAAACACTGAGTTAAGTAACAAACTCTCAGTGTTTTGCAACCAGTGTGCCTCCAGCTGTTGCATAACAACAACCCAGAGCATGCATGGATAGCCAAAGGGCATGCTGGGAGTATTAGTAGTATGCCTCTAGCTGTTGCATAACTACAAGTCCCAGCATGCCCTTCGGCTGTCCGTGCATGCTGGGGGTTGAAGGTTTTGCAATCTACAACTCCCAGCATGCACTGACAGACCTTACATGCTGGTAGTTGTAGTTTTGCAGCAGCTAGTGGCACACCGGTTGTGAAACACTGAGTTAAGTAACAAACTCTCAGTGTTTTGCAACCAGTGTGCCTCCAGATGTTGCATTACTACAACCCCCAGCATGCATGGACAGCCAAAGAGCATGCTGGAAGTTGTAGTTTTGCAACAGCTGAAGGCTTGCCCCCGCCCCCCATCTGAATGTACAGTGTAAATTCACATGGGCAGGGGTTTACAGTGAGTTTCTCGCTGCAAGTTTGAGAGGCAGCAAATTTTTCACTACAGCTCAAACTCCCAGCAGGAAACTCGCTGTAAACCCCCACCCATGTGAATGTACCCTAAAAACCCTACACTACACTACACCTACACAAAATAAAACGCTACATATACATATACCCCTACACAGTAACCCCTCTTCCCCCCCCCACCAAAAAAAAAAAGAAAAACGTCTGGTATGGCACTGTTTCCAAAACGGAGCCTCCAGCTGCTGCAAAACAACAACTCCCAGTATTGCCTGACAAGCCATTGACTGTCCAGGCATGCTGGGAGTTTTGCAACAGCTGGAAGCACCCTGTTTTGGAAAAACTGCTGTAGGGTAATTTTGGTATCAGAGACAAGTCTAATTCTAGCATCAAGGTCCGTCCCTATGCAAATCCCTAATTTAAGTCTCAAATGCACATGGCGCTCTCTCACTTCGGAAATACCCCATATGTGGACGTAAAATGCTCTGCGGGTGCGCAACAAGGTTCAGGAGTGAGAGCACCATGTACATTTGAGGTGATTTGCAAAGGGGTGGCTGATCTTCACAGCGGTTTTGACATAAACACAAAAAAAACACTCATAAGTGACCCAATTTTGGAAACTATCCCCCTCACGGAACCTAACAAGGGGTAAAATGAGCCTAAACAACCCACAGGTGTTTGAAGAATTTTCGTTAAAAATGTTGGTGTTATCCCAAATTTTTCCTTTTCACAAGGGGTAATAGGAAGAAAGCCCCCCAAAATTTGTAACACCATTTCTTCTGAGTATATAAATACCCCACGTGTGGACGTAAAGTTCTCTGTGGTGAACTACAGGGCTCAGAAGAGAAGGAGCGCCATTATGCTTTTGGAGAGAGAATGTGTCCGGAATTGAAGGCTAGGTGCGTTTACAAAGCCCCCATGGTGCCAGAACAGTGGACCCACACCACATGTGACCCCCATTTTGAAAACTACACCCCTCAAGGAATGTAACAAAGAGTACAGTGAGCCTTTACACTCCACAGGTGTTTGACAAATTTCTACTAAATTTGGACATGAAAATTAAAAATTAGATTTTTTTCACAAAAATACAGGTGTTACCCCAAATTTTTCATTTTCACAAGGGGTAATAGGAGAAAAAGCCTCACAAATTTTTTTTAGCCCTTTTCTTCTGAGTATGGAAATACCCCATATGTGGATGTAAAGTACTCTGCAGGTGAACTACAATGCTCAGAAAAGAATGAGTGCCATTGGGCATTTGTTTGGAATGGAAGTCGGGGGCCATGTGCGTTTACAAAGCCCCCATGGTGCCAGAAAAGTGGACCCCCCCTACTGGTGTCTGCCAGATTTTTGAACAGTGGTCCATGAAAATGAAAAATCACATTTTCACAGCCCACTGTTCCAAAGCTCTGTCAAATGTCAGTGGGGTGCAAATGCTCACTGCACCCCTTATTACATTCCGTGAGGGGTGTAGTTTCTGAAATAGGGTCACATGTGGGGGGGGTCCACTGTTCTGGCACCATGGGGGCTTTGTAAATGCACATGGCCCCCGACTTCCATTCCAAACAAATGTCCAATGGCACTCATTCCCTTCTGAGCATTGTAGATCGCCCGCAGAGCAATTTACATCCACATATGGGGTATTTCCCTACTCAGAAGAAATGGGATTAAAAATTTTGGGAGGCTTTTTCTCCTATTACCCCTTGTGAAAATGAAAAATGTGGGGTAACACTAGCATTTTAGTGAAAAAAATCTAATTTTTAATTTTCACATCCAACTTTTGTGGAAATTTGTCAATCACCTGTGGGGTGTAAAGGCTCACTGTACCCCTTGTTATATTCCCTGAGGGGTGTAGTTTCCCAAATAGTGTGCCATGTGGGGATTTTTTGGCTGTTATGACACCACACCGGCTTCCTAAATGCAACATGCCCCCCAAAAACCATTTCAACTAAATTTGCTTTCAAAAAGCCAAATGTGTCTCCTTCTCTTCTGAGCATTGTAGTGCACCCCCATTGCACTTTACGTCCTCACATGGGGTATTTCACATGAGACATGCCCCCCAAAAACCATTTCAGCGAAATTCACTCTCCAAAATCCCATTGTCGCTCCTTCCCTTCTGAGCCCTCTAGTGCACCCACAAAGCACTTTGTGTTACACATTTTGGGTGGGCTTTTTCTCCTTTTAACCCTTGTAAAAATAAAAAACTGGGTCTACAAGAAAAGGCTAGTGTAAAAAATTGAGATTTTGAATTTTCTCGTTCACTTTGCTGTTATTCATATGAAACACCTAAAGGGTTAACAAACTTTCTAAATGTCATTTTGTATACTTTGAGGAGTGCCATTTTTTATGAGGTTATTTATGGGGTATGTCTAATATGAAGGCCCCTCAAATCCACTTCAAAACTGAACTGGTCCCTGAAAAATTCCGATTTAGAAAATTTTTTGAAAAATTGGAAAATTGCTGCTGAACTTTAAAGCCCTCTGATGTCTTCCAAAAGTAAAAGCATGTCAACTTTCTGATGCCATCATAAAGTAGACATATTGTATATGTGAATCAATCTATAATTTATTTGGTATGTCCATTTTCCTTACAAGCAGAGAGCTTCAAAGTTAGAAAAATGCAACATTTTCAAATTTTTTATGACATTTTTGAAATTTTCACCAAGAAATGATGCAAGTATCGACAAAATGTTACCACTAACATAAAGTAGAATATGTCATGAAAAAGCTATCTCAGAATCAGAATGAAAAGTAAAAGCATCCCAGAATTATTAATACTTAAAGTGACAGTGGTTAGATGTGCAAAAAATCGCTGGGTCCTTAAAGGGGTACATCGCCCCTAGACATCTTATCCCCTATCCTATCTTATCCCCTATACCATATTGAACAATCAAGTCTTAGTTCCTCCATGGACTCCTAGAGGCAAAATCTTTGGACCCAGTCAGTTTCATCTCCGAATTATTGAAGAATGCCATTGTTCCCCTTTGGCAGGTCATCCTGGTATTCAGGGTACAAATAAAATGCTTCAAAGGAAATTCTGGTGGCCAACTCTCAACAGGGATGTGGAGGCTTTTGTTGTTGCTTGTGAAATTTGTGCTTGAGCAAAGATTTCTCGGACACGTTCCACAGGAGAGTTGAGTCCATTGTCTATTCCCAAAAGGCCGTGGACTCATATTTTTATGGATTTTATTAATGATCTGCCTCCATCTGAGGGAAAAACTGTTCTATGGGTGGTGGCGGACAGGTTCAGTAAACAGTGTAATCTTGTTCCTCTGAAAAATCTCCCTTCAATCAAAATTCTTGCTAATTTATTTGTAAGACATATTGTTGGGAACCATGGGGTTCCGGAAAATATTGTGTCTGATCAAGGTGTACAATTTGTTTCAAAATTTTGGCAAGCTTTTTGTAAACAGTTGGGAGTTGAATTGTCTTTTTCATCTGCTTTTCATCCACAATTGTCAGGATTCGGCAGGCTGGAGGTGGATCCACTGTGTCAGAGAGGGATTGGCGTGGACCGCGTCGGTGGACCGGTTCTAAGTTGCTACTGGTATTCACCAGAGCCTGCCGCAAAGCGGGATGGTCTTGCAGCGGCGGTAGCAACCAGGTCGCATCCATCGGCAACGGCTCAACCTCTCTGACTGCTGAGATAGGCGCGGCACAAGGGATTAGACAAGAGCAGGGTCGGACGTAGCAGAAGGTCAGGGCAGGCAGCAAGGATCGTAGTCAGGGGCAACGGCAAGAGGTCTGGAACACTGGCTAGGGATACACAAGGAACGCTTTCACTGGCACAATAGCAACAAGATCCGGCAAGGAAGTGCAGGGGAAGTGAGGTAATATAGGGAAGTGCACAGGTGAACACACTAATTAAAAACCATGTCAATCAGTGGCGCATCGGCCCTTTAAATCACAAAGAACCGGCGTGCGCGCGCCCAAGGGAGCGGGGCCGCGCGCGCCGGGACAGCACAGACGGGGAGCGAGTCTGGTAAGCGGGTCGGGATGCGCACCGTGAGCGGGCGCGTCCCGCATCGTGAATCGCATCCCGGCTAGGGACATTATCGCAGCGCACCCGGTCAGCGGGTCTGACCGGAGCGCTGCGAACAGGAGAACGCTGTGAGCGCTCCGGGGAGGAGCGGGGACCCGGAGCGCTCGGCGTAACAACAATCTAATGGTCAAAATGAAACAATGAATCAGAATGTTGAACAATACCTTAGATGTTATGTGTCAGATGGACAGGATGAATGGGTCACTTTTCTGTCTCTTGCTGAGTTTGCTTTGAATAATCAAGATAATTCTTCTACTGGTATGTCACCATTCTTCTGTGTATATGGATTTCATCCACAGTTTTCTTCCTGTACTAATACCATTACTGATAATCCTGAGGTCGAAACTACTTGAGTAAACTGTGCACAGTTTGGGCCCAGCTTGGGGTAATCTGACCCTTCTCCTGTTTCTGCGACTTGGCACTTCTGTGATCTTTTGGTACTGACTCGGCTTGCAGACTGTGACTCACAGTATCCTGACTTTGTATTGTAGTTTATTGTGTTGACCCTAACTTTCCTAACTAGTTCAGGAAGGGTTCATCAACGTGGTTGTCGATCCGCTTAATAGATAGGAAAGTAGGCAGGGAATAGGGCGACAATAGTGTTGCACTCCTTCCCTGCCCATAAGTGACACACAGTTGTCGTGATCAGGATTGATCATGGCATGTGTAGGGTTAATGCTGCCGGGACCGGCATGGTCGTGGCCCCGGCAGCTGCGGCGGGTCCCTGGTTGTAATTGACAGCCAGGTCCTACTGCCGATCTCCTGAGCTGCATACCTTCCAGTGCGCGAACGTGTTGGGTGCTGGGACGTATGCATACGTCCTATAGCGGGAAGGGGTTAGAGGGGCACTCTGCCCTTAGACATCTCATCCCTTATCCAAAGGATAGGGGATAAGATGTCTGATTGCATCCAGGGCTGCACCCAGCCTTCATTTAGAGCGTTTGGTTTAGCGCCAGTGGCTCTGATGTCAGGGCCATGCCCCCTCAATGCAAGTCTGTGGGAGGGGGGGAATGGCCATCACACCCCCTCCCATAGACTTGCATTGAGGGGGCATGACCGTGATGTCACGAGCCTCCGCCCCACATCGCCAGTCATCCAGCAGGGAGCGAAGTTCGTTCCGTGCACCGGATGTCTGGGGTGCCGCAGCCGAGATCGCAGGGGTCCCTAGTGGCGTGGGAGGGGCGGAGTACCCCTTTAAAGGGAAGTATGTCAGTAGATTTATGCTGCACAAACCATGAGCAGCTTAAACTCATAACAGGAATCCTCTTCAGGAATAAGTTTTTCACTGAAATTTGGATCCTAAATTTAATCTTGGCAAGATATAGATTGCTAAGGACTTTGATAAGACCTGTATTGGGGCCATTTTAACCCCTTAAGGACCAAGGACGTACCGGTACGTCCTTGGTCCTGCTCCCGTGATATAACGCGGGGTTACACAGTAACCCCGCATCATATCACGGTGGGCCCGACGTCATAGTGAAGCCGGGACCTGCCGATAGCGCGCAGCGCCGATCGAGGCGCTGCACGCTATTAACCCTTTGGCCGCTCGGTCAATGGCGTACGTGCAAAAAAATTCAAAAGTTCAAAATAGTGCATTTTTGGTCACTTTTTATATCATTTAAAAATGAATCAATAAGTCCTATCAGTGCAAAAATGGTACCGTTAAAAACTTCAGACCACGACGCAAAAAATGAGCCCTCATACCGCCCCATACATGGAACAATAAAAAAGTTATAGGGGTCAGAAGATGACAATTTTAAGCGTATTAATTTTCCTGCATGTAGTTATGATAGGGTATCATTTTAATCGTATGGACCTACAGAATAAAGATAAGGTGTCATTTTTACCGAAAAATTTACTATGTAGAAACGGAAGCCCCCAAAAGTTACAAAACAGTGGGGGTTTTTTTCAATTCTGTCGCACAATGATTTCTTTTCCGTTTCACCGTAGATTTTTGGGCAAAATGACTGACTTCATTACAAAGTAGAATTGGTGGCGCAAAAAATAAGCAATCATATGGATTTTTAGGTGCAAAATTTTAAGAGTTATGATTTTTTAAAGGCAAGGAGCAAAAAACGAAAATGCAAAAACAGCGTACAGCGCACATTTATGAGGCAACTTTTGCCTGCTTACATGGCTTTCTGTGCTGGTCAGAGTTTTGTAGGTGTGGATTCCTAGGTGCACTGATTTTTTACAGTTACACAGTTTTGTGCAATTGCCTCCCCAACCTGGACTAGGCGGTTTTAATTAAAAATATTAGAAAGTAACATATTTTTAGTAGTCATCCTAGCATGATGCTAAAGAGATGTCCTCTCAGAGCAGTGTTTTTCACTGTGTCTCCAGCTGTTGCAAAACTACAACTCCCTGCAGTAGTTCTGCACGAGTTAAAGACATATGTTTGGAAAACACTTGGGGGCATTTTCAAAAACTACTGTAATTTTTGTTACATCTATTACAGATATTAATTACACTTTTTTTCTCCTCACATTTTTAAATGGGCTGCTTTGAAAAAAAGAAAATATGCAAAAGTCCATTTTCATGCCACGTTTGTTTTTGTTTTTTAGCGCCAAGATTACCATGTTTTAAGCCAAAATATTTTGGTGCCAAATTGTAAATCATGTAAAATTCTTGCAGAAGAATCTACTGTAATATTCCATGATTGCTAGTGTCCAGACAAGAAACAACTGTCCAAGGGTTAAATGCAAGAGCAGGTGCAGAGACCATGATATAAGAAATATATTAAATGGGCACTGTCACCAAACTTTTTTTTTTTATATGTTGTAGTACTTATTTACTATAACATACCTCTAATATAGATTCATGAAATTTTTTTTTTCATTAAAATAGTTTATTTTACGTTTGAAAACCGGCCACTAGGGATCTCCCTCCTAGTGGCCGGCTGCAGCCCGGTGTGACGTCATGCTTGAATTCAAACTGATGCCGGTCGGGCAATCGGTCCTAATTCATTCAGCCTAGGCTCGCTCCCTGCCCGTCAATCAGACAGGCGGAGGAGCGTATTGGCTCACTGGCCTCACACACCGGCAAGGGCCATAACAATTATTGGTTTCAACGGGGGGGGGGGGGGGGGGGCTGCTGTGCTTTTCCCTGTGTGGGCAGCAGCTGATAAGGAGGAAGCTTGTGAGAGTCGCTGTGTGTCGACGGAGAATATGAGCCCTGTGGCGGTGTCTGTGTGACTTGGTGCCAGCCTGCTCGCTCCTGATCTATCCCTGCGGCTGGACGGGCTGACCTCAGCACTGGAAACCCTTTTATCAGGTCAGTGTTTATTGTGTATGGTGCACTGTACTGCAGAGGTAGTGCAACCTGTAACCTCCGCTCTAGCAGGACTACAAGTCCCAGCATGGACCACCAGTTGTGTTTACCTTGTATTTATGCCGTCACAGCCTATAGATGTCAGGGCAAGCTGGGAGTTGTAGTGATGAAACAGCTGGAGGCACAGTGTATGGATGAGCTAAGGGCGGAAGTTCCCCCCCCCCCCCCCCCAGCAGGCATCAGTGACATTGCACCTGCTGGGGAAGTCTGCCTGGTAAGCGAGCACACTACCATGTAGACAAAAAGGCATATTTCAGATAGTAAAAAAAAAAAAATTAAGGCAGGGAGGGGGTTAGGGATAGATGGGCAATAGGCAGGGACAGAAGAAAAAAAAAGGATGGTGGGAGCTACTCTTTATAGGAGAACACCAGAATAGAAACATTGTCCTCCCTACTGCCGGCAGTAAAAAAAAAAATAGATATATACCTTCCTTCGCTCCTCCGGTGCCTCCGGTAACCCACTTTGGGCTCTGCAAGCGATCCTCTTCCTGGTTGCCAGTGGTTGGTGAGTCATACTACAAAGTGACGTTTTCGGCCCCGTCACACTGCAACCATTTCTGTTATTTCTACACTGGCAAAGAGCTGGTGTGAAATTTTGATCTAAAATGGACTCTAACCCCTTCAACTCCTTAACCTCTTAAGGATGCAGGTCGATTGATAGCCGGGACTCTGGGCTAAAAGCGCACGGCACAGATCATTGTGCTGCGTTCTATTAACCCTTCAGATGCGGTGATCAAAGTTGATCGCCACGTCGAAAACGAAAGTAAAAGCTTCCTGGCAGCTCAGTCGGGCTGATCGAAACTATCGTTATAAAATCGTGATGTCCTGATCAGCTAGGACACGAGCGGAGGCCCCTTACCTTGCTCCGTCGCGTCACCTTAAGGACCGGAGCCTTTTTTTCACATCTGACCATTGTCACTTTAAGCATTAATAACTCTGGGAAGCTTTTACTTTTCATTCTTATTCCCAGAATGTTTTTTCGTGACATATTCTACACTATGTCAGAGGAAATTTTTTGTCGATACTTGCATAATTTCTTGGTGAAAAATGTGAACATTTTATGAAAAATTTTAAAATGTTGCATTTTTTTTTACTTTGAAACTTATCTGCTTATAAGGAAAATAGACATAACAAATACATTTTTTATTGATTATATATGATTTTCATCATAAAGGCTTCAAAGTTTAGCAGCAATTTTTCACAAAATTTTCTATAATCTGAATTTTTCAGGGACCAGTTCAGTTTTGAAGTTGATTTGAAGGGCCTTCACATTAGAAATACCCCAGAAATTACCCTGTTATAAAAGTATTCAAAATTATATTCAGAAAGTATGTTAACCATTTAGGTGTTTCACAGAAATAGCAGCAAAGTGAAGGAGAAAATTCAAAATCTTTATTTTTTTTTACACTCGCATGTTCTTGTAGAACCAGCTTTTGAAATTGTACCAGAGATAAAAGAAGAAAAAGCCCCCAAAATTTTTTAACCCAATTTCTCTTGATTAAGGAAATACCTCATATGTGTATGTAAAGTGTTCAACGGGCGCATAAGAGCGCTCAGAAGGGAAGGAGCAACAATGGGGTTTTGGAGAGTGAGTTTTCTGATATGGTTTTGGGGGGGCATGTCAAATTTAGGAAGCCCATATGGCTCCAGAAGAGCAAAAAAAAAAAAAAAAAAACAACAACATGGCATACTATTTTGGAAACTACACCCCACCAGGAATGTAACAAGAGGTACAGTGAGCCTTAACACCCCACAGGCGTTTGACGACTTTTAGTTAAAATTGGATGTGTAAATGAATTTTTTTTCTTCACTAAAATGCTGGTTTTCCCCCAAATTTTACTTTTTTACAAGGGGTAATAGGAGAAAATGCCTCCCAAAATTTGTAACCCCATCTCTTCTGAGTATGGAGAAAACCCATGTGTGGACTAGAGATGTCGCGTATTGTTCGCCGCCGAACGGTTCCCGGCGAACTTCACTTGTTCGAGTTCGCCTCGCCGGGCGAACATGTGTGAAGTTTGATCCGCCCCCTATTCATTAACATTGCAGTAAACTTTGACCCTGTGTGTCACAGTCAGCAGACACATTACAGCCAATCACTAACAGACCCTCCCTTCCAGACCCTCCTACCTCCTGCACGGACACCATTTTACTTTCATTCATTCAAAGTGAAGCTGCTCTTGCTGTAATAGTTAAAGCAATAGCTAGGTGGTTCATTCAGGGTCCACGACACTCCTAAAGCACTAATATAACATATGCTTTAAGGACAGCACCTAAAAAAGCTCTTTTTAGGGCTCAAATATCAGTCCGTGTGTCTTGCAACAACTGGAGGCACCCTGGTTGGGAGGGAACCACAGGTTAAAAGGGGTACTCCGGTTGAAAACTTGATTTCTTTCAAGCAGCTACAGTATTAGAAGGGCTCAAAGATCAGTCCGTGTGTTTTGCAACAGCTGGAAGCACCCTGGTTGGGTAACCTCTGGTTAAGGGGTACTCCGTTGGCAAACTTTTTTTCAGTCCAGCAACTACAGTATTAAAAGGGCTCAAACATCAGTCCGTTTGTTTTGAAACAGCTGGAGGCACCCTGGTTGGGTTACCACTGTTTAAAAGGGGTACTCCGCTGGCAAACTTTTTTTCAGTGCAGCAACTACATTATTAAAAGGGCTCAAACATCAGTCCGTGTGTTTTGCAACAGCTGGAGGCACCCTGGTTGGCTAACCACTGTTTAAAAGGGGTACTCCACTGGCAAACTTTTTTTCTTTCCAGCGACTAGTGCAAATCATCATTAGGGTTACCTTAGTGTAAATTTGAAAAAAATTGTCACACTAGTGCAAATCATCTTTGGGGTGACCGTAGTGTAAATTTGAAAAAAAAAATACCTTTTTTGGCTGTAAAATAAAATCAGTCACTTCACTTCACACTTGGGAGTCTTTTGGCCTTCAGGGCTCATTGTCACACTAGTGCAAATCATCTTTGGGGTCAGCATAGTGTAAATTTAAAAAAAAATACCTTTTTTTTGGCTGTGAAATAAAATCAGTCAGTTCACTTCACACTTGTGAGTTTTTGGGCCTGCTGGGCTCATTGTCACACTAGTGCAAATCATATGTGGTGTGACCGTAGTGTAAATTTAAAAAAATAAAAAATAAACTTTTTTGGCTGTGAAATTAACATCAGTCAGTTCACTTCACACTTGGGAGTTTTTGGGCCTGCTGGGCTCATTGTCACACTAGTGCAAATCATATGTGGTGTGACATCTGGCTTGTCTCATAGCCCGCCAGCTTTTAAATAAATAACAAAATGTAAAAAAATTTGCAAATTTTTTTTTTACAGCTCTTGCACCCCACCCACCTGTATCAGGTGTATATTAGGTGTCTTGGATGTTTCAAATCCTGCAATACCTACTGAACTGTTCACACAGAGGCATATTCATAGTGTATGGTCCGTCCCAATGAGGTCACCTTACCGTGGTGGGAAGGTCCAAGCTATTTGGCATCCAAATTGAAAGCTAAGTACCTCACTATTCATAACTTCATAATTTTATATTTACATTTTTTGCACCATAGCTGTATAGCTTTTCATGTTGTATCTATATACTCATGTTTTATCTATATATTTGTGCTAACAGTGTGCTGCTGTATTCTCCTGTTGCTGTATATTTTAGCCCAGCAGCTGGCACCTGCTAGCCAGGTCCATATAATAGTTTGTAACCAATAGTGCAGGCTAACTTATCCTTTAGCTAAAAAATTGTTTAGCTATTGGGACACCGCAGTGGAAGGTACCCGGACGAAATGTAAAAAAAAAAAAATTTTTATTTAAAATGTAAAAAAAAAATTGCAAAAATTTTTTTTTTTGCTATTGTGACACACCACAGTGGAAGGTACCCGGACAAAATTTATTTGCACAAAAGGCAATCCCCAATCTGTTCTCGATTGTACAACAGGAAGTAGTGGCATGTCTGGCACACAGTGTTGAGGCAAGGGTCCATCTGACCACTAATACCTGGTTTGCAAAGCATGGTCAGGGCAGATATGTCACCTACACTGCGCATTGGGTAAACCTGGTGAGGCTGTGCAGGGTTGCCGCGGTGGATTTTGAATGAAGACGGGCCTCTTGAAGCTGATTGGTCACTCGCTGCTGGATGGTATGGGGGGCGACAATCAGGAACGTGCCGTACATCGCTGTGTACAGTTACGCTGTCATAGGAAAAAGTCGGTGAGGGAATGTCATCCAAACATGGGCATGGGAATGGTAGGCTTAACTCTGATTGGCTGTTTGAGAAGTCGAGTGAGCCAATCAGAGAGGGGACGTATGAGTTCAGGTTGCAAGTCTTTGCCGCTGTTGGCGGAAGGATGTCTTTCAAATCTTTCAGCCAATCGCTGCTGGGCAGGTCTGGGCAGCGACCAATCAGGTTAGAGACGTATAATTCCTCTTTGGGGGATTTCTAGAGGCATCAGCGGCAAATCTTTTTTTAAGAATTCGACCAATCGCTGCTGGGCAGGTACATCCGGCGACAAATCAAGAATGAGACGTGTATTTCCTCTTTGGAGAATTCCAAGAGGCATCGGTGGCAACTCTTTTTTGAAGAATCCGACCAATCACGTTCCGTCTGGGTAAGGTGGCGACCAAGGATGACTTGCGTGACTTATCCGCCACTAACTAGGGTTCAAGCCGCAATGTTTTAGGGCACTTTCTGCCTGGGAAACAAACAGAAATTTTTCGGCTGCGACAATACCAAATTTTCCAGCCATGTGTACATGCCTACTTTTTCTGCTGCAATTTTTCTGGCCGCTGCTTTCATCTTTATTTGATGAAAAATTTAATTTTGAAAATAATTTCTTTGTGTGTTTCTTCGTCCTGCATTATAGAGTCTTCTGGACTTTCTGATAATTTAAACTTGAATTTTCCAGAGTACTAACCATTACACAATGGAACGCTTGTTGCGTGTGATTTTTTAAGTTACATTTTCAAAAAAAAAAAAAAAATACAGAGAGGGATAAACTCTGCTTCTTTATTTGATCAAAAATTTTATTTAGAAAAGAATTTCTTTTGGTGGTCCACCGTCCTGCATTATGTGCTGCCTAATATGGGGGAATCTATGTGCTGCCTAAAGGGGGGCTTTATGTGCTGCCTAAATGGGGCTAAAGCACGTTATTCCAAAGAATTTAGGAGATTCTTGTTAGGTGATTTATGCCTTTTATGGATTAAAACCAGACTCTGCATCAACTATGTAATTTTCCATGGGAGTTTTGCCATGGATCCCCCTCCGGCCCGCCACAGTCCAGGTGTTAGTCCCCTTGAAACATCTTTTCCATCACTATTGTGGCCAGAAAGAGTCACTGTTGGTTTAAAAATTCGCCTGCCCATTGAAGTCAATGGCGATTCGCCCGGTTCACAAACTTTTGCGGAAGTTCGCGAAACGAAACGAAAATTTCATGTTCGCGACATCACTAGTGTGGACATTATGTACACTTTGTGCGCATTACACTGCTCAGAAGAGAAGGCGGCACATTTGGCTTTTGGAAACCAAATTTTGCTGAAATGGTTTTTTGGGGGCTTGTCACGTTTAGGAAGCCCCTATGGTGCCAGAACAGCAAAAAAAAAAAAAATAAATAAATAAATATATATATATATATATATATATATATATTGGAAACTACACCCCTCAAAGAATGTAACAAGGGGTACAGTGAGCCTTAACACCCCACAGGTGTTTGACAAATTTCCGCAAAAGTTGGACTTGAAAATGAAAAATTTGATTTTGTTCACTAAAATGCTGGTGTTACCCCAAATTTTTCATTTTCACAAGGAGTAATAGGAGAAAAAGCCTCCCAAAATCTGTAACACAATTTCTTCTGTGTATGGAAATACCCCATATGTGGATTTAAGGTATTCTGCAGGCAAACTACAATGCTCAGAAGAGAAGGAGTGCCATTGAGCTTTTGGAGAGGGAATTTGGTTAGAATTGAAGTCGGGGGCCATGTGCGTTTACAAAGCCCCCTGTGGTGCCAGAACAGTGGATCCCCCACATGTGACCCCATTTTGGAAACTACACCCATCACAGAATTTAGTAAAGGGTGCAGTGAGCATTTACACCCCACTGGCATTTGACAGATCTTTGGAACAGTGAGCTGTGCAAATGTAAAATTACATTTTTCATTATCATGGACCACTGTTCCAAAAATCTGTCAGACACCTGTGGGGTGTAACTGCTCACTGCACCTCTTATTAAATTCTGTGAGGAGTGTAGTTTCCAAAATGGGGTCACATGTGGGGGGGGTCCACTGTTCTGGCACTATGGGGACTTTGTAAACACATATGGCCTTCAATTCCGGACACATTCTCTCTCTAAAAGCCCAATGGCACTCCTTCTCTTCTGAGCATTGTAGTTCACCCGCAGAGCACTTTACATCCACATATGGGGCATGTTCTTACTCAGAAGAAATGGGGCTACAATTTTTTTTTTGGGTGGGGGGATTTTTTCCTATTCTCCTTTGTGAAAGTGAAAAATATAGGGTAACACCAGCATTTTAGTGAATTTAGTTTTTTTTTTTTCCCATCCAACTTTAAGGAAAATTTGTCAAACACCTGTGGGGTGTTAAGGCTCACTATACCCGTTGTTACATTCCGTGTAGGTGTAGTTTCCAAAATGGGGTCACATAAGGGTATTTATTGTTTAGCGTTTATGTCAGAACTGCTGTAAAATCAGCCACCCCTGTGCAAATCAGCAATTTAGACCTCAAATGCAAATGGTGCGCTCTCATTTCTGACCCATGTTGTGTGCCCGCAGAGCATTTTACATCCACATATGGGGTATTTCCGTACTGAGGAGAAATTGCATTACAAATTTTGGGGGTCTTTTTTTCCTTTTACCGCTTGTGAAAATTAAAATTATTGGGCAACACCAGCAAATTAGTGTAAAAAATTAAAAACGTTTACACTAACATGCTGGTGTAGACCCCAACTTTACCTTTTCATAAGGGGTAAAAGGAGAAAAAGCCCTGAGTACAGAAATACCCCATATGTGGCACTAAACTGTTGCCTTGAAATAAGATAGGGCTTCAAAGCGAGAGAGCCCCATGCACATTTGAAGCCTATTTTGAGGATTTCCCTCTGCCACCAAAATACCCTAATACTCACTGTCTAGACGTTAAAAGACGGAAGTTGAGTGCTCTTACATGTCTCTATATTTCTGTAATATTGTAATTCTATTTTATGACATGTCCTATACAGCATTGCTACGGGTTGTATCTTGTCTGATGCACTTTGCTTCTATGAATAAAATGTTTTGAAAAAAAAAATACCCCATAGCAGTGTTTTCCAAACAGAGTGCCTCCAGCTGTTGCAAAACTCACAGCATGCCTTGACAGTCAGTGGCTGTCCAGCAATACTGGGAGCTGTTGTTTTTCAACAGCTGGAGGCTCCGTTTTGGAAACACTGCCATACAAGACCTTTTTTTTTTTATTGGGGGGGGGGGGAGACTGTGTAAGGGTGTGTATATGTTTTTTCATGTACTGTAGTGTTTTTAGGGTACATTCATATGGGCGGGGGTTTACAGTGAGTTTCTTGCTGCGAGTTTGAGCTGCAGCGGAAAATTTGCCGCATCTCAAACTTGTTGCAGAAAACTCGTTGTAAACCCCCTCCCGTGTGAATGTACCCTGTACATTCACATGGGGGGGGGGAGAACCTCCAGCTGTTGCAAAACTATAACTCCCAGCATACACTGACAGACCATGCTGGGAGTTGTAGTTATGCAACAGCTGGAAGCCCATTGGTTGAGCAACACAGAGTTTGTTACTTAACTCAGTGTTTTGCAACCAGTGTGCCTCTAGCTGTTGCAAAACTAGAACTCCCAGCATGTACAGTCTCTCAGTCCATGCTGGGAGTTATAGTTTTGCAACAGCTGGAGGCACACTGGTTGCAAAACACTGAGTTAGGACACAAACTCTGTTTCATAACCAATGCGTCTCCAGCTGTTGAAAAACTGCAAAACTCAGCATGCATTGACAGTCGTAAGGCAAGCTGGGAGTTGTAGTTATGGTACAGCTGGATGCACACTTTTTCATAGAAAAATGTGCCTCCAGCTGTTGCACAACTACAACCCCCAGCATGAACAGACTACAAAAGGGCATGCTGGGAGTTGTAGTTGGAACTACAGCTGTTTCAAAACTACAACTCCCAGCATGCCCTTTGGCTGTGCATGCTGAGAGTTGTTGCTAAGCAACAGCAGGACGTTAAAAGGCCTCACCTCCTGCTGTATCCTGCCGCCGGGACCTCCGCTGGGACCGCCGCTGCTGCTGCCACCGCTTCTGAGGGGACCGGGGAGAGATAACAGACCCCCACCAGCAGGGCAGTGATTGGTCAGTCGTTCCGACTGATCAATCACGTGATTGTGAGGTGGCACCCATGCCACCTCACTCCTGCTGGGTAATGGTGAATGAGGCTGTCTCAGACAGCCCCATTCACCCTTTTTTTCCAGGTCACCGGGTCACCAGAGGCCCGATTGACCCAGAGTCGCTGCAAATCGCCAGTCTGAATTGATTGCCAACATAGGGGAGGTCTCAGGACCCCCCATGGGTTTGCACGGGGTGCCTGCTGATAAATATCAGCAGTCATCCCAACCGGTCCCCACCTGGTACACGGCGGGGACCAAAATTCCCAGGTACGCCCTGGGTCCTTAAGTACCAGGGCATCAGGGCGTGTACGCACTGGGTCCCTAAGTGGTTAAATAAAACATCCTGCAAAACATGAAATTTACATCACAATGCCCAATTTTACAAAATTGGCATGATTAGTGTAAACCTTGCATCATTCTCATGTAAAACAGTTTGAATATCTGATGGAAACATTTTTTTGTGCCAAAAAGTTTTGACTGTGTCCCCCACTGTTTTGGAGTATTATGTTTTGAACTCCTGCAATATAACATGTACTGAAATGCAACGGATTTCCATAGAAACAGTTCACTTTTCATTGTCTTACTGCAAAAAGCCAAATGTTAACATAACCATTCCTGAAAGTGATACAGAATGCAGTGCAGATGAATAGATTGGTACATATGAAAGAGATGATAGATAGATATGAGATAGATAGATAGATAGATAGATAGATAGACAGATAGATAGTGTCACATTGGGCAGGGATATAGTGCAGCCCTGAACTTGCCCACTCACTCTGTCCCTGCCCCTAAGCAGCCGGTCCCTTCCTAAATAAGTGATGGGCAGTTACTGGTCAAAACAATAAACTACAAAAACTGACAAAGGTCAGGAACAGCTGGAAGCACACAAAACTATCAGAAATAAACTAAACACATACAGGCACTGAATGCAAAATCAACAAGCCGAGTCAAAGCCAGGCGGGAACGGAGTACAATAACAGAGAGCCAAAGAATAGTCAAAAGCGAAGCCAAAAAAGTATCAGAACCAGATAGACAATAGTAATACAAAGGTAGTTAGTTAAGTTGCAAGAACTTTCACAGGCGAAGTTCAACAAGAGAATACAGCAGCACACTGCTAGCACAAAGATATATATAGATAGAACATGGAAAGCTATACAGCTGTAGTGCAATAAATGAAAATATGAAACTATGAAATTATGAGGTACTTAGCTTGCGAATTTGGTGGCCAAATAGCGTGGACCGTCCCACCACGGTAAGGTGACCTCATTCTGGGACAGACCCTAAACTATGAATATGCCTCTGTATGAACAGTTCAACAGGCATTGCAAGGTCTGAAACATCCAAGGCACCTTATATACACCTAATAGAGGTGGGTGGGGTGCCGGAGCCAACATGGAGGTAGCCACTCCCCCGTATGTGTAATACAACCAAAGAATAAGTTGGCCAGCACTATTTGATTCCAAACTATTGTATAGACCTGGCTCACAGGTGCAAGCTGCTGGGCTAAATATACAGCAACAAGAGAATACAGCAGCACACTGCTAGCACAAAGATATAGATAAAACATGAGTATATAGATAGAACATGAAAAGCTATACAGCTGTAATGCAATAAATGAAGATATGAAACTATGGAATTATGAGGTACTTATTGCACTACAGCTGTATAGCTTTTCATGTTCTATCTATATACTCATGTTTTACCTATATACTCATGTTTCATCCATATCTTTGTGCTAGCAGTGTGCTGCTGTATTCTCTTGTTGCTGTATATTTAGCCCAGCAGCTTGCACCTGTGAGCCAGGTCTATACAATAGTTTGGAATTAAATAGTGCTGGCCAACTTATTCTTTGGTTGTATTACACATACGGGGGAGTGGCTACCTCCACGTTGGCTCCTGCACCCCACCCACCTCTATTAGGTGTATATAAGGAGCCTTGGATGTTTCAGACCTTGCAATGCCTGTTGAACTGTTCACACAGAGGTATATTCATAGTGTAGGGTCCGTCCCAGAAGGAGGTCACCTTACCGTGGTGGGACGGTCCACGCTTTTTGGCCGCCAAATTCGCAAGCTAAGTACCTCATTATTTCATAGTTTCATATTTTCATTTATTGCATTACAGCTGTATAGCTTTTCATGTTCTCTCTATATACTCATGTTTTATCTATATACTCATGTTTTATCTATATCTTTGTGCTAGCAGTGTGCTGCTTTATTCTCTTGTTGCTGTATATTTAGAACAGCAGCTTGCGCCTGTGAGCCAGGTCTATACAATAGTTTTGAATCAAATAGTGCTGGCCAACTTATTCTTTTGTTATATATATATCCCTGTGCTGATACCAGGAACCACACCCAGAGCACAGAGGTTTAGCCCAAGCAACAAAATAACAACAGAGCTTGAAAGCATTAACCCTACGGGATCTGGCAGAACCAGTTATCACAGATAGATAGATAGATATATTTATAGATAGATACATATGAGATAGATAGATAGGAGATAGATGATAGATAGATAGATAGATAGATAGGGAATAGATAAATATATAGATAGATAGATACAGTCATGGGCGTAAATGTTTGCACCCCTGAATTTTTTCAAGAAAATGAAGTATTTCTCACAGAAAATGACTGCTTTGCTATACACATGTTTATTGTGTGCATACACATGTGTGCATTGGAACTAAACCAAAAAAGGGAGGGGAAAAAAATTGGACATAATGTCACACCAAACTCCAAAAATGGGCTGGACAAAATTAATAGCACCCTTTCAAAATTGTGGATAAATAAGATTGTTTTAAGCATGTGATGCTCCTTTAAACTCACTTGGGGCAAGTAACAGGTGTGGGCAATATAAAAATCACACATAAAAGCAGATAAAAAGGGGAGAAGTTCACTTAGTCTTTGCATTGTGTGTCTGTGTGTGCCATACTAAGCATTAACAACAGAAAGAGGAGAAGAGAACTGTCTGAGGACTTGGGAACCAAAATTGTGGGAAAATATCAATAATCTCAAGGTTACACATCCATCTCCAGAGATCTAGGTTTACCTGTGTCCACAGTGCACAACATTATTAAGAACTTTGCAACCCATGGCATTGTAGCTTATCTCCCTGAGCGTGGAAGGAAGAGAAAAAGTTATGACATGTGTCAACGCAGGATAGTCTGGATGGTATATAAGCAGCCCCAAACAAGTTCCAAAGATATTCAAGCTGTCCTGCAGGCTCAGGGAGCATCAGTGTAAGCGTGAACCATTCATCAACATTTAAATGAAATTAAATGCTATGGCAGGAGACCCAGGAGGACATAAAAAAGCAAGACTACATTTTGCCAAAATTAACTTGAGTAAGCCAAAATTCTTCTGGGAAAACGTCTCGTGGACAGATGAGACCAAGATAGAGCTTTTTGGTAAAGTACATCATTTTACTGTTTACTGAAAATGGAATGAGGCCAGCAAAGAAAATAACACAGTACCTACAGTGAACTATGGTGGAGGTTCAATGATGTTTTGGGGTTGTTTTGCTGCCTCTGGCACTGGGTGCCTTGAATGTGTGCAAGGCATTATGAAATCTGAGGATTATCAATGGATTTTGGGTCGCATTGCACATACAGCATAGTGTTAGAAAGCTGGGTTTGCATCCGAGATCTTGGGTCTTCCAGTAGGACAATAACCCCAAACATACATCAAAAAGCACTCAGAAATAAATGACAACAAAGCGCTGGAGAGTTCCAAAGTGGCAGCAATGAGTCCAGATCTAAATCCCATTGAACACCTGTGGAGAGATCTTAAAATTGCTGTTCCAATAAGAGAGACCTGGAGCAGTTTGCAAAGGAAGAATGGTCCAACATTCTGGCTGAGAGGTGTAAGAAGCTTATTGATGGTTAAAGGAAGCCAATGATTTCAGTAATTTTTTCCAAAAGGTGTGCAACCAAATATTAAGTTAAGGCTGCCAATAATTTTGTCCAGCCCATTTTTGGAGTTTGATGTGACATTATATCCAATTAGCTTTTTTTCCCTCACTTTTCTGGTTTAGTTCCAATACACACAAAGGGAATAAACATGTGTAGAGCAAAATGTGTTACTGCAATCCTTTTCTGTGAGAAATGCTTCATTTTCTTGAAAAATTGCAGACATTTACGGCCATGACTGTAGATAGATATGAGATAGATAGGCGATTGATAGATAGATATGAGAGAGAGAGAGAGAGAGAGACAGATAGACAGACAGACAGATAGATTTGTAGATAGATAGATAGATAGATAGATAGATAGATAGATAGATAGATAGATAGGCAGGCAGGCAGATAGATAGATCTTTTAATAGATAGATAGTTAAAACAAAAACAAGGATAAGTTGGCCAGCACATACTGATATCAAACTACTGCATGGACCCGGCATACAGGTGCACGCTGCTAGGCTAAATATACATAAACAGGAGAATGCAGCAGCACACTGCTAGCACAACGATACAGATAAAACATGAAATGCTATATTGCTTCAATGCAAAAAATTTAGGTGCTTTGCTCGCCATTTGGCCAAATAGTTTGGACCATCCCACCCAGGGCCGGCCTTAGGAGTGTGCGAGCTGTGTGGCCGCACAGGGCATCATAGCAACAGGGGCGCCGGGCGGCCGACACAGCTCGCACCAGGTATATGTAATTTGTATTGCCCGACGTGCAGTTCCGGGTGCCGGGCAGGTAACTTCTTCAGACATTTAGCGCTGCTTCGGGCAAGCAGCGCTAAATGCCAGTGTAATGAAGAAAACTGTGCCCTGTAGCGGAATGTGACCCTCCGCACAGGGAAGACAGTTTTCTGTTTTGCAGGCCGCTCCCTCTCATTCCATTCCCACTACCCTCCCTCAACTGTGTCCCTATGCGGAGGGTCACATTCTGCTTCAGGGCACAGTTTTCTTCATTAGACAGAGAAGTTTAACTTACCCCGCCCTCCTCCGCGTCTCTGGTTGGCTGGCCGGCCCGAGTCTGAAGAGGGATTTCGTGCATGTGACGTCCCTCCGCAGAGCCGCACTGGAGGACATCAGTGACGTCACTCGTCAGGCCGCCGTCGGAGAGAAGCGCAGCGCAGGACAGGAAAGTGTGTCTATGTGTCTGCATGTGTGGGTGTCTGTCTGTCTGTGTGTGGGTGTCTGTCTGTGTGTGTGCATGTGTGGGTGTCTGTCTGTGTGTGTGAGTCCGGGGGGGGGGGGGCGGAGGGGTTTGGGGGGGAGAACCTGCTACTACCTAATGTGGGGAACCTGCTTCTGCTTAACGTGGGGAACCTGCTACTACCTAATGTGGGGAACCTGCTACTACCTAATGTCGGAAACCTGCTACTACCTAATGTGGGGAACCTGCGACTACCAAATGTGGGGAACCTGCTTCTAACTAATGTGGGGAGCCTGCTTCTATCTAATGTAGGGAGCCTGCTTCTACCTAAGGTGGGGGACCTCTTCTAACTAATGTGGGGAACCTGCTTCTACCTAATGTGGGGATCCTGCTTCTACCTAATGTGGGGAACCTGCTACTACCTAATGTGGGGAACCTGCGACTACCGAATGTGGGGAACCTGCTGCTACCTAATGTGGTGAGCCTGCTGCTGCCTAATGTGGGGAACCTGCTTCTACCTAATGTGGGGAATCTGCTACTATCTAATGCGGGGAACTATACTGCACCTAATGTGGGGGAACTATACTGCACCTAATGTGGGGAACTATACTGCACCTAATGTGGGGGAACTATACTGCACCTAATGTGGGGAACTATACGGCACCTAATGTGGGGGAACTATACTGCACCTAATGTGGGGAACTATACTGCACCTAATGTGGAGGAACTATATTGCACCTAATGTGGGGAACTATACTGCACCTAATGTGGAGAGCTATACTGCACCTAATGTGGGGGAACTATACTGCATCTGATTAAGGGGGCAGGGGACTGGTGAAGGGGTACATGGGACTGATTAAGGGGGCAGGGGACTGATTAAATATAAAAAAAATATTTGTCACAAAGATTTTTTTCCTCTTTGTGTACGTTTATGGGGGGGGGGGGGGGCACACAAGGTTAGCTCGCACAGAGCACCTGAACACCTAATGCCGGCCCTGATCCCACCGTGATAAGGTGACCTCATTGGGATGGACCCTACACTGCGAATGTGCCTCTGTGCAATCAGTTACCAGGCTTGGAACATGGTCCAAACTATTTGGCCAAATGGTGAACAAAGCACCTAAATTTTTTTTTCATTTTTTGCATTGTAGCAATATAGCATTTCATGTTTTATCTGTATCTTTGTGGTAGCAGTGTGATGCTGCATTCTCCTTTTTGTTTATTTATAGATAGAAAGTGCACCTTGATGGAATAAAACTACTTTCACAGTTTTTTCACCTTTACCCAGGAGTGCTGCAGTATTCTTTGCATTTCTATACCATCTGGAGTCCTGTGACCTTGGGACCCCTGCTGAATTGCACCCAACTCTTCATGCAACCTGGTGTGCTGCTACCTTCTGTGTTTTCGAGAAAGATAGATAGATAGATTTATAAGCATTTTTAAAAATGTATTTGTTCATTCATTCATTCAACATTTCCTTCTTCTCTTGTCATAAAGGACTTTCACATGTTCTTTTTCTGACCCTTTAAACTCTTGCGAAGTTGTAAGCTACTCTTATAAAACTTGTTTTAGTTTTGAAAATCAACAAAACATTTTTTACGCTTTTGTATCTAAACATTCTGTAACTTATTGAAATGTTATGTATGCAAACAGCCTGCTAAGGGTCCTTGTGGCTTCCTAATGTGTTTCTGTAGACTTGTAATATGCTACGGTTTATTTTACACATTAGTTCACAGAAGACTAAAATATCAGCCAGGAAATGTTCACAAAAATAATGATACTTTAAGATGAAAGGCTGATACAGTATGAACATCATAGCCTTCGCAGATGCTGCGCTGCACAAGAATCATTGTATTTCTGCAGTACAATTTGTACACATGAAGCTGTAACAAATTGTTTGCTGTATCTCGAAACAATAAGGCTATGAAGAAGCTATATACAAATTTACTATATCTACTGTATATCACATACTATATTGTTACATATCCTATTATTGACATAGGCAGTAAGGTGGCTCAATAGTTAGTATTGTCTTGCAGTGCTGGGGCCCTGGGATTAAATCTAGCGATTAGTGAATCTCCTTTTTATTTGTTTTGTGTCCAATTCATAGAATCTTAGAATTTGTACTCTGCAATTGTTCACAAAATTGTCCACAAAAGACTTCGGTCAAAGGCACGGTTCAGAGGTAATGATGAATCAAATCCTAAGCAATTCACAAAAAGGTCAGATTCTAAGGAATCCACATTTTGGTGAAAAACTGACTGAATCTAATTTATGACAAATAGATTTACTCAGCTCTATTTGAATCCAACATCTGATCACGGCACAAAAAAATGATGTTAAATTGCCCCGTATGCGGAAAAATGAAAAAATTATGAGGGTCATAAGATGACAATTTTAAGCATATTAATTTTGGTGCATGTAGTTATAATTTTTTTTTAAACAAAATAAAACATACCGTATATACTCGAGTATAAGCCGACCCGAGTATAAGCCGAGACCCCTAATTTCAACCCAAAATCCCAGGAAAAGTTATTGACTCGAGTATAAGCCTAGGGTGGGAAATACCTCATCCCCCCCTGTCATCATCCAGACCCGTCATTAACATCCTCATCATCATCCCCTTGTCATCATCCCACACATCCCCCCTTCATCATCCCCTTGTCATCATCCCACACATCCCCCCTTCATCATCCCCTTATCATCCCGCACATCCCCCCTTCATCATCCCCTTATCATCCCACACATCCCCCCTTCATCATCCCCTTGTAATCATCCCACACCCCCCCTTCATCATCCCCACCCCCCTTC
The DNA here is from genome assembly GCF_029499605.1 of Hyla sarda. Lineage (NCBI taxonomy): Eukaryota > Metazoa > Chordata > Amphibia > Anura > Hylidae > Hyla > Hyla sarda. Next base: position 74,953,203 of record NC_079189.1, on the reverse strand, counting down.
ATCATCCCCACACCCCCCCTTCATCATCCTCTTCTCATCATTCGCCCTCAGTGGTCTTCAACCTGCGGACCTCCAGAGGTTTCAAAACTACAACTCCCAGCAAGCCCGGGCAACCATCGGCTGTCCGGGCTTGCTGGGAGTTGTAGTTTTGAAACCTCCGGAGGTCCGCAGGTTGAAGACCACTGCGGCCTTCAACATCATCCAGCCCCCTCTCACCCCCTTTAGTTCTGAGTACTCACCTCCGCTCGGCGCTGGTCCGGTCCTGCAGGGCTGTCCGGAGAGGAGGTGGTCCGGTGGGATAGTGGTTCCGGGCTGCTATCTTCACTGGGGGTGCCTCTTCTCCGCGCTTCCGGCCCGGAATAGAGGCGTTGCCTTGACAACGACGCAGAAGTACGTTGGCAATGAACGCACCTCTGCGTCGTTGTCACGGCAACGTGACTATTCTGAGGCCGGGCCCGAAGCGCTTAGAAGAGGCCTCCCCGGTGAAGATAGCAGCCCGGAACCACTATCCCACCGGACCACCTCCTCTCCGGACAGTCCTGCAGGACCGGACCAGCGCCGAGCAGAGGTGAGTACTCAGAACTAAAGGGGGTGAGAGGGGGCTGGATGATGTTGAAGGCCGCAGTGGTCTTCAACCTGCGGACCTTCGGAGGTTTCAAAACTACAACTCCCAGCAAGCCCGGACAGCCGATGGCTGCCCGGGCTTGCTGGGAGATGTAGTTTTGAAACCTCTGGAAGTCCGCAGGTTGAAGACCACTGCGGGTGGGGGAGTTCACTCGAGTATAAGCCGAGGGGGGTGTTTTCAGCACGAAAAATCGTGCTGAAAAACTCGGCTTATACTCGAGTATATACGGTACATAAATTGGGTACTCTTGTAACTGTGTGGACCTACAGAATAATGATAAGGAGTCATTCATACCAAAAAGTGCACTGCGTAGAAAAGAAAACCTCAAAAATGACAAAATTAGTTTTTTTATTTGTTTTTTCAATTTCACCCCACAAATATTTTTTTTTGTTTAGCCTTAATTTTATTTTATTTTTTTATGAAAGGATTGATGTCATTACAAAGTACAATTGGTGACACAAAAATAAACCCTTATATGGGTCTGTAGGTGCAAAATTAAAAGTGTTATGATTTTTAGAAGGGGAGGTGGAAAAAAACAAAAGTGCAAAAACGAAAATTGGCTGGGTCATTAAGGCCAAAATGGGCTTGGTCCTTGAGGGGTTAAGCTCTTCGTCTCATATAGTCCTGATTATGAACTCATTATTCGATGTCTGCACATTTACAGTATCGTTTTTGTTTTGCTTTATAGTACTATTTGTTATTCTGTATATTTAATGTTTTTTTTACTGTGAGTCAAAAGTCCTTCTTAAACATAGTTCAATATCTATATGTGTCATAGCTTTGATTTGACTTATCCAACATACAATTCATCCTATTAATTATCTGAAAAATCTATAAATCCTTTACCATAATATGCTCCAGGACTATGTCTGTCTATAGATGTCAAGGCAATGGGTCACTCTGCTTCCTCTTCAGGATTTGCTCTGCCCTTTTGGCTACTTATTGTCACATTGATTTCTGTGAGTTAGCTAAACAACTAGATCTCATGGTTGTACCGTGCTAGCTGTGCTGCAATGACTACCCAATTAGTAAACACAGTCAATGAATAGGTCAAGCTGTTTAAAGTCCAGGGACACAGTGTTAGTTTGAGCTTACTGGATTGTAGAGCTTATTCTTCTGACCCTCTTTTCAACATTGGAAATCCAAGCTCTTTCATATAGCCTGAGAGAAAAAAAAATACAGAGAAAAGAAGGTAATTAAAATAAGTTTAAGATTTTTGTTTTTCAAATGAGGTCAGTAATGAAACAGGGAAGCAAATGGCCGGTACTACTTGATACAATAACAAGTCTTCTTTACCGTGTACATTATGGGGAATTGTATTGATGCATTTTACATGTCCACTTGCACCTTACTTTGACTGTAGCACATTACCTGCTGATGATTAGGGTAGGTCAGGCTACTATGGTTCATGGTTGCTTCTATAGGACAGAGATAGGTAGGATAAGGAAAGTGAGGTGCCATTGAACCTTTGTATAATATATGGGATATATGTCAATTGGCAGTAACCTGTTTTTGGGTTTTGCTTGTATATTTTACTCGGTACTAATATTTAAAAGTAATATTTTATCTTTGATCTAAATGTTGTTTGGTATAATCTTAATAAATATGTAGCTGTCCATGTGCAACAAATCAAAATTCTTGCTGCTCATAGTTTATTTCTGGAGTAAATTCATGGGTCTATCGATGACATGTCCATCGGGCTAAGCTCTAACCACTTTTTATAAAGGGGCAAGAGGAGTGTAAAAGTTAAATTCAAAATTTTGCCCAAAAGAAGGTTTGATCATTTCTCTATATGATATTAAAAGAGACACATATTTAAAAATCAAGAATAGAAGACAATAACAAACAATTACATTTTGTTTGTTTGTTTGCTTGTTTTTGCCTGTTCGGGAATGCTCTATAGATGGCAGTTGAAAATGAATTATTTCTCTTCTATTCTATTTATGTCATCCCAGACAGACCCCATGATGTTGAGATAAGAGTTTTGTGAGGGCCATATAATCACTTTTAGGATTTCACGTCTTAAAGAAGATAGTTCTTGTTCTGAAGATAGTTCTTAATAGCATTGTCTGTATGTTTATGGTCATTGTTCTGCTGCAGAATTAACATTTAGAGCCAATCAAAAGACTCTCTGATAGAACCATCTAACTTTTAAGAGTACCTTTCATGATCTTAAACCTTATAATCCTCCCAGTTCACTGACCCCATCATGATAAACCACCCCCTGCCTTTATTTGCATTATTTGTTAATTTTCTACCTTGATATGGCTCTGTATTTTCTGCTCATGCTCAGTCACATTCACAGACTGGGAAGGGGCGTTGCCCAGCAGGTGTGACATCACCTGAAGCCATACAGGGGAGAACTTCCTCCCTCACTCTGCTATACACATCCCATAGCAGTTCAGTGTGTGAGATGAGCTATGATTGGACAAGGCTGCACCCCCCCCCCCTCAGCGTTTCCCTTGTTTAGACTTCTGCCAGGCCAGCAGAAGACCAAATCTGCTCTGGACAGGTAGGGAGTCAGCTAGTGGCAGCTTTTTTAAGCACAAATAAAACATAGCAAGCACCAAAAGAGAAAAAACGGAGTCACTTATAAAGCATACATAATTTTATTAATTCCGTAGAATGTAAATACATAAATGTAATAAAATGTGGTATATTTCAAAGAGAAATACGGCTAAAAAGGTGGAATCACTGGCTCTGCAATAGAAGCTGAGGTATATATAATATATTATTTACTGGGTCCACCACAATGGAGTAATCAATGATACAGTAAACTCGCACACTAAATTGAACAATCCAAATGGTTAGCAGCATGTAAAAAGTACAAATCTCACAGTGAGAGCAAAAATATTGCATACCAAGTAAAGTGCAGTGTGCATGTAAACAAAAATAACATTGCAGGGATACAGTTCAATATAAAAGTATACCAAGGTACAGCAGCAAATTGCACAGACCGGGACAGCACTACTCCAAGGTATGTTTCGGTACGCAACCTTTTTTTTCTTTTGGTGCTTGCTATTCATGTTTGGAGTTCACATACATGTAGCCATTACCAGTACCTGGGTTAATTGATAGTGCTTAGTCACTTATGTACTAAATAAATATATTTTTTCCCAGGTCATATTTGTCCGTTTGTGTGTAACAAATAAAACATAGAAAATTTTATTTTTTTAAACAAAATATATTAGAAAGATGTTTTATTTACTATAAGGAGTGCAATAGCAAATTTAGTTTTAACGAGAGTGCCCATTTAAAGCATTTTTCCCCACCTGCAAATTTACAAAACACTTCCCATGAGACTTTTTAAACAATACATTTATATCCTCTGTAATTTTCTTTTAATGCAATGTAAATGTTGTGGTATATACCAGTAACCCAGGAGAAAGGGACACCAATGTATATCAATAATTGTTGTTACTGTTGTTGTATTGTTATATAATGGTCAAGTCTAAGGGCTAAGTATTCTGGATCAGGTTTTTATTAAGAATAATTGTATTTTGCTCTATTAAGCTTTCTCTCAACCCTGACCGGTCTCCTACTCCCAGTTGCTGAAATACACCACCACAGCATGATGCAACCATCACCACCATGCACCATTGTATAGATGGTATCAGACAGGTGATAATCAGTGCCTAGTTTCACACATAATGCTTAGAATTGAGGCCAAAAAGTTCAATCTTGGCTTCACTAGACCAGAGAATCTTGTATCTCACAGTTTGAGAATCCTTTATGTGTTTTATTTCTGTAAATTCAAGTTGGACTTTCATGCATCTTTAACTCCTACAGGACATCTGGCATAAATGTACACCCTAGTCTCGCACCCGTTTTATGAAGCAACCAGGACCCAATAGGTCCTGGTTGCTATCAGCAGCCAGGATCCGCAGCTAACCCTTTAGACTTGATGATTAAAAAAATGGGAATATAGCATGCCAATTAGCTTAGGGAGCTGATCGGGACCACCCTGACTAAATTGTGTGGTCTCAATCAGCTAAGGGGAGGGGAGAAGGGTCCCTTCCTCCCTCCTGCTCACGCAATCAGCGGTCCCTTACTGTAGGCAGCCTCAGCAGCCTGCACCAATGGAGCACCAATAACACTGATCAATAATTTTCTATTGGAAAGCATTGTTTAGTGTATGCAATCGTAAGTTTGCATGTAAAAGTTCACTTTGGGGACTAAAAAATTGTGAATAAAATGTAAAGGATATTTTTAATAAGTGTGAATAAGCCCCTTTTCCAAAAAAAAAAAAAAAATTGACCCACACACCACCCTTTTCCCATTTTAAAATAAAATAATGCAAGCAAAAATAACATTAAAAAAAAAAAATATGGGGTATTGACATGCGTAAATTACTTAAATATTAAAATATAATGTTAGTGACACTGCATGGTCAATGATGTTAGCATAAAAAAAAAAAAAAAAAAACTAAGCCAGAACTGCTTATTTTTGTTCACTTCATATCCCATGAACAAAAATTAATAAAAAGCGATTCAAACTCTTAACCCATGCAGGACACAGGTGACCCAGTTACCTGGAAAAAGAGGCTGAAAGGTGCCTTCCGAGACAGCACCTATCACCCTTTACCAGCAGGAGTAAGGTGGCGTGCCAAATCAGGATCACGTGATCGGTCGGTCGCAACGACCGACCAATCACTTTCCTGCTGGGCGGTGATCGGGACGGCGATCGGGGCCCTACTTACCTGTCCGGAGGTTGGCAGGGGTCCCTTCAGTCGGTGGCAGTGGCTGGAGACGCGATGACAGCGGCAGGAGCAGCGGTAATGGAGGTGGCAGGATACAGCAGGAGGTGAGGCCTGTTCGTCTCCAGCTGTTGCTTAGCAACAACTCCCAGCATGCACAGCCAAAGGGTATTCTGGAAGTTGTAGTTTTGCAACAGCTGAAGGCACAACTACAACTCCCAGCATGCCCTTTGGATGTCTGGGCATGCTGGGAGTTATAGTTATGCAGCAGCTGGTGGCACATTTTTTTGCTATGAAAAAGTGTCTCCAACTTTTGCATAACTACAAATCTCAGCATGCACAGACATCCAAAGTGCATGCTGGGAGTTGTAGTACTGTGCCTCCAGCTGTTGCAAAACTACAACTCCCAGCATGCCCTTTGGCTGTCCCTGCATGCTGGGGGTTGGAGTTATGTAACAGCTGGAGGCTCACTGGTTGCAAAACACTGAGAGTTTGTTACTTATCTCAGCATCTATGGTCTGTCAGTGCATGCTGGTAGTTGTAGATTTGCACAGCTGGAAGCCCACTGGTTGTGCAATACTGAGTTAAGTAACAAACTCTCAGTGTTTTGTAACCAGTGTGCCCCCAGCTGTTGCATAACAACAACTCTCAGCATGCATGGACAGCCAAAGGGCATGCTGGGGGCAGTGTGCCTCCAGCTGTTGCATAACTACAACTGCAAACATGCCCTTTGGCTGAGAGTTGTAATTTTGCAACAGCTGAAGGCACACTGTTTGCAAAACACTGAGAGTGTGTTACCTAAATCAGTGTTTTGCAATCAGTGTGCCGCCAGCTGTTGCAAAACTTCAACTTTAAGCATGCACAGACAGCCAAAAGGCATGCTGAGAGTTGTAGTTTTGCTACAGCTGGATGCACCCCCCCCCCCCCACCATGTGAATGTACAGGGTACATTCACATGCGTGGGGGTTTACAGTGAGTATCCCGCTGCAAGTTTGAGATACAAGAGACAGTACATGCTGGGAGTTGTAGTTTTGCAAAAGCTGGAGACACACTGGTTGCGAAACACTGAGTTAAGTAACAAACTCTCAGTGTTTTGCAACCAGTATGCCTCCAGCTGTTGCATAACTATAACTCCTAGCATGCACAGACAGCAAAAAAGCATGCTGAGAGTTGTAGTTTTGCTACAGCTGGATGTCCCTTCCCCCCCCCCCCCCTCCATGTGAATGTACAAGGTACATTCACACGGGCGGGGGTTTACAGCGAGTTTCCTGCCACAAGTTTGAGACACAGCAAATTTTCCACTGCAGCTCAAAGTCGCTGTGAATCCCCACCCATGTGAATGAACCCTAGAAACACTACACTACACAAAATTAAAAGTAAAACATTACATATACCCCTACACAGTTACCCCCCACCCACCCTATCCCTAATGCACATGGCCCTCTCTCACTTCAGAACCCTGTTGTATTTCAAAGCAACAGTGTAGTAGCACAAATGGGGTATTTCCGTACTCGGGAGAAATTGCCTAACAGATTTTGGGGCCCTTTTTCTCCTTTTACCCCTTCTGAAAAGATAAAGTAGGGGTCACACCAGCGTGTTATTGTAAAAAAAAAATTTACACTAACTTGCTGGTGTTGGCTCATACTTTTTTGTAACACCATTTCTCCAGAGTACGGAAGTACCTCATACGAGGATGTAAAATGCTCTGCGGGCGCACACCAGGGCTCAGAAGTGAGAGCATTTGGTGATTTGCACAGGGGTGGCTGATTTTACAGCAATTCTGACATAAACACAAAAAAATAAATACCCACATGTGACACCATTTTGGAAACTACACCCCTTACGGAACGTAACAATGGGTATAGTGAGCCTTAACACCACACAGGTCTTTGACAAATTTTCATTAAAATCTGATGTAAAAAAGAAAATATATTTTTTTTTACTTACATGCTGGTGTCACCCTAAATTTTTCATTTTCACAAGGGAAAATAGGAAAAAAGACCCTCAAAGTTTGTAACCCCATTTCTTCTGAGTAAGAACATACCCCTTATGTGGATGTAAAGTGCTCTGTGGGTGTACAACAATGCTCAGGAGAGAAGGAGCACCATTGGGCTTTTAGAGAGAGAATGTATGCGGAATTGAAGGCAATGTGTGTTTACAAAGCCCCCATGGTGTCAGAACAGTGGATCCCCGCACATGTGACCCCATTTTGGAAACTACACCCCGCACAAAATGTAATAGGGGGTGCAGTGAGCATTTACACCCCACTGGTGTCTGACAGATTTTTGGAACAGTGATCCGTGAAAATGAAAAATTACATTTTTCATTTTCACAGCCCATTGAGACCCGATGCGATCAGCAGTCATAAAGCAGGGGAGCCAGTGACATGCTTTGCTCCACTGTGATGTATATACTACTGTGTAAACTTTCATTTTTAAATCCCCCACCAGGAGACCTGAATGGCCAGCACCGAGGAGCCATTCTGTGCTCCCAGCGGGGTTTTTAAACTGCTACTTTTTCCCCAAAATGTATGCCCCCATCCATGTTTATAATAATTAATTGGCCCCAGTATGTTTATAATATGTAATTGGCCCCAGTGTGTTTATAATAATTAATTGGCCCCAGTGTGCTTATAATAATTCATTGGCCCCAGTGTGCTTATTCCCCCTCCCGCGGCCTGCTCCTTATCTTCTTGGAGCAGGGCAGCAGCAGGGCATATCGGGAACAGTGGTGGTGAATGAATGAAGCCGACATGTCCCACATGTAGGCTTCATTCATTTGCCGCCACCGACATATCCCTGCTGCTGCCCTGTTCCTAGCACATTCAGCGCACTGCCGGGACATGTCTATTCTCAGGTGCTCATTGATGTACCCGATGGTGATGAGCAGCAAATAATAGACAAACCCGTGGGAGCAGGTGCATTGCGCTAGGAGCAGGGCAGATACTAACAGATGAAAAACTAATGCAAGTGGATGCCACTAAATGGCATCCCTTTGCATCAGTTTGCATCCGTTATTAGGCCAAGTTTCCACTTTTTTTTTTGGGGGGGGGGACGCCAATAAAAAATGCCAATTCTGCCGCATGGCGTTTTTTTGGCCAAAAAACGCTGCAGCCACATGTTAGATGTAAATCAATGAGAAATAGCAAAATAATTTTTGCACTTTGCATTTTTCAGTTTGCCGTATTTTTTATCCTTTTGGCATTTTTTCAGTCCTTTTTGGCGTTTTTCAGCTCCTTGTCAGTTTTGCAAAGTTGCGGCATGTTGAGCCTATGGTGTTTTTCCCCTGAAATTGTGGCACTTTTCTCCCATAGAAGTCTTTGTGAGTAAAAAAACGCCAAGAAAAACGACATGTGGGTGTTAACTATGGCATTTTTGCAGGCGGTTTTTATTCTTTTTTAGCAATCCAAAAAAGTGATGGAGATACCTTTTTAAGAAAATTTCATAGGGCACCATTTAAAAAATAAATAAAAAAAGATACAGTAGTGATGGAAAAATTGTATTTGACTAAATGTATCTTTATTATACCGAAATGTTTATTAATTTTTAAACTGGGATCAATTTATATGTGCAGGCAGGACACTAAAAATGTAGCACACAGTAAAAAAAAAATGTAGTGTGTGTGTTTTTCACTCCCCCCCTCCCCATTTTTAGGTAGTACTACTACTCCCAGCATGGAACACAATGTTCCATGATGGGAGTAGTAATACCTGTACTAATTGACAGATCGCCTGTGTCACTTCTGACACCCTTTGCAATCCTTCTGTATAATGTATAGATGCGGCCGAACGCTCTTCTATGGTCCCCTGCACTGACGTAAATATACACCTATTCATATTTCCTGCAGAGAGCTGAGATTGGCCAGATGGTTCCAGCCAATCACAAATCTCTGTTGGAAATATGAATAGGTGTATATATACCTCAGTGTAGGGGACCAGAGAAGAGCGGCCAGCCGCATCTATACATTATACAGCAGGATCACAGCGGGTGTCAGGAGTGACACTCGTGATCTGTCTATTAATGCAGGTACTACAGCTCCCAGCATGGAGCAGAGTGTGTTCCATGTTGGGAGTAGTAGTACCTGCAGTTAAGGATATATCAAAGCGGGTGTCACTCCTGATGTCCGCTGCAATCATCCTTCCTCCCTGAGATGAGGAGTGGATTTCTCCTGCACTCGCACCTCTGCTCTGTACTCCGGCCTGCCACTCACCATTCCTATTTCCCCGTTGAGAGCAGTGATTGGCTACCACCATCCGGCCAATCCTGACTCTGGACAGAAAATATGAATGAGTGATGTGAATTTCTATTCACATCATTGGTCAGCCCGGAGTATAGTGCAGATATGCGAGCCTTGTATCGAGCCGCTCCCCATCTCTGCTATATTATGGAGTGACACCCAGGGCGATCTGTCTATAAGTACATACTCCTACCATGCTGGGAGTAGTAGTACTACCTAAAAAATATTTAAAAAAAAAGAAAAAAAGTGAAAAACACAAACACACTACATTTCTATTATTGTCAGCTACATTTTTAGTGTCCTGTTTGAAAATTAAAATTTTTTAATTATTTATTTTTTGTTTTCCATTTTTCGGGAGCGGGCAGGGACGAGAAAATTCAGTGCTCAATATTAAAAATGTGGCTAAAAAGTAAAGTGAAAAAATATATATATATGATTTAGAATGAAAACTAGAAACAAAAATAATGAAATGCACTCCTCATTCATTTTTAATATTGAGTGCAGAATTAAAAAAATGTAATCTGAAATATTCTGAGGTAATAGAAGTATTCACAATCACTGTTGATGAATTTTAAATACTGTAACCTCAGAATACTTCAGATAACCTAATCTGAATATTTATTTTATGTTTTTTTTTATTTATTTATTTTTTTACACATTGTTGCTATTTTCATACTAGCATACTATCTGTGTCCAGTATTAGTATGGGTCTGTTCCATGCTGGGATTAGGAGTACTACCTATAAAAAAAAATATAAAAAAGAGAGAAAAAAGAAACACACATACACACACACTTTATTAAACACAATATTGAAAAACATTACTAATAAAAAAATTATAATAATAATTATAAAAAATATATTTTCTTTAAATTTAAATGGCCCTTTTCTACATTTTTATCATTGTAGGCTACATTTTTAGATCCCGGCCCGCCCACATAAATTGATCCCTGTTTAAAAATTTACATTAACATTTTTTTTTTATTTTTGTCTTTCAATTTTCGGGAGCAGGCAGGTACCCGAAAATTCAGTGCTCAATAATTAAAATGAATGAGGACAGCATTTCGTAAGTTTTTTTTTCTATTTTTCATTCTAAATCATTATTTTTTTACTTATACTTTACTTTTTAGCCCTATTTTTATTATTGAGCGCCAAATTTTCTGGTCCCTGCCCGCTCCCGAAAATTAAAAGACAAATAAAAATGTTAATGTTAATTTTTAAACAGGTCGGACAGGGACCTAAAAATGTAGCTGAAAATAATAAAAATGTAGAAAGGTGCTATTCAAATGTAAAAATAATATATTTTGTATAATTAATTAAAAAAGTTTTATCAGTAATGTATTTTAATATTGTATTTAATAAAGTGAGTGTGGTGTGTGTGTGTGTGTGTGTGTGTGTGTGTGTTTCACTTTTTTTCTTTCTATATTTAAAATTTTTTAGGTAGTACTAATAATCCAGCATGGAACAGACTGTTCCATGATGGGAGCTGTAGTACCTGCACTAATAGACAGATCACAGCAGGTATCACTCTTGACACCCTATGCGATCGTCCTATCTATTGCAGAGATGGAGTGGCTTTCTCCTGTGCTCGCATCTCTGCACTATACCCTGCTGGGCAGTGATGTGAATGGAACTCACATTACTTATTCATTTTTCCCACAGAGAGGTGTGATTGGCCAGATGGTTGTCTGGGGGCAAATATGAATAATAGGTATATATACGGCATATACTCATACTACAGTGGGACCAGAGAAGAGCAGTTGGCCACCCGTATCCATACAGTATACAGGACAATCACATCTGGTGTTAGAAGTGACACTCGTTACGATTTGTCTATAAAAGCAGGTCCTACACCTCACAGCATGGAGCAGAGTGTGCTCCATGTTCGGAGCAGTAGTACCTGAAGTTAAGGACAGATCACAACAGGTATCACTCCCGACACCAGATGCGATCGTCCTATCTAGATGCAAGAAAGCCGCTCAAGAGTGACACCCGGGGCGATCTGTCTATTCGCACATATACTACTACTCCCATCATGGAACATTCTGTTCCATGCTGGGAGCAGTAGTACTTCCTAAAAATGTAAAAAATAGAAAAAATTTGGCAAATTGGCCGAATTTTATTTTTTAAAAATGTTCTCATCTTTAGTCAATATGATTAAAATATACCCATGCGAGGTGCTGTGTACCTTCACCTCCCCGGTGTCCAGGGCAGTCTCCCAGATTTACGGACTCCTTTTGGATGTGGTGGCTCAGAACCCCGGCCTGGGAGGGTGAGCTGCACACCACCTTTGCCCCATCGGATTGGTCTGCGGCTCTTCTCCGATGTAACAAATTCTCCATCTCTTGTAGGGCTCATGAGACAAATTACAAGATAGTCTCTCGATGGAACAGGGTACCCACATTACTACACAAAATGTACCCATCAGTGTCGGACTTGCGTTGGCACTGTGGGAGAGCTCAGGGCACCATTTCCCATGTCTGGTGGTCCTGTACTTCTCTACAACCCTTCTGGTCAATCGTGATCTCGCGAATCTCCACAGTGACAGGTGTGTCCTACCCAAATGACCCGAAGGTCCTTCTCTTGTCTATCATGCCCGCAGCTTGGAAATCCCCAGCTAAAACCTTAGCCCAGTTCATGCTCATGGCCGCTAGATCAGTGATCCCCAGGAATTGGAAGTCGCCCCCTCCCCCCACTGTCTCTGAATGGTACCAAGAGATACTGTTCCTTTGTTGTATGGAAGAATTGAGGGCAGACTCTTCGTGCTGCGACGAAAAGTATGTTGTGACCTGTAGACCCTGGCTGAAGTTCTTGGAGACTCCCCTCTACAGGACGGGTTGATACTGATTCTGATTTTTCAGTACACATGGCTGAATTAAGGCTCATTTTTTTAACCCTGATCTTCTGTTTTTATTGGTATCAACTTTGTGTATATGTGACTTTTTGATTACTTTTTATTTCATTTTTTTAAGATGTGATTAGAGAGGAGCAAATCGAAGCTGACAAACCAGGCAAAAGTACTCTCCGGCTGGTGTTTTTACTCAGATACCTTTTTAAGTGTGCTGTAGCACATTTTTCTGCCCTCATAAGTGTATAACACATACCTACATCTAAATAGTGTACTATTTTGTACCTGTTAATCTGTCAAGGGCCTACAAGGGACGCCAAAAGTAATCACCAGCTGGTGTTTTCCTCCAATACGTTTATTAAGCATACTGTAGCGCATTTTTCTGCCTCATAAGTGCATACCACATACGTACATATTTTGCACCTGTTAATCTGCCAAGGGCCTAGATACTGTGAAAGTCCAGGCAAAAGTAATCAACGGCTGGTGTTTTAATAAAATATGTTATTTTAAGGGTACATTTTTCTGCCCTCTTAAGTGCATACCACATACGTACATCTAAGTAGTGTACTATTTTGTACCTGTTAATCTGTCAAGGGCCTAGATACTGTGAAAGTCCAGACAAAAGTAATCATTGGTGTTACGCCGAGAGCTCCGGGTCCCTGCTCCTCCCCGGAGCGCTCGCGGCGTTCCTCTCTCTGCAGCGCCCCGGTCAGACCCGCTGTCCGGGAGCGCTGCACTGATACTGCCGGCAGGGATGCGATTCGCATAGCGGGACGTGCCCGCTCGCGAATCGCATCCCAAGTCACTCACCTGTCCCGGCCCCCGGCTGTCATGTCCTGGCGTGCGCGGCTCCGCTCCTTAGGGCGCGCGCGTGCCAGCTCTCTGAGATTTAAAGGGCCAGTGCACCAATGATTGGTGCCTGGCCCAATCAGCCTAATTAGCTTCCACCTGCTCCCTGGCTTTATTACCTCACTTCCCCTGCACAGTGAAATCGTTTAGTGTTGTTCAAAGCCTGTGTTCCAGATCTCCTGCTATTCACATTGACTACAAACCTTGCCGCCTGCCCCGACCTTCTGCTACGTCTGACCTTGCCTCTGCCTAGTCCTTCTGTCCCACGCCTTCTCAGCAGTCAGCGAGGTTGAGCCATTGCCGGTGGATACGACCTGGTTGCTACCGCCGCAGCAAGACCATCCCGCTTTGCGGCGGGCTCTGGTGAAAACCAGTAGCAACTTAGAACCGGTCCACCGACACGGTCCACGTCAATCCCTCGCTGACACAGAAGATCCACCTCCAGCCTGCCGAATCGTGACAGTAGATCCGGCCATGGATCCTGCTGAGGTGCCGCTGCCAAGTCTCGCTGACCTACCCACGGTGGTCGCCCAGCAATCGCAGCAAATTGCCCAACAAGGACAGCAGCTGTCGCAGTTGACCGCCACGTTACAGCAACTTCTGCCACTGCTAAAGCAGCAACCATCTCCTCCGCCAGCTCCTGCACCTCCTCCGCAGCGATTGGCCGCTCCTAGCCTCCGCTTGTCCCTGCCGGACAAGTTTGATGGGGACTCCCGACTCTGCCATGGCTTCTTGTCTCAATGTTCCCTGCATATGGAGATGTCGGACCAATTTCCTTCAGAACGGTCTAAGGTGGCGTTCGTAGTGAGTCTTCTATCTGGAAAGGCTTTGTCTTGGGCCACACCGCTCTGGGACCGCAATGATCCTGCCACAGCCACAGTCCAGTCCTTCTTCGATGAAGTCCGTAGTGTCTTTGAAGAACCAGCCCGAGCTTCTTCTGCCGAGACTGCCCTGCTGAACCTGGTCCAGGGTAGTTCTTCAGTAGGCGAGTACACCATCCAATTTCGTACTCTCGCTTCCGAATTATCTTGGAATAACGAGGCTATCTGCGCGACCTTTAAAAAAGGCCTATCCAGTAACATCAAGGATGTGCTGGCCGCACGAGAGATTCCTGCCAACCTGCAAGAACTTATCCATTTGGCCACCCGCATTGACATGCGTTTTTCTGAGAGACACCAGGAGCTCCGCCAGGAAAAAGACCTTGATCTCTGGGCACCTCTCCCACAGTATCCTTTGCAATCTACCCCTGTGCCTCCCGCCGAGGAGGCTATGCAAGTGGATCGGTCTCGTCTAACCCAGGAAGAGAGGACTCGCCGTAGGGAAAAAAATCTTTGTCTGTACTGCGCTAGTACCAAACATTTCTTGGTGGATTGCCCTATTCGTCCTCCACGCCTGGGAAACGCAAGCACGCACCCAGCTCACGTGGGTGTGGCGTCTCTTGGTACGAAGTCTGCTTCTCCACGTCTCACTGTGCCTGTGCGGATTTTTCCTTCTGCCAACTCCTCCCTCTCAGCTGTGGCCTGTTTGGACTCTAGTGCTTCTGGAAATTTTATTCTGGACTCTTTGGTGAATAAGTTCTGCATCCCAGTGACCCGTCTCGTCAAGCCGTTCTACATTTCTTTGGTCAACGGAGTGAAGTTGGACTGTACTGTGCGTTACCGCACAGAACCCCTCTTAATGTGCATTGGACCCCATCACGAAAAGATTGAATTTTTCGTCCTTCCCAACTGCACCTCTGAAGTCCTCCTCGGTCTTCCATGGCTCCAGCATCATTCTCCCACCCTTGACTGAACCACCGGGGAGATCAAGAATTGGGGTTCTGCTTGCCGTTGGAAATGCCTCACCTCTGCTCCCAGCCCCGTCTGTCGGGCCTCAGTGTCTCCTCCTGTGCCTGGTCTCCCCAAGGCCTATCAGGACTGTGCCTCCTCGTAGCCCCCATCCTGGTAACACTCTGCCCCGTGCCAAGCTTAACCCTCTGCCCTCCCTCCCCATTCCCACTCCTGCTGAACTGCCTGCCTTTGATGGGGAAACCCTACAATCGCTCCCAGTGTTCTCGTCCCACGTTAAGCAATTGCCGGACAAAAAAAGGGGGAGACCTAAGGGGGGGGGGTACTGTTACGCCGAGCGCTCCGGGTCCCTGCTCCTCCCCGGAGCGCTCGCGGCGTTCCTCTCTCTGCAGCGCCCCGGTCAGACCCGCTGACCGGGAGCGCTGCACTGACATTGCCGGGGGAGATGCGATTCGCATAGCGGGACGCGCCCGCTCGCGAATCGCATCCCAAGTCACTCACCTGTCCTGGCCCCGGCTGTCATGTCCTGGCGCGCACGGCTCCGCTCCTTAGGGCGCGCGCGCGCCAGCTCTCTAAGATTTAAAGGGCCAGTGCACCAATGATTGGTGCCTGGCCCAATCAGCCTAATTAGCTTCCACCTGCTCCCTGGCTTTATTACCTCACTTCCCCTCCACTTCCTTGCCGGATCTTGTTGCCTTGTGCCAGTGAAAGCGTTTAGTGTTGTTCAAAGCCTGTGTTCCAGATCTCCTGCTATCCACATTGACTACGAACCTTGCCGCCTGCCCCGACCTTCTGTTACGTCTGACCTTGCCTCTGCCTAGTCCTTCTGTCCCATGCCTTCTCAGCAGTCAGCGAGGTTGAGCCGTTGCCGGTGGATACGACCTGGTTGCTACAGCCGCAGCAAGACCATCCCGCTTTGTGGCGGGCTCTGGTGAAAACCAGTAGCAACTTAGAACCGGTCCACCGACACGGTCCACGTCAATCCCTCGCTGACACAGAGGATCCACCTCCAGCCTGCCGAATCGTGACAATTGGCTGGTGTTTTACTAAAATACGTTTTTTTAAGATTTTTCTGCCCCCATAAGTGCATACCACATACCTACATCTAAGTAGTGTACTATTTTGTACCTATTAATCTGTTAAGGGCCTACATACTGTAAAAGTCCAGGCAAAAGTACTCACCAGCTGGTTGTTTTACTCAGATACTTTTTTTAAATGTACTGTAGCGCATTTCTTTGCCCTCATAAGTGTATAACACACACCTACATCTAAGTAGTGTACTATTTTGTACCTGTTAATCTGTCAAGGGCCTACATACTGTGAAAGGACAGCCAAAAGTAATCACCAGCTGGTGTTTCCCTCAAATACATTTATTAAACATACTGTAGCGCATTTTTATGCCCTCATAAGTGCATACAACATACGTACATCTAAATAGTGTACTATTTTGTACCTGTTAATCTGTCAAAGGCCTAGATACTGGGAAAGTCCAGGCAAAAGTAATAACCGGCTGGTGTTTTTCTCTAATACATTTTTTAAGAGTACTGTAGCGCATTTTTCTGCCCTCATAAGTGCATATCACATACGTACATCTAAGCAGTGCACTATTTTGTACCTGTTAATCTGTCAAGGGCCTAGATACAGTGAAAGTCCAGGAAAAATATTCACCGGCTAGTGTTTTTACTCAGATAACTTTTAAAGTGTACTGTAGTGCATTTTTCTGCCCTCATAAGTGCATATCACATAAGTACATCTAAGTAGTGAACTATTTTGTACCTGTTATTCTGTCAAGGGCCTAGATACTGTGAAAGTCCAGGTAAAATAATCTCCAGCTGGTCTTTTACTATAATACATTTTTGATGCCTACTGTAGCGCATTTTGCTGCCCTCTTTGTTCCACAACAAATAGTCTGCTGGTTATATTAGTATGCAGATGGTATAATACATACCCAGCAGTCCATTCCTAATAGTCTGTGAGAGAGTGCAATTTTGGGTTTATTACACAATGACTGTGTGCAGCAGCACTGTTGTGTACTGCTTGTGTTATGCAAAAATACACATTTCTTTTTTCCCTTTGTTAAGGGAACACCAAACCCCCCAAACTTTTTCATAGGGCATTTTTTTTAAACTAACTATTTCACTTTTGTTAGGATTCGGCAGGCTGGAGGTGGATCCTCTGTGTCAGAGAGGGATTGGCGTGGACCATACCGGTGGACCGGTTCTAAGTTGCTACTGGTATTCACCAGAGCCCGCCGCAAAGCGGGATGGTCTTGCTGCGGCGGTAGCAACCAGGTCGTATCAACCGGTAACGGCTCAACCTCTCTGACTGCTGAGACAGGCGCGTTACAAAAGGACAAGGTAAGAGCAAGGTCGGACGTAGCAGAAGGTCAAGGCAGGCAGCAAGGGTCGTAGTCAGGGGCAACAGCAGAAGGTCTGGAACACAGGCTTGGGACATACACTAAACGCTTTCTCTGGCACAAGGCAACAAGATCCGGCAATGCTGGGAAGGGGAAGTGAGGTTATTTGAGCAGGGAGCAGGTGGAAGCTAATTAGACTGATTGGGCCAGGCACCAATCATTGGTGCACTGGCCCTTTAAAACTTAGAGAGCTGGCACGCGCGCGCCCTAGAGAGCGGAGCTCAATAGATGTCAAGGGTGCTGACTTAAGTTTTCACTTAAAGGGGTATTCCGCCCTTAGACATCTTATCCCCTAGCCAAAGGATAGGGGATAAGATGTCAGATCGCCGGGGTCCCGCTGCTGGGGACCCCGGGGATCGCTGCTGCAGCATCCCGCTATCATTACTGCGCAGAGCGAGATCGCTCTGCACGTAATGATGGGCAATACAGGGGCCGGAGCATCGTTAAGTCACGGCTCCGCCCCTCATGATGTCACGTCCCAACCCCGTCAATACAAGTCTATTGGAGGGGGCGTGGTGGTTGTCACGCCCCCTGCCATAGACTTGCATTAAAGGGACAGGCCGTGATGTCATGAGGGGCGGAGCCATGACGTCACGCTGCTCCGGCCCCTGTATCGCCCGTCATTACGCACAGAGCGAACTCGCTCTGTGCAGTAATTATGGCGGGGTGCCGCAGCGGCGATCCCCGGGATTCCCAGCAGTGGGACCGCAGCGATCTAACATCTTATCCCCTATCCTTTGGATAGGGGATAAGATGCCAGGGGCCGAGTATCCCTTTAAGAGCTGAAAAGTGTTAATTCAGTTTTCTAAGACAAGACAGCAAACACTTAAGAATTATTTAAATCACAAAATTTTTCAAATATAAATAACAATTACAAAACAACACAATCATATATTGTGACTCCTAACAAACAAATATTTTAAATAGTTATAGACACTTTAAGCAAGTGCCCTGACGAAAACTCTTGTATAAAAAATGAAAAAATATATACATTTTTTTATTTTGCTTATAATAATGTAATACTGGCGAGACATGTTAACTTTATATAATATAATACAAAAAACATACAAAAAAGTTAGCACAGTTAAGAAATGTGCCAAAAACTACATATATCATTGGCATAAATAGTACTACTGCAAGTAATCAACTGCAAAATGTTTTAATTAAAATTGCAGATTTTGAATCCAGAGATCATTGCCTTGTTTCATCTTTTCATCTTGTTTCATCTTTCATTGTGTTTTCTTCATTATTGCCAAGAACTCCATGGCCAACCTTTATTTCCAGTAGAACTATAACAGTATGGAATTGGCACTGGATTCTGATTTGAAGAAGAGGATGGATCTGCATAATTGTATGGCATATTGGCACCAAAGGGGCCAGAAACTGAATTCATCAGGGCTTGAATCTGTCCATTGAATTCAGAATAAGGCTGGTTTGTATTATAGGAATTTGGAGTCGCAGCGAGAAGTCTGAGCTCCCTGTGTCAGCTAGCAGTCGTGTCTCAACAAGCAACCCAGCAGCCGTGATGGATCGGTTCACTCGGTCATCCACTTCATCCCAATTGACATCTGACACCCCAAAGTCGGTGGGTTCCTTAGACTTAACCCTCAGTTGGCATGGCCCTCATGCTGCTGCTGCCACCTCAAGGCTCTCTTATTGTGCTGCCATGTGACATGTGACTCCTTGTTAAATTTGGTCCTTTGTACCCACACGCTGGGGCCCAGGGCACTAAAACATGGAAGTTAAAATTTCAATTTCAAAATCCTCAATTTCAATTTCAAAATCTTAAATTTCTATTTAAAAATCTTAAATTTCAACGGTCTCCACATGCTTCTGCCAACTCCAGGCTGTGACATTCAGACACTATATGGTATCCTCATGCTTCAGCCACCTCCAGGCTGTGCCATTCTGCCACTCTATAGTCTCCTGATGCTTCAGCCACCTCTAGGCTGTGCCATTCAGTCACTATAGGGTCTCCTCATGATTCAGCCACCTCCAGGCTGTGTCATTCAGCTAATATATGGATTACTGATGCTGCTGGGCCTGGGCCTAAAAATTTTTATGGTAGAAGTAGCTAAGATAAATCTCACATTTAAATTTCAAAATTCATCTTTTAATCTTAAGGATTGTGAAGCCCTAGTGTATACTCATGCTGCTGCCAGCTCCAGGCTGTATCACTCAGACACTATATGGTCTCCTCATACGTCAGCCAACTCCAGGCAGTCATTCAGCCACTATGAGGTCTCCTCATGATTCAGCCTCCTCTAGGCTGTGTCATTCAGCTAATATATGGTTTACTGATGCTGCTGGGCCTGGGCCTAAAAATTTTTATGGTGGCACTAGCTACCATAAATCTTAAATTAAAGTTTCAAAATGAATCTTAGGGATTGTGAAGCCCTAGTGTCTACTCATGCTGCTGCCAGCTCCAGGTTGTGTCATTCAGCAGCTACATGGTCTCCTCATGCTGCCAACACCTACATGCTGTGTCATTCAGCCACTATATGGTCTCCTCATGCTGCCAACACCTCCATGCTGTGTCATTTAGCCACTATATGGTCTCCTCATGCTGCCAACACCCCCATGCTGTTTCATTCAGCCACAATATGGTCTCCTCATACTGATGTCACCTCCAGGCTCTGTCATTGTGCCGCTCTGTGGCAGTGATTCTGAAAGGGATGCCTTTAATCTGTATGTCATACTGAATAACAGTATTATTTTACTACCCCAGCACACTCCATATGCATGTTAGAACAAAGCAAAGTGTTCTACACCCCTATTGAGGCTCTCTGTAGGCCAGAAATAGCCATTTTTAATATAGATTTTCAGAGAATAAATTCTGATCAAACCAAATTTTTTCGGAAAATTTGGCGAATCAGACAAATCGTATTTTTCAAAAGTTTGCTCATCTCTAGATGTGATGTGACAAGAAAAAGCAATATCTGACTTTTTCTTTACGTTTATGCTATTCATTGTATGGGATCATTAACATTATATTTTGATAGTTGAAACATTTATGCATATGCAGATTTCAAAAATGTTTATTAATTATTTTTTTAGGCTTTTTTTTCTAGTAAAATAGGGGAATGGATGATTTAACTTTTTCTTATGGGAGGGGCTTTAAAAAAAAAAAAAGTTACTTTTTTTACATTTATTTTACAATTTTTATGTCCCTATAGGGGACTATTTATAGCAGTCATTATATTGATAATACTCTTCAGTGTTATGCATGTACACAGCACTGATTAGTATCATTGGCAATCTACATCATTGGTCTGCTAGAAGGCAGACCACGGACGATGCTAGGAGAGTGGCGGAGGCAGGGGAGGGGACCTCCATCCACCATATTGGCTGATCTGATCCCCCTCTCCATGCAGCGGGCAATTAGATCAGCCATTAGAAGTACCACTCTGCCACAGATGCCGTGATCTGCATTGATCACAAATCTGAGGGGTTTATTGCAGATGTCAGTACATCTGGATGTCCACCATTGTCCACCACAGATGCTGTGATCTGTATATATCACAAATCTGAGGGGTTTATGGCAGATGTCAGTGCATCCGGATGCATCCGGATGTCCGCCATTACCGGCAGGTCCCTGGCTGCTTATAGCAGTCGGGACGCGGAACGTGCATGAAGCGATCACTGCTCCAGTGCTTGTGTCATGTACTGGACGTAAAAGTACCAACGCATCAGGACTTACATTTCTGTCTGTTGTCAAAGTGTGAAAAATGAGCCCTCATACAGCCACATATACAGAAAAATAAAAGTTTTACATGGGTCAAAATTGGGCAATTTTGCATTAACATTTTCGTACAAAAAGTTGAAACTTTTTAAAATTAAACCTTTGATCATTTTAATTGTATGGCCCTACAGAATAAAGATAACATATAATATATAATTTATGTCTATGTTTTATCATAGCTTTTGTAGAATTACTTGCGCAAAAAGTAAGTCCTTATTTGGATTTGTAGGTGAAAAATTAAGAGCGTTAGGAGGAGGAGGAGGAGAGAAAGTGCAAAACAAAAAAATCTGATATCCTTAAGAGGTTGAGAGTTGTTTGAAAGTTGAGAATGATTTGAAACTACTTTGTAAAGCCTATATATATACATATATATATATATATATATATATATATATATATATGCGCATTTGTATAGCATATACAGATGTATATCAGCTTTATATAGCTTTACAGCAAGACCCATAGACATAGGAAAATATTCACTGGATCTGACCCCATTGACTATGTAAATTTTTTAGACATGCTCAGTTACCTGTGCAAAGGTCATTGTGCAGAGGGAGAAGGTGGGCTGTTGTCAATGACCTGATGTTTTCTCACTTATATATTAATGTCAGGTTTCACTGTAATCCTGTCTGTCATGATAGTGAGGAGACAGTTAAATAATTGTGTCTACAGAACAAGTAGTGTCAGCTTATTGTGATTTACATAAACAAACTAGGAGAAACAGATATCAATGTATCCCAATTGTTGCTGTTACTGTTGTGTAGTTGTTATTATTTTTTCTTATTTATTTATTTTTTTTCATTTTTACTATACTCATCAATCCAACACTCCAAAAACATACACGGCAATCGGCAAATATAAAGGAAAGAGAAAGGGCGGATTTGCTGGACACAGTATTTTTTTTTTAAACAAATTTTAAGCAGTGTAAAGGTTCAGTGTGCTGCATATAACCAAAATCCATCTGTGGGAGAAGTTGTACTTGGTAATATTGCACCATTTATTTGTTCAGTGGTGTATGTCAGAAATGATGTAGATCACAATGTAGGAACATCTGAACTGAGTAACTATGGTTTTCTCGCAATGCAGAAACTGCTTATTAGCATCCATATATATAACACGTTGACACCACAGGGAAAGTTAGTTTAAAATCATAAATGTCAAGACATAATTAACTAAAAGGTCAGATTTAATTACAGTTGTTGAAACTGAAATGCACTAATTACTACTACTATATAAGAACATTTCTTCAGTCTGCATGAGTCCTTACTGCCACCATATTTCCCAGGCACAGATGCTGGCACAAATTTTCTTTATCTGTCTGATGTTAGAAACTATAGTGCCCCTATGAATCCATAATTAAGGGGTCGGGCTCCTTAAGATAACTATATAAATAAATAAATGACCTACTGACTGTAGGCTGCATAAAGCTAATAATAAGGATAATAACAATAATAATGACTACACATAAAATGTACTGTATTACATAATGATACATAAATTCTTGGTAAAATATATATTTTTTCATTTAAATATTTTTAATATTATTAAGGCTTATTAATGTTGAAATTTTTTCCCCTTACGATTGAGTTTTCACTGATAACAGAAATTGTATAGTCTGCAGCAGTGACATTGTTATAAAAAATAATAACTCAAACATAAACCCAACAGAGCACATTATGTCCTGCTTTAATTGTCCCAAGATGACCAACTTTGGAAAACCTAAAAAACTAATTTTCCATAATTTGTTAGTTGTTTTGGCCATATATGCATTTATTTGTGAATACCCAGTAGACTGCAGCCTGTTTATGGTGTGCTAGCATGCCACAATAATGAGCATGTTTGTTATTGCTATTTGTATCAAAAACTGTTGAATGTCTTGCACCAAGTATCATGGCTGACATGGGGTGTGGCCTTCTAGATTTTAAAGGGGCATAGCTTTATTTTGACGTTGTGTTCCCAAATATTTGCTACAATTTTGGTGCACATACCATATTTCTTTGTGAATTATGTGCATATTTCCAATTTATACATATTTTTTTAAGTACTATTTGAGACATGTACAATGCATTCAGAAAGTTTTCAGGCTTTTTTCTTTTTTTTTTATATGTTGTGCTAAAGGAAAAGTTAAACAGTTAGAAATCTTCAATAATTTATTGAAAAGGAAAAACAAAATTATTGCTATGATATAAGTATTCAGACCCTCTACTAAGCACTAAGTTGAAGCACCTTTGGCAGCAATTACAGCCTTCAGTCTTTTTGGTATTGATACTACAAGGTTTGCACACCTGGATTTCGGGATTCTCTGCAAATTTTCTGCGAAAACGAAAATTGTTCCTGTCCTTAAGGGGTTAAGATAACAACTTGACTTAAGCAATTGGCCATTTTCTGATGACACATTTCCGTTAATTTATTTACATGTGGGTTTATTAGACAGTTATCAGATCCGTTCTGGTGCCACGTGACCAGGGAGTGAATAGAAAAAGTATCTTCTGTTGCACCCATACCCCACTCAAGTTTCAGTAAGTCTGTTAACTGGTCATGTTGTCCAGAGCAAGGCCAGAACAAAGCCAATATCTGGCATATGAAAGCCCAAGTAAGTAAATTAACCCCTTAACGACGCAGGACGTATATTTACGTCCTGCGCCGGCTCCCGCGATATGAAGCGGGGTCGCAGTGCGACCCCGCATCACATGGCGTCGGTCCTGGCGCTCATCAACGGCCGGGACCCGCAGCTAAAACCACACATCGCCGATCGTGGCAATGTGCGGTATTAACCCTTTAGAAGCGGCGGTCAAAGCTTACCGCCTCTTCTAAAGCGAAAGTGAAAGTATCCCGGCTAGTCAGTGAAATCGCGGCATCCCGAACAGCTTACAGGACACCGGGAAGGCCCTTACCTGTCTCCTCGCTGTCCGATCGACGAATGACTGCTCCATGCCTGAGATCCAGGCAGGAGCAGTCAAGCGCCGATAACACTGATCACAGGCGTGTTAATACACGCCAGTGATCAGCATAGGAGATCAGTGTGTGCAGTGTTATAGGTCCCTATGGGACCTATAACACTGCAAAAAAAAAAAAGTAAAAAAAAAGTGTTAATAAAGGTCATTTAACCCCTTCCCTAATAAAAGTTTGAATCACCCCCATTTTCCCATAAAAAAAAATAAAACTGTGTAAATAAAAATAAAAATAAACATATGTGGTATCATCGCGTGTGTAAATGTCCGAACTATAAAAATATATTGTTAATTAAGCTGCACAGTCAATGGCGTACGCGCAAAAAAAATTCCAAAGTCCAAAAAAGCGTATTTTGGTCACTTTTTATACCATTAAAAAATGAATAAAAAGTGATCAAAAAGTCTGATCAAAACAAAAATTAGACCGATAAAAACTTCAGCTCACAATGCAAAATATGAGCCCTCATACCGCCCTGTACGTGGAAAAATAAAAAAGTTATAGTGGTCAGAAGAGGACATTTTTAAACGTATACATTTTCCTGCATGTAGTTATGATTTTTTCCAGAAGTACAACAAAATCAAACCTATATAAGTAGGGTATCATTATAACCGTATGGACCTACAGAATAATGATATGGTGTCATTTTTACCGAAATATGCACTGCGTAGAAACGGAAGCCCCCAAAATTTACAAAATAGCGTTTTTCTTCGATTTTGTTGCACAATGATTTTTTTTCCCATTTCGTCGGGAATTCTTGGGTAAAATGACTGATGTCACTGCAAAGTAGAATTGGTGATGCAAAAAATAAGCCATAATATGGATTTTTAGGTGGAAAATTGAAAGGGTTATGATTTTTAAAAGATAAGGAGGAAAAAACGAAAGTGCACAAACGAAAAAACCCTGAGTCCTTAAGGGGTTAAGCACGCTACGCTGGACAGCACGTAGCGGAGATGGATAACTGGAACATAATACAATTGAGGTTGCTCTTTAAAGCATTACAAATCGAAAAATGCAAACAAAAACCTAAAGCTATAATCCTGAGACTTTGTGAGTTTAGTTAATTTTAGCATAAAATATAGCAAGCTATTGTTTCAAAAAGGTTTGAAACAAATAAAACTGATATAAACTGACAAAAACGCCTATTTTTTGATTTTCCCAAACAAAAAAAGGAACAAAAAAATATCAGCATAAAATACATATGTTTTATTCACACTAATAATTCAAAAGTTTGAAGAGGCTTTGTCATCTGTTTTTCTGTTTTTTATATCATCATATTTCCCAAGGATCTGAACTTCAAAGTATTTTTGCCTTTCATTGCAAAACTGTTATGATGTGCAACATCAATTCTCTGAACCTGTCCATAACTGAATAGAAAGTGTTTGCCTGTATAATGATGCAAACTCTAGGGAAAAATTTTTTCTCCTCCCTTTTTCCGTCTCTTGTAGAAAGATTAACCACAGAAGAGAATGGAAATGTAGCAAAAATAACTGGAGGAGATAAACCGTGCACACACACACACAAAAAAAAAAGTGCATGTGTTTTTTTTGTACGGAGAACAAAGCATCAAAGAAACCATATAGTGTTTTAGAGAGTCTGAAAGGCACTTTGAAAGATCAGATTCGGAGGACAAAAAAAAAATCTGTGGCTCCATCGTGATTAAAAAGGCTTGAAGGAACTTACACTCCGAAGAGTGACTGTGAAATAAGGCAGTTCTGCAGCTAATATTGTAGAGACAAAATGACTTTCACTTACAGCATTGTTGCCTTGCAGGTAGGACTGACATTGCATAGAATGCGGACATAGGGCATTAGACTTGATATTGATATAGCTCATTTAAAAAGTCATTATTTCATGGTTTACCGTAAAAGAGAATTTGGCGTGGTCTTCATTTAGGTTGACATATCATTATTATTCGAGCAGGGGATAGGACTGCTTTAGCTTTAATATTCTTCCTGGAATAATTTATCACGATGCATTTTAAAGTGACTGAGTTGATGAATGTTACAAACAAGGCACTTAGAGTATATTGTACCGGAGCTTTTGTTTGCTACCGGCACAATTCAAAGAAATATCTGGATTAAGATAAATCTTAGCATGAAATGATGGATTTTAAGAAAATAGAGTAAATGAACATTTTGGTTTTAAGGCTTCTGCTTCAATTAAAAGTAAGCAATGTATCAAAGCTTAACCCCTCAATGCATGCTGAGCACAGCATTTTTTTCTCATTTTCCCAACATAAGTGTAATGTGCGTTTATCTGTATTTTGCATTTTTCTGCTTTGGGTCCTGTTCAGACATTGAGGGAGATTTATCAAAATCTGTGCAGAGGAAAAGTTTCCCATAGTAACCAATCAGATTGCTTCTTTCCTTTTTAAGAACAAAATGAAAGAAGCAATATGGTTGCGATGGGCCACTGGGAAACTTTTCCTTTGCACAGGTTTTGATAAATCTCACTCATTATGTTTATGTCTGAACAGTTTCTGTGTTTATTCTACCTGGTTTGGTAAGAGTTAACCTTCCAGCCCTTCAGCACTGGGAGGATATATAAGGCTTCTTCAGGTGCTGCTCCAAGCTGGTAATTACACCTGTTACTGAGTTTTAACCATGGTTATCTGTCCTGTATGTCCTGCCTGATATCTAGCTTTTAGCTTGCTTTGTTTTAGTACCTTTATCGGGCTTTAGTATTCATTCTTGTGTTGTTGGTTCTGCTTTGTGTTTCCTGAGTCCGTAGTGGAGTAGTGGAGACCTGAGGTGGGGCCTAAACAGTTCGGTCCTGAGGTACAACTAACTGATAAGAACTGTCAGTAGAAGGGATGGTATCATAGAACCCTTTAGATCAGAGACTAGGTTAGTTAAAGGGCTACTCTGCTGACCTGCTTCCGGAGCTCCGCTCCCCAGTGTCCGGAAGTTTATTGTTCCGAATGCTGCGTGCAGGCTTCCATGTTCAGGGTCGCTCCTCTTGACATCATGCCCGCCCCCTCGTGACGTCATGCCCGCCCCCTCAACAAAAGTCTATGGGAAGGGGGCGTGATGGCCATCATGCCCCCTTCCCATAGATTTTCATTGAGGGGGCAGGCGTGATGTCATGAGAGGCAGCCCTGAACAGGGAAGCCCACACGCAGTATTCAGAACAATTAACTTCCGGACGCTGGGGAGCGGAGCTCCGGAAGCAGGGCAGCGGAGTACCCCTTTAAGAATATTCGTCTGTTACTCATACCGAATTAAATTCCAAGTGAAGATTTGTCTGAAGCAGCACAGTTCTGGGGATACAAGTACTGCAACGTTAACAAGACTCCAATTTTCAGCAACTATTGCACTCTCTACTTTTGCACCATCTGGTTAATGGAAACTTTTTAAATCCAATTCTAACCCCTTAACCCCTTAAGGACTCAGCCCATTTTGGCCTTAATTTTTACGTTTTCATTTTTTCCTCCTCGCCTTCTAAAAATCATAACTCTTTTATATTTTCATCCACAGACTATTATGAGGGCTTGTTTTTTGCGCGACCAGTTGTCCTTTATAATGACATCACTCATTATATCATAAAATGTATGGCGCAACCAAAAAACACTATTTTTGTGGGGAAATTAAAACAAAAAACGCAATGTTGCTAATTTTGGAAGGTTTTGTTTTCACGCCGTACAATTTATGGTAAAAATGACATGTGTTCTTTATTCTGAGGGTCAATACGATTAAAATGATACCCATTATTATATATTTTTATATTATTGTTGCTCTTAAAAAAAATCACAAACTTTTTAACCAAATTAGTACGTTTATAATCCCTTTATTTTGATGACCTATAACTTTTTTATTTTTCTGTATAAGCGGCAGTATGGGGGCTCATTTTTTGCGCCATGATCTGTACTTTTTTTTGATACCACATTTGCATATAAAAAACTTTTTATACATTTTTTATAATTTTTTTTAAATAAAATGTATTAAAAAAGTAGGAATTTTGGACTTTTTTTTTTTTCGTTCACGCCGTTCACCGTACGGGATCATTAACATTTTATTTTAATAGTTCGGACATTTACGCACGCGGCGATACCAAATATGTCTATAAAAAAATGTTTTTTACGCTTTTTGGGGGTAAAATAGGAAAAAACGGACGTTTTACTTTTTTATTGGGGGAGGGGATTTTTCACTTTTTTTTTACTTTTACTTTTACATTTTTTTACATTTTTTTTTAAACTTGAATAGTCCCCATAGGGGACTATTCATAGCAATACCATGATTGCTAATACTGATCTGTTCTATGTATAGGACATAGAACAGATCAGTATTATCGGTCATCTCCTGCTCTGGTCTGCTCGATCACAGACCAGAGCAGGAGACGCCGGGAGCCGGACGGAGGAAGGAGAGGGGACCTCCGTCCGGCGTTCTGAATGATCGGATCCCCGCAGCAGCGCTGCAGGCGATCCGATCGTTCATTTAAATCGCGAACTGCCGCAGATGCCGGGATCTGTATTGATCCCGGCACCTGAGGGGTTAATGGCGGACGCCCGCGAGATCGCGGGCGTCGGCCATTGCTGGCGGGTCCCTGGCTGCGATCAGTAGCCGGGATCAGCCGCGCATGACACGGGCATCGCTCTGATGCCCGCGGTTATGCACAGGACGTAAATGTATGTCCTGGTGCGTTAAGTACCACCTCACCAGGACGTACATTTACGTCCTGCGTCCTTAAGGGGTTAAGAACAGAGCGTTTTTCTGTGTTGCAATTCTGTTTTTTCCTCTTTACCTTTTGAAAATCATAACCCTTTCAATTTTGCACCTACAGACCCATATGTTGGCTTGTTATTTGCACCACCAATTGTACTTTGTAATGACATCAATCATTTTACCAAACAATCGATGGCAAAACCAAAAAATATATATTTGTCGGACAAAATTGAAAAAAAACAAAACACCATTTTGTAAATTTTGGGGGCTTCCGTTTCTATGCAGTGCATTATTCGGTAGAAATGACACCTTATCTTTATTCTGTAGGTCCATATGATTAAAATGATACTTATATAGGTTTGATTATGTTTTAAAATCATAACTAATACGTTTAAAAATGTCCTTTTCTGACCCCTATAACTTTTTTTTTCTGCATACAGGGATTTATGAGAGCTCATTTTTTGTGCCGTGATCTGAAGTTTTTATCGGTACCATTTTTGTTTTGATGGGACTTTCTTATAGCCTTTTATTCATTTTTTATGGTATAAAAAGTGACCAAAAATACGCTATTTCGGACCTTGGAATTTTTTTTGTATACCCCATTGACCGTGCAGTTTAATTAACAATATATTTTTATAGTTCAGACATTTTTTTTCATAGTTGACACACTGAGGTATATTTGTCAAATAAGTGCTAACAGGAGTGGAAAGCTAATATATCACGGCACATCATTTCATGTCCATTGAGTTCAATGGATTGAACATTGTGACTACATTTAATGCATTTCCAAGCAAGGTACAGGTGTACAAAAGTTTAACCCCCTACCCCCCACCAAATGTTTAACACCCTAAAGTCTACCCTGGATCAAATGACACCCTCTTAAACACGAACCTCCCTACACAGACGGCAGCAACCCTGGCACACGCTAACAACCCGCTTTCTCAGGCGATGCTGTAGGTGTGCTGAACGTCTATGGAGGAAAACTAAGACTTCTTCAGACTATCTGCACTATAAATTCATGCTTAAATCCTATTACTCCGCTCTTCATCTCGCCAAACAAACATATTTTACCTCCTCTCTGTCTAACAACCCAAAATGCCTTTTTGACACGTTCAACTCTCTCCTTCGGCCAAAAGTATAGACCCCAATCACTGATCTCTGTGCTGAAGACCTGGCCAAATACTTCAAAACTAAAATCAATGACATTCGTGATGAAATCCTCTCCCAGTCCCCTAAAAGTTCTGATCCAATTCCCAGCCACATCTCCTCTTCATCACTCTCAGTTTTTGAGCCTGTAATGGAGGATGAGGTTTCCAGGCTCCTCTCCTCCGCCCGCCCCACTACCTGCTCTAGTGACCCCATGCCTTCACACCTCATCCAGTCTCTCTCTCCTGCTATCAGCTGTCACCTAACTAAAATCTTTAACCTCTCCCTCTCTTCTGGGGTCTTTTCCTCCTCTTTCAAACATTCTATCATAACCCCACTATTGAAAAAAACATCTATGGACCCATCCTGTGCAGCCAACTATCGACCCGTGTCAAATCTCCCCTTTATCTCCAAACTCCTGGAACGCTTGGTCTACTCCCGCCTTATCCGCTATCTCTCCGAGAACTCTCTCCTTGACCCCTTACAGTCTGGTTTCTGCTCCCTTCACTCCACAGAAACGGCCCTAACCAAAGTCACTAACGATCTTCTGATGGCCAAAACAAATTGCAATTTCTCTTTACTGATTCTCTTGGACCTCTCTGCGGCTTTTGACACTGTGGATCATCAACTCCTCCTCAGTAGTCTCCGCTCCATCGGTCTCAAGGACTCTGCTCTCGCCTGGTTTTCCTCATATCTCTCTAGAGGCTCCTTTAGCGTCTCGTTTTCTGGCTCTTCTTCTTTTCCTCTTCCCCTTGCTGTCGGGGTTCCCCAGGGATTGGTCCTGGGTCCTCTACTCTTTTCACTCTGCACATCCCCCATTGGAAAAACAATCAGTAGTTTTGGTTTCCAGTACCACCTCTATGCTGATGACACCCAACTCTATAACTTTTCCTCCAACATCACCCCTGCACTCCTACAGAATACCAGTGACTGTCTCTCTGCTGTCTCAGACATCATGTCCTCTTTATATCTGAAACTAAATCTTTCGAAAACAGAACTTCTTGTTTTTTCTCCATCAACTGATACTGTAGCTAACCCTGACATTTCCATCTCGGCATGTGGGACTACCACAACTCCCAGGCAGTAGGCTTGCTGTCTTGGAGTTATACTTGACTCTGATCTGTCTTTCACTCCCCATATTCAGTCCCTTTCACGTTCTTGTCACCTGCATCTCAAAAACATTTCCAGAATCCACCCGTTTCTCACTACTGAAACTGCTAAAACTCTCATTATTGATTTTATTCACTCCCGCCTCAATTACTGTAACTCTTTACTAATAGGCCTTCCTTTCTCCAAACTCTCTCCTCTTCAGTCCACCCTTAATGCCGCAGCCAGACTCATCTTCCTCTCCAGCTGTTACACTGACGCCTCCTCCCTGTACCAGTCACTACACTGGTTACTAATTCAGTCCAGAATTCAGTACAAAATCCTCAGTCTCACACACAAAGCTCTCCCCAATCCTACACGTTCTCTCCGATCTGCTAATGATCTCACACTAACATCTTCTATAATCCGAACTTCTCACTCCCATCTCCAAGACTTCACTCGTGCTGCACCGGTTCTCTGGAATGCTATACCTCAATCCCTCAGACTCAACAACAACATCCATAGTTTTAAACGTGGCCTGAAAACACATCTCTTCAGACAGGCCTATAACATTCTTTAATTGGCCTCAACACATCCTCAACATTCCCCCACACCTCTTGTTTGAATAGTTATTATGTAATATTATGTCTGATACTTGTTTTTGTTTGTACCCCATAATTGTAAGCGCTGCAGAATCTGTAGGCGCTATATAAATAAAATTATTATTATTAAAATAAAATAATTATTAACCCCCCAAAAAAGTTGTTAATACTTGTAAACATATTGAACATGGTCACCCGTAGTCTACATTCGGTTAATTAAAATCAATAGACATGGTGTGCTATGGTGTTTGTTAGCATACCTGTGTATATATATATATATATATATATATATATATATATATTCTTTGGTTATATATATATATATATATATATATATATATATATATATATGTATCCCTGAATATAGGCTACTTATCAGATGTAAACTTAACCTGAGGGGTAAAAAAAAAACTATGGGCATGTTAGATATATACATTAAGAGATTTTCCTAGCTTGAATGTATACCCCACTAGATGTGTAAGGTCACCTGTGCTCTGTGTTGCAATTATCGTCAGTATGAACTTTCTATGTGTTATTTGTAGGGATTGATAATTCTGTTAAAAAGTCAACCTAAGCTTCATTATTTTTCCGATGAAGGCAAGCAAAAAAGGAATCCCCATTTCAGGGGTACTCTGGTAGCAAGGAACATTTTTAAAAGAAGCCCAGCCTGCTGCTTTTAAAAAACAGTAAACCTTTACTCACCTCCTAAGCTCCCTCAGTGCCTTTGGTATTGCTGTTCTGATCATTTTCCTTGTGCTGGGGGGTCGATCTATCACGGTGAAATGGTGACTGCAGCAGTGTCCCACCTTGCCCAATGCCTGCCTGAGTGGCATTGTGATGTATTAAACCCTTACACTAGTAAGAAGACCGGGCTGGGGCTCAATGTGCACATTGCTCTCAGCCAATCACTGGACGAGATGGAAAACCTGAGCTTGTACAGGGAGAAGGGTCGCATCAGTGATTCCAGGGGTATCTAGGAAAAGAGTAAACATTTATTTTGTATTTTTATAAGAAAGAGGCTGTGCATATTAAGAAAAAAAAAAAAAAAACCCTACTGCCAGAGTCACCCTTTAACAGATGATGCAAGTAGTCCTCTGCCCATGTTTCAAAATCAGGGTGTTTGCCATTTTTGTTTTCAAATGTTGATGAATGAAGATAATATGAGCACCATAGTACATCAAAAAGTTTGTTTTAAATGTGATTCTCAAGTCATCTAAATTAGAAAGGACAATAGATTGCTGAAATGTATTTGTGTCTAGGTCACGGGACAATTTCAGTAGACATCTGGTTCTCTGCTCATGGAGGCTGCCTAATTTTCCAACAAATAACCTATGTTTAAACCGGGTTACAGTCATCTCACATTTTTTTAGTTTTAGTTTTGTTCCAGCGTCAACAAATGTCTCTCACTTCCATTCGGACATGCTTAAAAACATAACAAAGATGTTCTTATTCCTGCCACAGATTATGAACAATGGTATTCTCTACTGAAATATTTCCTCTTTGCAGGGCTTTTTTAATACAGAATATAACATATAATATCCAATTATTGGAACCAGCCATTGACCAAATGGCGGCTGTTTCTCTTGTTTGTATCAGCCGCATAATCAGATGTTATTTTTGTCAGGATGGTTGCAGATACATTTCATTCTGGAAAGAAAAACAGAGAAATAATTTTAATGAACAGCTTCAATTAACCTGCTGAGCCGAATAAGTGTTGCAAATGTGCTTCACCCTCGGATACACAATATGTACCATGATGTACACTTAGCACTAATGATGGGCCCCAGTCGCATGACCTCACTGATAATGACATGGTTATTATTTTACCGTAGTGAACATTTATTATTTTATCCATTTTTTCCTTTCTACCTTTGCTCTTTTTTGGAATATTTCA
This sequence comes from Hyla sarda, assembly GCF_029499605.1. Classification (NCBI taxonomy): domain Eukaryota; kingdom Metazoa; phylum Chordata; class Amphibia; order Anura; family Hylidae; genus Hyla; species Hyla sarda. The sequence goes on along the minus strand of NC_079189.1, from coordinate 74,919,662 downwards.
GTTGTTTATTCAAGTCAGGCTCCAGCCAATACTTTCCCAGTTGAAATAAATGCACTTACTCTGACCTCTCAAGTTTGCTATAACCTAACCTCCTAGAAAGCTTGGGCTATGGCATATAAATGCTGGTGGTACGAAGGGGCCTGTCGCAGGTTATTATGCTGCATCTTAAATCTTAACATTGGCTGTAAGCCAGGTACCATATTGACTTTCAAATTTCTACAATCTGCAAATAGCTCAGGACCTTATGTTCTGCTGCCACCGAACTGCTGACCCCCTGGTTAAAGTCTGAAATCTCGTAGTGAAGCTTTGTTGATTACTATATAATTTTAGTTGAAGTTGAAGCAAGGTCTTTTTTAGTTATAGTTTAAATGTACTGTATTTCTAATCCCTTCAAATGTTCTCATTTTGAATAAATGAGGTCTTTTTAGATAGTATCCCTTAAGGCTACATTAAATTATATGCTTTAGCCTTCCTTTTTTTCGGTTTTCCAATCTTTGAATAGAGGAAATGGGCAGAAATAAATGAAAAGTTGCTATATGGGATGTGGTAACTGTTTTGAAAATCAGCATCTTTCCAAAAGAGGGTAAACCTTTTTTTTTTTTTTTTTTACTGTGAATAGCGTAGATCCATTCTTTTTTTTTCTTATACATATATAAAAGAATATTAGTTGACATTGTGCAGAAAACTTGCAGGTTACGTTAACTGCTTATTTTATTTTGTTTTTGAAGAAGTAAGTCTGATTTGTCTACCTTGTGTAGGAGGTCAGTACAGGCTGAGCTCCACCTTCCTAGTTCTCTATCGGTGCATGCTGAGTATAGTTTTTGTGGAACTAGTTAAAGGTGGTTTATTAACAAGAAAGATAAACATTTTACACTGTGGTCCAAATGCCAAATGTTATTAAATGTGAAAAAGCATAAACAGAAGAAATAAAGACAATCACACTCACCATTCAGCGAAAAGGTATTTTCTTTACTGTAGTCCGTTAGGCATTAACAGCAATGAGGCAGGTATAACATAGAGCGGAGGCAGAGGTGGTTACGGGACAGAACTGTTTTGCACTATAAAAGTGCTTCCACAAGCCGACACCTTGTTCACAGGTCTACCACAGGTGTTCATTTAATTGCCACCTAGCTGCAGCAGTGCCGGTTTTTGTCTCTCTTGTGTGGTAAATGTGAATAAGCCCTCTCCCGAATTATAGTTTAAATCACCCCCCCCCCATTTCCTATTTTTTAAATAAAATAATGTAATCAAAAATAAACATAATCATATGGGGTACCGCCATGTGTGTAAATCTCTGAACTATTAAAATATAAGGTTAGTTAAACCCCATAGTCGATGGTGTACAAGTAAAAAAAACATATCAAAGTCCAAAATTCTGCATTTTTGATAATTTCATATACCATAAAAAAGCTGGACCTACAGAATGAAGATAAGGTGTCATTTCTACCGAAAAGTGTACTGCGTAGAAACTGAAGCCCCCAAATTTTACAAAATGGCAAAAAAAAAAAAAAAGCTTTTATATGGGTCTGTAGGTGTCAAATTAAAAGTTTTACAATTTTTAGAAGGGGGAGAGATAAAAACTAAAGTGAAAAAATGAATAACACATTTGCTCAGTTCTGAGGTTCTTTAGGCACAGGACTAGATCAAGAACTGTTGTTTTTAGTTAAGGCTGAATACTTGTTATATAATAGTTCTCCTAAAATACAATATAAAAAATAAACCTGGACTATAAAAAATAACACAAGAAGAACAAAAATATCTCCCCATATTCTCGACTCATGCTTGAGTTTGGTAATGAATTACTTAAAACAGTGGTCCCATTGGACAAATCCTTTAAAAGTGTACTTCAGGGAACTAAAACCACAGCTGTCAGGCTCCCTCACATAGACTTGCATTGAGGGGGCGGGACGTGACATCACACGGGGGCGGAGTCGTGACATCATGATCTTCCATCCCCGTGGTCGGGAGCCAGACCCTCCAGTGCTTCCGGAGCAGTAACAGGTGGGTGCTGCGTGCTATATTGCGGGGGTCCCCAACGGCGGGACCCCATGCGATCAGACATCTTATCCCCTATCCAAAGGAAATCTGCCACCAGTATCACCTACACTAACCTATCGGTATCGACAGGTAGTGCAGGTGACACTGATGACAATGGTACTTTGTCCCCTTCCGTGCAGGGGATCTCCGGTAATCTCCTCCATTAACTTCAGCTCCAGCCCAGCTTGGGGCACAGAGCTTAGTGACGTCACCTCTCCTGGGTCCCGCTGCTAGAGAACAGCAGCAGGGACATCATTAAGCTCTGCCCATAACCCAAGCCGGCCCAGAGCTGAAGTTAATGGAGGAGATTACTGGAGATCCCCTGCACGGAACGGGAAAAGGTAAGTACCATGTTACCAGGTTAGTGCAGGTGACAATCGTGACAGATTTCCTTTAACAGTTTGTGGCTGTGGACACTTTAAAATAAAATTTAAAAAATATTTGTAAACATTACCTTAAGTTAACCCCTTCCCGCTACAGGACGTATGCATATGCCCCAGCACCTGACACACTCAAGCGTTGGGACGTATGCATACGTCTTGCTGATCTACTTCTCTGCCGTGCGCATCTCAAGAGATCAGCGGCAGAACCCGGCAGCATTAACCCCAGTGATGCTCATCACGGCATCTATGATGTTCACAGTGGAAAAATACCCAAGAAAAAGGAGCTATTTGACACAAATGTAGATACAAAATATAATGAATCTTTATCAATGCACAATAGCAAAAATTTAATAAAATACATTAAAAGACAGGGAGGAATGCACAACAAAATGGCGTCAGCCTGGGACTAAATTGTATACATGATGAACCAAGTGGAATTAAATACAATAAAACATGGGCATACAAGTATAACCCCTTAAGGACCAAGGACGTACCGGTACGTCCTTGGTCCTGCTCTTCTGATATAACGCGGGGTTACACAGTAACCCCGCGTCATATCATGGCGGGCCCGGCGTCATAGTGAAGCCGGGACCCGCCTCTAATAGCGCGCAGCGCCGATCGCGGCGCCGCGAGCTATTAACCCTTTAGCCGCGCGCTCAAAGCTGAGCCGCGCGGCTAAAAGTGAAAGTGAAAGTTCCCGGCTAGCTCAGTCGGGCTGTTCGGGATAGCCGCGGCTAATCGCGGCATCCCGAACAGCTGACAGGACAGCGGGAGGGCCCCTTCCTGCCTCCTCGCTGTCCGATCGCCGAATGACTGCTCAGTGCCTGAGATCCAGGCATGAGCAGTCATGCGGCAGAATCGTTGATCACTGGTTTCTTATGAGAAACCAGTGATCAATGATGAAGATCAGTGTGTGCAGTGTTATAGGTCCCTATGGGACCTATAACACTGCAAAAAAAAAGTGAAAAAAAAACGTGAATAAAGATCATTTAACTCCTCCCCTATTAAAAGTTTGAATCATCCCCCTTTTCCAATAAAAAAAAAAAACACAGTGTAAATAAAAATAAAAATAAAAATAAACATATGTGGTATCACCGCGTGCGGAAATGTCCGAATTATAAAAATATATCATTAATTAAACCGCTCGGTCAATGGCGTGCGCGCAAAAAAATTCCAAAGTCCAAAATAGTGCATTTTTGGTCCCTTTTTATATCATTTAAAAATGAATAAAAAGTGATCAATAAGTCCTATCAATGCAAACATGGTACAGTTAAAAACTTCAGATCACGGCGCAAAAAATGAGCCCTCATACCGCCCCATACACGGAAAAATAAAAAAGTTATAGGGGTCAGAAGATGACAATTTTAAACGTATTAATTTTCCTGCATGTAGTTATGATTTTTTCCAGAAGTCCGACAAAATCAAACCTATATAAGTAGGGTATCATTTTAATCGTATGGACCTACAGAATACATATCAGGTGTCATTTTTACCGAAAAATGTACTACGTAGAAACGGAAGCCCCCAAAAGTTACAAAACAGCGTTTTTTTTTCAATTTTGTCGCACAATGATTTTTTTTCCTGCTTCACCATAGATTTTTGGGCAAAATGACTGACGTCATTACAAAGTAGAATTGGTGGCGCAAAAAATAAGCCATCATATGGATTTTTAGGTGTAAATTTGAAAGAGTTATGATTTTTTAAAGGCAAGGAGCAAAAAACGAAAATGCAAAAACGGAAAAACCTCCGGTCCTTAAGGGAATAAAGGTAAGTTGATATTGGATACAGAGAGCCACACGTGTACCAGCAGCACTATATGTAAGGTAAGTATATGAATACTAATAGATACAGTTCATGTATATTAATCAACAATGAAAAGTAAGGTGCAAAGTGCAATTTATAATGCACACTATAGTATGCCGCTATTCTATATATGCCCATGCAAGGTAAATAATCTAATGCAGTAAATACCAACCACGTAGAGCTTTTAGTGTTAGCATCCTGAATGAACGCAGGTTAAATATTAAGTGTGGGCCAATCAGAAAATGCAGACAATCATTAAAAGAATGTACCTCACCTGCTCCGGTGAGGCACGCGAGCGCCCTCCCGGACCAGCGAACCAAACTACCAGGTACGAGCGCCGCACGGACATCACGTGACAAGTCACACGACAATCCGTGTGGCAGCACGTCATCAGAGCCGGGAGCAGAGAAAAGACGGAGGTGCGCGTGGCCCAAACAGAGCAGGGAAAACACATATTGTATATCATATGAAAGAGGAGAGTGGCGACATCTGGTGGATAGTTAATATATTGCATCTAATAGTATGAGAACAAGCAAATGTAGCAGCATATATATTGAAAAAGATGTCACTATTTTTCAATATATATGCTGCTACATTTGATTGTTCTCATACTATAAGATGCAATATATTAACAATCCAACAGATGTCACCACTCTCCTCTTTCATATGATATACATAATGGGGGGGATTCATCAATCTATAAGGAGTAATTTTAGGTGTATTTTCTTGGCCAAAATCTTGCGCAAGAATATTTCCTGCGTTCTTTTTGTGCATCTTTTTTGGTGGAACTTTTTCTAAAGATGTCACCGTTCAGGTGTACCGTAGAGCCGTTTTTCCTGTAGACATGAATTTACTAACTGTGTCTTTTTTTTTTGCGCACAAAAAGAACTCAAGTGTAATTTTTTGGCGCAAATATACACCAGCTCCGAGCACATGTACAAGTCTACCTTATATTTTTTTCAAGAGCTGAGATGGGCTGTATTCTATTACTGCACATGATTCACAGAGACCTGTGCGCAAGTTTAGTAAATTTTGCGCAGCTAAGTGACAAATGCATGCAGCAGAAAGGGGTAAAAAAAAGCTCTACCATACACTGATGTTGATGAATCCCCCCCTATGTGTTTGCCATGCTCTGTTTGGGCCACACGCGTCCCCGTCATTTCTCTGCTCCCGGCTCTGATGACGTGCTGCCGCACGGATTGTTATGTGACTTGTCACGTGACGTCCGTGCGGCGCTCGTACCCAGAAGTTCGGATCGCTGGTCTGGGCGGGCGCTCGCGTGCCTCACCGGAGCTGGTGAGGTACATTCTTTTAATGATTGTCTGCATTTTCTGATTGGCCCGCACTTAATATTTAACCTGCGTTCATTCAGGATGCCGACACCCCCGGACGAAGGTCTTAGGACCGAAACACCTGTTGGGGTGGCAGTATCCTGGGACTATCTGACTCTCAAAGCTCTACGTGGTTGGTATTTACTGCATTAGATTATTTACCTTGCATGGGCATATATAGACTATAGTGTGCATTATAAATTGCACTTTGCACCTTACTTTTCATTGTTGATTAATATACATGAACTGTATCTATTAGTATTCATATACTTACCTTACATATAATGCTGCTGGTACATGTGTGGCTCTCTGTATCCAATATCAACTTACCATTATACTTGAATGCCCATGTTGTATTGTATTTAATTCCACTTGGTTCATCATGTATACAATTTAGTCCCAGGCTGCCGCCATTTTGTTGTAAAAAATGTAAATAAGAATATTGCCCCTTTCCCAATAAAAGCCCTGTATTATCATAAAAAAAAAACACAAATCATACATACTAGGTATTGCCATGTCCGTAATGATGTATACTATAAAGCTATAATGTACCGTATTTATCGGGGTACACCACACACCGGCCTATAACACGCACCCTCATTTTACCAAGGATATTTGGGTAAAAAAAGTTTTTTACTCAAATATCCTTGGTAAAATGAGGGTGCATGTGTGTGCATGTGTATACCCCGATACACCCCCTGGAAAGGCAGGGGGAGAGAGGCCGTCGCTGCCGGCTTCTCCCCCCCTGCCTTTCCTGGGGTCTAGAGCCCTGCTGCTGCCGCTTCTCTCCCGCTGACTATCTGCGCCGCTGCCCGTTCTCTCCTCCTGACTATCGGTGCCGGCGCCCCATTGCCGGCGCCGATAGCCAGGGTGAGAGAAGCGGCGCCGGCAATGGGGCAGCGGCGCCGATAGCCAGGGGGAGGGAAGGGGCAGCGGCACCCATTGCTTCAGGCCTCCGGTGTGCGTCTAATGCGTCGTTGCTATGCACTGCACGGCGCGGCGCAATGACGACTGATGTCATTGTGTCTCGCAGCACATAGCAACGACGCAGGGGACGCACACCGGAGGCCTGAAGCAGCGCGGACCCGACCCCGGCAACAGGTAATTATACAACCGGGGATGGGGGAGGCAACAGGGCAGTGGCGCCGGCTCTAGACCCCAGGACAAGCAGGGGCAGAGAAGCCGGCAGCGGTGGCGGTCTCTGCACCTGCAAAGCCGCTGCAGTTCATTGATTTAAAGCGCCCGCTTTAAATCATTGAACTGCAGCGGCTTATCGGCGTATAACACGCAGGTAAATTTTAGCCTAAAAAGTGCGTGTTAAATACGGTAAATTATCCTGCACAGTGAACGCCGTAACAAAAAAATGGCTATCACCATAATTGTACCAACCCACAAAATTAATATAAAATCACTTTTACCGCACAGTGAACACCATAAAAAAGAGAATTAAAAAAAAATGACAGCAATTTTCCAGTTTTTCACAAAAAATGCTGCATGTGTCAACAAAAATGCATTACTTATATAAAGTACAATATGTCAGGAAAAAACTATCTCAGAATTGCTCCACTCAGAAAAAGCTAAAGTTATTACTATTTAAAGAGACACATTTTGAATAATAATAAAAAAAAGAAGGTAAAAAATGGGTCCGTCCTTTAGGGGGTTAAAATCAGTCAATAAAGTCTACAATCTCTATTTCTTCATTCATTTAAAAAAAAAAAACCTTATCATGTTTGAAGCCTGCTTCAAGGATCAGATTATTCTCATGTGGCTGTGCCCTCTCTACGATAGTTTGCTGTGTGTGCTCTAATTTCTGTCTATGCAACCCATATAATTCTCTTCTGGAAACTGCCTTCTGCATGCGTTTTCCCTATCTACAGCCTGTGTGAGCTGTGCTCCATCTATGCCCTCCTGTCAGTCCATGACTTTCTGTGTTTAACTCTCTTCCCCCTCCCACTGCTATCTCTTTCACTAAGGGTATGTATACACATTATTTTTGACCCTCATTTAGAGTTGTAAACTGTTAAAAATATACCAAAAGAAGAAAAAAACTGTAATTTAGTTGTTTCTGATTTTACTGTGTGTGGATATGGGGCGTGATTGTAGAATGTCCTTCTGTTGGATTTTTCTTCTCTTTCTGTGCAGAAGCAATATAGTAGGAATGTTTTTCTAAAGACTATTTAGAAAATTGTTTAATTTTAAATGAAGGTAACAAATGAATAATCAAAATAATAAATAAAATGTTTTTATTTCCTTCGAAACTATAATTTTATTATTTCCAGTAGCTTTTGAAGTTATTAGTACAATGTGAATACAGTATGCTAAAACAAACTTTACATAATATACAGACACATATACCAAATTTAGGAGCCTTTATGCTCAGATTGCCTGGTGTATTCGATTTTTCCTTTCAAGTAGGCCACACCTACTTGAGGCTTTGTTGTTTGTATCTCCTGTTACAGAAAAAAGCAGAACATTCTTACAACATATAGCACCCTCTGCTGCCAGACTCACCATGCCTATAGTTACATTTGCCTCGTTGATACATTTCATATTAAAGTGTACCTTCAATATGACTTTTTTTCATATTTACATATTTTTTCATTTTTACATATTTCTCATTTTGTAGCCTCTTCTAATGATACCTACCTATCATTGTTTCACCTATGCTAGTTGTCAAGGGCTCTCCATATCTACTGAGTTTGTGGATACAATTTATAACATTTATATATATATATATATATATATATATATATATATATATATATATATATATATACATATCACTTGCTCCTTTCATATGCGTAACTGCATGTGTACTGTAATATCAGAATGTTCTCTTGATCCTTTGTTTTCGTATGTCCATTGATAGAACTTCAGATGCACAGAAAGTAATGTCTTATTATTATAAACATAAAATTTGTTAGAGGGGTTTTTCCGATGATAACATCTATTTTTGTAAATAAAGTTATTTTACTACCTTTCTCCCTTTGCTTATAATGCAAACTATCTGCTCTGTTGTCTTCATTGTCCTAGTTCCTGTCTAGTGTGAATATGGTAAGCATGAAAGACCACATTATAGTAACAAAATAACCCTATTTGCCAGTATATGTTCATTTATTAGGAAGTTAAAAGTAGGTTTCATTGTCAGAAAGAAAAAAAAACATAGAGACAATATAAGTATTGTGATATTTTATGCTGTATGTAGTTGGAAGCAACAATTACTGAATGTCTTAGTTATTTTTTTTGTCTATGCTTCTGTTTCTATACCACACATTGAATAAAGTCTAGAAGTAAAACTCAGTCTGAAAAAAATATATTTCTGTCATAATGAATTGAATGCACCTTTTTTCATAAAAAGAATTCCAAATTCAATTGTAAAGCATTTAAGTAATGTTTGTGGTAATAGACGTGATTGTTATTGCAAGGCAACATTTTGCTGTATGATAAAAATTCTTAACTGCCTCTAAAACAAACATACAGAAAATGACAAATTGGAATAATTTTTTTGTACTCTTTGGGGGTGAACATAAAAACTAATAAAAAATAATAATAATGAAAAAATTCCAAAGTTTCATAATCCAGCTGCGGAATTCTGCAATTATTATAATTTTTTTTAGTTTTTTTTTTTTTTGTTTTAGAGCAAAAGCAGACCTTTTTAAGAATGTATCATCATTAAATTAACAAATTTAATAGTGCTTCTTACAGTCTCTGAAGAAGAAAAATAATTTGTATAGTGGGTTGCGAATCACATTTCTGGAGGAGGAAATAGATTTAACATGGCACTTACTATGAAACAATGAAAAGAAACCACCAGAATGAATTAATTAACATTTACATCAAACCATTTTAAGCACAAAATCCTATCAGGAAAGGTAGTGACTTCAGTTATTATGCTAAACTAAACACAAAAATAACAACCATTTCATGAATGTATAATTGAAACCACCTTATAGCATTGCAATGCCAATTAGGCAAGTAAACACAGTGACATTAAAGGAATGAAAACCTTCCATATAATTTAGAATCAAAGTTCTTTCTTTCTTTGATTGTTTAATTCAACCTTTTCAATGAAAGAAGAATTAAACAAACATTCAGAGGTATCATGACTCATCTCAAAGGCCATTTCTTCTTCAAAGACCTTCTCTTGCATCGGCTTACATGTAGCTTTAAACATACTGCAGAGAATCCAGATATGGAAAATCTCATTTAGTTCATTTTACTTTAATGTTTAAGGACTGGGAGGTCATTAAAGGTTATGGCTTACGTAGATCTTATGTGTACCCAGGTTATTTTTTTTGTAATCATTTTGATAGCGTCAAAGACTGATATAGCTACTTTCCCCCCCCAAAGTACACATGATATTATAGTATAGTAGAGCATTAGTTAATACTCTGGCCACTTTATTAGGTACACCTTGCTAGTACAGGGTTGGACCGCCTTTCTCCTTTTGAACTAACTTCTTTCTTTGTGGCATACTTTCTACAAGGTGCTAGAAACATTCCTTACAGATTTCTGTCCATATGGACATGACGGCATTCAGCCTATCTTGGTTGTAACGTGTGGTTATGTGTGTTCCTGTTGCCCATCTTTCATCTCGAACCAGTCTGCCCCTTCTCCTCGGATCTCTGACATCAACAAGGCATTTTTCTCTATTTTCTCTATTACTGATAATTTTTGATAAACCTTAGAGCTGGTTGTGTATGAAAATCACAGTAAAATGGCAAGTTACTGAAATAGTTAATGAAAAACAACCATGCCATGTTCAAAGTCACTTTAAACCCCTTTCCTCCCCATTGTGATGCTTGGTTTGAACTCAGTTTGAACAGCGACGTGTTGAGTCTTGACGGCATCTACATGTCAAAATGCATTGAGTTGATGCCATGTGATGTGCTGATTAGGTTAGTGAGTCTATGTGTTCTAGAAAATATTGAATTAAATATTCATGATAACTTGTTTCATTCCTTATTTTGACTTTTTTTTTTTTTTTTTACAATATTTTCTCTATTATGAACTGGGATTCACATTAAGATGGATATGGTTTAGGCATGGATTTCACTCAAATCTTCTTCCATGATATAAAAATAGTTTAGACCTCAGATTTGATCCACTTATGATATCTAATATGGATCGGAAATAAAGACAAGCTGACGTAGTACTGCAATGTATGCCCGATAAAAATACATAGCAAGAGGTTTGTGGCATGCTGGCTCAAGATTTTGCTAAATATGGTGTCAATCAAGTCAAATCATTGAGCAAAGAAACATTTCAACAAGATAACAGCTGGGTGCTGCACATAAGCAAAGACAAGTCAGCAGGAAGGACAAAAAACATGTGTGAAAGACTTTGGAAGGGAGCATTCATGAATGAAATTATAGGTAAAATATCTTTTTATACCCTGCAATGTTGACATCATCATCTGAAGAGACTGATACACAATGTCCAGCTTATGGGCAGGTGACTGATTCATAGAATTAATTTCAGTTTATGAATAATATAAAATAAGTGAGTCAATAAATACTTACCAATTCATCAGGGAATGATTAAATGCTATTAGGTATGTCATCAAGTAGAAGTCGAAGTTGAAACATCTGAGAAAGAAATTGTCTTAACAAGAACAGGAAGTGCCATTCTTAAATATTTCACCAGCACATGGTACTCTTATATTCTTTAAATAATGATTATAAACTCAAGTAACCTCATACACCAAGGTACATTGGAACTGTTTTGACGCTAATTGGTTTTTAGACTCCATAAAAAGGCTTTACATAAAGCAGTTGCCTTTTCCGCGTTCTAACAAAAATGCTCCCAGAACTTGGATACCCTTAGGACTTATGGTAGGACAGAATAGAGTGACCAGCCAGCAACCATGTTAAAAATACATGCAAGCATGCATTTAATAATGTCAGGAACAAAAGTAAATGGCTACTCACCATAATATGACTGAAGCTGATGGGAGTAATAGTAGTATTGAAGGAAGAGCAAGCAAGTGATCAGAGAACCAGACAGACCAGACAGTCTAACAGAAACAAGCTGACAGGATCACGGTTAAGAAACACAATATACATGGGGCGGAGCCTGACCGCGGAGCTGGATGGCAGCAGCTCTCCACGGCCGGACCTGATACTACGTATTAACTCCTCACCACCCTGCATAAATGGGCAACAAAGACAAGCAGAAGCCAGGGGAACCCTCAGAACACCCCAAAATGTGCAAAAATCAAACAGATGTGGCGCAGTACTTCGGGAAGAAGACTCAACAGAGCCCGGCGCGTGCTACCAAGATGGCGCCGGATGCCATGAGGGGGGCAAAGCGAGACGAGGACTCAGACGCAGAGAGCCTGCCCAGCAGCCGCATTGATTATGGAGGGGAAGATGCCCGGGGCCAGCTCTCCCGCTCTCGCTGATAAGGAAGGTAGTCCATCAGGCAGTTGCCAAAGTTTTGCAGGGAGTCCCGTCACCCGTCATGCAAGAACTAGCTGAAATTAAGGCAGACATTCGCCAAATTGGACACCGTACGGAATACCTGGAGGGGGCCGTATCTGAAACTGTCTCCTTCTGCGGTGCTGCAGCACAACAGTTACGGCAACAAGAAGAGCATTAAATAAGGCACATCTACTCCTGGAGGACCAGGAAAACAGGAGTAGGAGGAAGAACTTCCGGATTAAGGGCTTACCTGAGTCCTATGCAACGGAATCTCTACACTCGGTAACTATGCAGATTTTCGCCTCTCTTCTGGGCAAAGAACGTGCGGAGTCTGTAGTTATTGAAAGAGTCCACCGAGCACTTCACCCAGCACCTTCTCCTAAGGACCCCCCTCGAGATATCATATGTGGGCTCCTTAGCTACGTTGACACTGCTGCTGTAATGTCCGCCAATGGAGCTGCAAGTGAGGTGCGCTTTGAGGGCCATACACTACGCTTCTTCGAGGATCTCTCTCCTGCTACCCTTGCTAAGAGATGGATCCTACAACCATTGCTGCAACGACTGCGGGATATGAAAGTACAGTACACCTGGCTTTATCCCTTTGGTGTTTCTGTGGTGAAAGATGGAAGGTGCCTGACGGTTCGTTCTCCAGAGGACCTTGCGAAGTTGTGGATTCTGCTCCACATCCCTCTGATGGACATGCCGTCTTGGTTACCTGTGCTGCTAGCCCACAACCTCCCACAGCTACCAGCGTTTTCTCTGTGAGCTACTGTCAAAAACCAGAAGTCACCCAGGGCTCGTAAAGGATCCCAGAAGAACCAAAATCACTGACCCCCGATTGTCCCGCACCACTCAAATTTTTTTGATACAGCAATCTGCTGATTTTTGTTCACGTTTGGCTGATATTTATTTCTTTGCCCTTATTTTCCCTCTACGGACAGGTTCCTTCCCCCCCCCACCCCCCCCCGTCACCCATGTATTTGTATGCCTGTTTACACTTCTTTTCTCACGTTGTGTGCTGGCTTTTTGGGGAACTCAAGGACTCTTCTGTAGGTTCTCATTTTCTCATACTGCTGCATATCCTCCACTTCTCCTTCTTAAATCCCGGTTTATGCTCTTTCTTCCCCGCCTACCTCCTCCCCTTCTCCTCTCACCCCCTTCGCCCCCTCCCTCTTCCACCCCCCCTCCCTCTTCCACCCCTCCTCTTTCTCCCACTCCCTCTTCTTTCTCTCCCCCTCCCCTCCCCCCTCCCTCTACCCTCCCTCACATCCCTCTGTTGTGGCTTCCCACATCTTCTGCCCTGCCGTAGATTATTCCCATGTTATTGGTGGTTAGGTTTTTACGTTAATACTGTATTTCACAAGCTGCTGCAGGGTTATCCTGTGGACTGTCATATATCAGGCCGGCTGTCGGTTCAGGAACACAGCCATACCACATTGAGTGCCTTTGTTAATGTACTCTCTGGTCTTTTGAATTTCTGTTGTGTCCGCCTAGGCTTCCTCGCCTAGACTATTTCACTTTCCCTTTCCTTCTCTAGCTTCTCTGCTACTGTTCCCCCTATCTCTCCCACTGTTGTGGGTTTCTTCTCCGTGCTTGCTTTTAGTCTCTTCCTACTTCCTTTCTCTCTTCCTTCTCCCCCCCCCCACCCTTACCCTCTTTCTTTCTCCTTCAGTCCGGCTCCCTCAATCTCTCCTCTCTCACCCCCCCCCCCCTCCCTGGCCTTTCGGTCATCTGCCCCTTCTCTCTCCTCCCCCCCCCCTCCTTTGTTTTCTTTTTTGGGACCTCACTCTTCTCACTCCACTTCCCCAAATTGAGATTGCTGTGTCTAAGTCATGAACTCCGTGAAGCTCTTGACGTACAATGTGAAGGGCTTCAACTCGCCAGCTAAACGATATAGTGTAGTGTCCTTGCTGAAAAAAGAGGGGGTTTCAGTGGCCTTCCTGCAGGAGACGCATTTCAAAAAAGATTGTATTCCCAAATTACCTACTAATTATTTTTCTCTTTGGTACCACAGTGAAAGCAGAAACTCTTCCTCCAAGGGTGTCTCCATTGCCTTTAGCAAGGATGTCCCCTTTCGGCTCCTGACTCAACATGACTCTGGTGATGGCAGAGCGTTGTTCTTGAAAGGTATGATTGGCACCAGGACATACACACTAGCCTCGCTGTACCCTCTGAACAGACGTCAGGTACGTTGGTTGTTGAGGATCTGAGGGCTTTTGCTGAAGGACCTATCATAATTGGTGCAGACCTTAATGTGGCACTTGATCCCAAATGGGACACGTCCTCGAGACGGTTGGCCATTTTCTCCGTGGCCCTCAGCACCCTGAGGAATAAATTACATACTCTAGGTCTTGTGGACACATGGAGGTGCCTGCATCCGAGATACCGCACATACACCTTCTTCTCTTTCCCCCATCAGTTGGCGCAGCGCTTGGATTATCTCCTCTGTCACAACAGTCTACTACCCCTAGTCACATCAGCAGACATTGGCCCTCGTACACTATCAGACCATGCCCCGGTTCAGATTACAGTTTTGTTTTCCCAGCTCCCAGCCAGAGATTGGATGTGGAGGCTTCATGATATGCTTTTAGAGAATTACAAGGATGTTGCCTCCTTGACGGATCAATTATGCTCATTTTGACATTAATACGACACCAGACGCCTCTCTCCCCACTGTGTGGGAGACACATAAATGCTATATGAAAGGACTACTGATAGCCTTGGGGTCCAAGATTAAGAAGGACAGATCGAGGGCTATAGACGCACTTCTGAAACGCAATGCTGTGCTAGAGGGTGGAGGGGGACCAGGGGGCGACTCAGCGGGAGAGGAGGTCCTTACGCAACTGAGGGAAGACCTCAAGCAGTTGCTTCATAAGTATGCAGCGACTGTTACAAGGATTAAACAAAAGTTTTTCCTTCATGGAGATAAGGGGGCAGGTTAATGTCTGCCTTGATTAAAAAATGCAAGGAACATATCATATATATGCCCACAGAGTTATGCACCTTGTCCATCACGCACACTGTACCAGGACCCCTCTCCTCCTGGGAATGGACGCAGAAAAAGCTTTTGATAGGGTCACCTGGGACTATCTACGTCTCACTATGTCATGGCTGGGCTTCCCTTCTGCGTTTGTCCAGGCCGTTAAGTCACTTTATTCTGACCTTAGAACTCGTGTGAAGGTCAATGGTACCCTTTGTCCTCCCTTTTTGATATAAAATGGGACGAGGCAGGGTTGCCCCCTCTCTCCGACCTTGTACATTCTAGTTATGGAGACCCTCATGCAGGCCTTACGCCAAGATAAGGACATTGAGGGTCTGAGCATTGGGGGACGGACTCACCTGGTGGCGGCATTTGCAGATGATCTTTTGATCATGACTACTAACCATAGTAGCTTGCTCCCCAGGATTCAGATTCTTCTAGACACATACAGTAAACTCTCTAACTTCAAAGTAAACTACACCAAATCGAAAATCCTGAACATAACCCTGCCACCAGACGAAGTCACGCTGTTAAAATCCACATCCCCATACTGCTGGCCACACTCTGGGGTTAAATATCTAGGGAACATGGTCCCGAGCTCATTAACTGACCTTTTCATAGCAAATTATGTTCCCCTCTTTAACAAACTCAAATTACAACTGGAACAATACAAACTTCCTTACCTTTCCTGGGTAGGTAGGAGGAACTTATTACAAACTTACGTTATTCCGACAGTATTATATATGCTGAGAATGGTTCCCATATTGTTACCCCAATCATACCTACTTCAATGGAAGCAGCTATTCCGTACGTTTCTGTGGTCAGGTAAAAAAAACCTTGCTTACCCTACTCTTTGTTGATTAAGGATAAAAGCTCAGGGGGCCTCAGTGTCCCTGATGTTTCTCGCTTGTATCACACAGTACATTTACAGAGGTGGGCTACATTAATTGCAGAATTAAAATCCTTCCCCTCCATTGATTCTTTGGAATTACGTGTATTGGCCAATGGGTGGTTTCTTCAACTAGGGCTGTCTGGCTCCCCTCAAAGCAATATCTTAAGACTGTGACTGACCCACTGACTAAAGCCACGCTGACACTTAAACAGGCTTATAATGGCCGACATATACAGAGGGTGGGAACGCGTGGGCTGATATCCCTGACCTTGCCCAGCTCCCTTGTCCCCTTTCTGGCCCACCCCCAGTCCTTAGAGATTGATGATGTCTGGCGACGACTGGAACATATTCCTATAGGTGACTTATGTCCTAACTACCTACCCCCTACCCCTGAACGTATCCAAGCGCTGCTACCGACGATAACTTTGAATTTGCCTGTGCAGCGATGATTGGGGTGTTTGTCTTTGGTCCTGGCCTTCATTGGCTTGAAAGGTTGGCATTTGTCGCCCCTTCCTCTCGCCTTACTCTACGTTCCATTCGCTCCTTCTAAGGAGGATGAGCTTACGACCCCGCTGTTTCTGCTTTCCAGGGAAAAAGAGCTAAATATATCCTTAATTACAGAGGAAAGAATGGAGGTATTGCAGCATTCCCATTGTTTTCTAAGTGCATCAAACTGCAGGAGGGCCACTACAAGCTTCTTTCTCAGTATTATTGCACCCCTGAGCCGCTTTATCATAGTCTCTCAGGGCCCTGATTCCTTTACATTGGCTGCAGACGTCAGCTCCTACAATGGCTCAATGGCATCGGATTGTGCAGAATGGCGAGCTGGAGCAAAGGCTCTCATGACACATACCTAAAGGTCCGGTTACCGTGTATATCCTGCTCGGCAGCCCAAGTGCACCGACCTGACTCTCCTGATGCAGGTGCCTCGCCTTGCCCCTGCTTGCCCCCTTCTCAGAAGTCCTCCCCTTCTACCCCAACATGATCTGAGAGTCCACACTATTCCTTTTCCTTTCCCTTCCCCCCGTTCCCTTCTCCCCCGCCACCCCCCCCCCCCGAAGGAGAGCCAGATCTCCCCCCTCTTCTTCATTTTCAATGCTTTACCACCATTTCTTGGAGCTCCCCTTCTTACTTTCTGACCCCCCCCCCCACTGCTCTCCCACCTATCTTGCTGATCCATTTATTCTCCCTGGTTCTTTTCACACTTCAATTGTTGCTGTCACTTTCCCTCCTTTTTATGCCTTGTCTCCCTGACCTTCTCTTCTCCCACTTCCTCTGTTATTTTCTCTGATCTTTCTGTTATAATTTCTCGAGTAGTTTCAGGCCCTGCCGATACCCTACTAGCTGGGGATGGGCAGGGACAAGACATATACTGTTTTTGTTTTCTGTTATGTTCCCTTTAAATGGACCACCAAATGCTTTAATAGACTCCTAGCATCTGAACAACCGAGAGACTACCAATAAGTTCTAGATATTATTAGAGAGTGTTGGTACCGTATTCAACACCCTTATGACCATGCAGCAATGGTGGTTACCACACTACTCATTGTTCATTAGGTGGCCTACCTTTCTGATAAGTCCTGCGTGACTTACATGCCTGTTTATTTGTATGTTCTTTGTACCTGTTTCATTTGAAAAACCTTTAACCTTTTCAGGACGTAGGGCATATGCATATGCAAGTGGGAATTCCGGTCCCCGCCGCTAGCCGGTTGGGGACTGGGCCGGGATGGCTGCTGAATGAGACCCCCCATGTCAGCGATCGCAGAAAATCGCATGTCAATTCAGACATGCAATTTTCTGCTATCCCGGGCTGATTGGGTCTCTGGTGACCCGATCGCCCGGAAAATAGGGATGATCGGAGCTGTCAGTGACAGCCCCGATCATTCTGAGGGATAGGAGCGAGATTGCAGTGCTGCGATCTCCTCCTATCCCCTGCCATTAGTCAGAAATGAATTGTGACCAATGGCAGCGCATGACAGGGGGTTGCCATGGAAACTCCTCGCTATGCACACCCTTGGATGTCGGGCAGAACAGGGGGGAGAAGATGGTGGCGGTTACCTGAACAGAAGATGGAGTGGGGACCGCCGATCATCGGTGGAGACTGCGGAGATCAGCGGCGCAGATAGGGAAGCGACGCTGGGGGAAAAAGGAAGGGGGCAGTAAAGCGATCTTTACTGCTGCCCTTCTAGTGGCTGCCAAACTGCAACTCCCAGCATGCCCAGACAGCCAAAGGCTGTCTGGGCATGCTGGGAGTTGTAGTTTTGCAACATCTGGAGGGTCACAGTTTGAAGACCACTATTACAGTGGTGCCAAAATGGTGGCCCTCCACATGTTGCCAAACTACAACTCTCAGCATGCCTAGACTGCCCAGGCATGCTGGGAGTTGTAGTTCTGTAACATCTGTCCCTTCAGATTTTGCAATTTTCATGAAAATTTTGAAAATTGCTGCTATACTTTGAAGCCCTCAAATTTTTTCAAAAAGTAAAAATATGTCCATTTTATGATGCCAACATAAAGTAGACATATTGTATTTGTAAATCAATATAACATTTATTTTGAATATCCATTTTCCTTACAAGCAGAGAGCTTCAAAATTAGAAAAATGCTAAATTTTCGAAATTTTCATGACATTTTGGGATTTTTCCCCAAGAAAGAGGATGCAAGTTACGACAAAAATTTACCACCAGAATAGAATATGTATCGAAAAAACTGTCTCAGAATCATAATAATTGGTTAAAGCATCTTAGAGTTATTAATGCTTAAAGTGACGATGCTCAGAATTACAAAAAAGGGCTGCGTCCTTAAGGTGAAAATGAGATGCGTTCTTAAGGGGTTAAAATAAAGAATTGATTAAAAAAAAAAAAAAAAAGAAACACAATATACAAAAACTCAGCTTCAAACTAGAGAATGTTTCCAATATCAGATGTTAACTACACCACTTAAAAAGATTGGACAAGACAAAGACCACATGGTCGAAGAAAATTAAATCAAGCAATCTGATGAATTTTTCTGTGTGAACAAAGACAGGACAAAGACAAATCCACAACAAACCCACAAACATACGGTCTCTTAGCAGCAAGAGACACACATTTGACCAGTCAGTGAATATGTCCAGACCCAAAAAACGACAAATAGATCTAGTTTATTGATTAAAGCATATCTGTCATCTAAACTTTTAATATATTGTTCCTTATGTAAGTATAAGAAACTTTGCTACTTACTTGCTGCTAAATTTCTCAACCTTTATATTTTTTATGTCATTGAAAAAATGGCCACTAGGTGACTCTGTTCAGTTTTCTGCACAAGTCAAACAGTTAGTTTGGTCTCCTCCCAACCTGACAGGAGACCAAACTCAGGAAGTGTGTGCGGGGCATGGCACAGCTCTCGTAGGCTTCAGTGATGTTACGCCTGCTGGCGAATGCCCACTTTCTCCTGCCGTGAACTCACACAATTTGAGGGAAAGGTATGATACAGAGCGTCTTAAAGCTTGGAATTTTTTTTTAAGGGCAGGAGGGGTTTTAGGCATAGTTAGGGAATATAATCTGAGTGTGTTTAGAAATTATTGTTTGATGACAGGTACTCTATAACAAATGATCTCACACCAGACACAAAAAAAACTTGGCATGGACCAGTGAAAAAATAAAATAAAAAATAATAGTAATAATTAACTAAATAAACAAATAAATAAAACTACTATGAACAAGTAGATAAACATAAAAGCAGAAAAAAAACAACAACATGGAAGAAGAATTTCTTCCACTCATAGCAGAAACAAGACCCTTACTTTCTGTCAAATGTCTTTAATTAATTTTAATAAAATTGTATAATAAATATATTCTGCCCTTTGTGTTATTGTTTTTATAATTACTTACTGCAGCAGTGCTCAGTTTTATCTATGTATCTTAACACAATGGTTGCTGCAAGATTCATTAATAATTCAGCCAATATTAAGCTCTCCCTAAACACAGAATACAGCAGCTTATTGGTTGATCTTGTCACCATACATCTTCTGCAGAGCTACAATGAATCTGATTAGTGGACTGTAGCTCCAGACATTAGACTCATTTGGAATATTTAGTTTTATTCGCTACAAGGTCAAAACATTTTAGAAATGAAAGATACATGAAATATGAAAGGACAGGAGCTTTTTTTTGCAAGTCTGACCACTGAGACATCAAAGGGCTTCAAAGGTCAGCATTTTCCAATTTTTCACAAAATTTTAAAAATCGGAATTTTTCAGGGACCAGTTCAGTTTTGAAGTGGATTTGAAGGGCCTTCATATTAGAAATACCCCACAAACTGCACCCCCTCAAAGTATTCCAAATGTCATTCAGTAAGTGTGTTAACCCTTTAGGTGTTTCACAGGAATAGCAGCAATGTGAAGGAGAAAATTTGAAATCTTCATTTTTTACACTCGCATGTTTTTGTAGACCCAGTTTTTGAATTTTTGCAAGTGGTAATAGGAGAAGAAACCACACAAAATTTGTAACCCAATTTCTCCCGAGTAAGGAAATACCTCATATGTGTATGTCAAGTGTTCGGCGGGCGCAGTAGAGGGCTCAGAAGGGAAGGAGCAACAATGGGATTTTGGAGAGTGAATTTTGCTGAAATGGTTTTTGGGGGGCATGTCACATTTAGGAAGCCCCTATGGTGCCAGAACAGCAGAAAACCCCACATGGCATACCATTTTGGAAACTACACCCCTCAAGGCACGTAACAAGAGGTCCAGTTAGCCTTAACACCCCACAGGTGTTTGACAAATTTTTGTTAAAATTGGATGTGTAAATTAAAAAAAAAAATTTTCACTAAAGTGCAGTCCCCCCCCCCCCCCCCCCAAATTTACAATTTTTACAAAGGGTAATGGTAGAAAATGCCCCCCAAAATTTGTAACCCCATCACTTCTGAGTATGGAAATACCCCATGTTAGGACATAAAATGCTCTACGCGCGAACTACAATGCTCAGAAGAGAGGGAGCGCCGTTGAGCTTTTGGAAAGAGAATTAGTTTGGAATGGTAGTCAGGAGCCATGTGTGTTTACAAAGCCCCCCCGTGGTGCCAGAACAGTGGACCCCCCCCCCCCCCCACATGTGACCCCATTTTGGAAACTACACCCCTCACATAATTTAATAAGGGGTGCAGTGAGTATTTACACCCCACTGGCGTTTGACAGATCTTTGGAACAGTGGGCTGTGCAAATGAAAAATTAAATTTTTCATTTTCACAGACCACTTTACCAAAAATCTGTCAGGCACCTGTGGGGTGTAAATACTCACTGTACCCCTTAAAGGAGTTATCCAACTGAAATCTTTTATCCCTCGCTGTGCCCGGGCTGTAAAACTATACATAATAAACTTTCACTTACCTGCCTACGATCCCCCGTTGTTCCGATTTTGCCGTCCCGATCTCTGGTCCCGGTCTCTTCCACATCCTGCGGGTCGGTGACTTCACTCTGCGCTCAGCCTATCAGCGGCCGTGACGGGACATTGCTGCAGCTGCTGGTAGGTTGAGCGCAGAGTGAAGTCACCGACCAGCAGGAAGTGGAAGAGACCGGGACCGGAAAACGGGACGGTGATTTTAGATCAACGAGGGATCGTAGGCAGGTAAGTGAAAGTTTATACCGTCACCCTTTGCCTCCGGATGGGTAAGTGGATCTTCTGCCATCGGTCCTCTTCGGTTTCCCCGTTCTGCCCTGCCTATTGTGGGTGGGCGGGATGGGGAAAACGATCTTCTATTGGTCGTCGCTTCTGATGACCATTGGCAGGGATAGGAGGGGTGGCACCACTGCCACCTCACTCCTATGCCTTCACGGGGATCATAGGCATCTTAGACAACCACGAACCCCCTTATATTCCGGGTCACCATAGATCCCGTATGACCCGGAATCGGCGCAAATCGCAAGTGTGAATTCACTTGCGATTTGCGCCGATCGCCGACATGGGGGAGTCTGATGACCCCCCTGGGCATTTGCGCGGGGTGCCTGCTGATCGATATCAGCAGTCAACCCGATCCGGGACCGAAATTCAGCAACAAACACACTTTAAATGATGGAAGGTTGTCTACTTTCAACTGCTGCCATCTAATGCTGAGAGCTGCTACTGTGTTGGTGGTGGTCCTTCTCCTTACAGGACCCCTATGTAGATGACCTCACTGCACATACAGTGGGGAGAACAAGTATTTGATACATTGTCGATTTTGCAGGTTTTTCTTCAACTGTAGGTACTTTTCAACTGTAAGAGAGAGAATCTAAAACAAAAATCCAGAAAATCACCTTGTATGATAAAAAAAAATAATAATTAGCATTTTATTGCATGACATAAGTATTTGATACATCATCAAAAGCATGACTTAATACTTGGTACAGAAACCTTTGTTTGCAATTACAGAGATCAAATGTTTTGGCCTACAGACCTTCACCAGATTCTTCAGGTTCTGGGGCTGTCTCTGGGCAATACAGACTTTCAGCTCCCTCCAAAGATTTTCTATTGGGTTCAGGTCTGGAGACTGGCTAGGTCACACAGTTCAAAACAAATCGGATCACTGGATAGGTAACTCCCTGGGCAGCTAGGACACTCCAGGACCTTGACATACTTCTTCCAGAGCCACTCCTTAGTTGCCTTGTGTCTTTTGTGTCGTTGTCATGCTGGAAGACCCAGCCACGACCAATTCTCAATGCTCCTACTGAAGGAAGGAGGTTGTTGGCCAAGATCTCACAATACATGGCCCCATCTATCCTCCCCTCAATACATTACAGTTGTCCTGTCTCCTTTGCAGAAAAGCAGCCCCAAATAATGATGTTTCCACCTCCATGCTTCATGGTTAAGATGGTGTTCTTGGGGTTGTACTCATGCTTCTTGTTCCTCCAAATATGGCGAGTGGAGTTTAGACCAAAATTCAGAATTTTTTTTTCTCATCAGATCACATGGCCTTCTCTCATTCCTTCTCTGGATCATCCAGATTGTCATTCACAGACTTCAGAGGGACCTGGACATGCGCTGGCTTTAGGAGGGGGACCTTGCATGTGCTGCAGGATTTTAATCCATGATGGAGTGGTGTGTTTCTAATAGTTTTCTTAGAAACTGTGGTCCCAGCTGTCTTCAAGTCATTGACCAGGTCCTGCTTTGTAATTCTCGGCTGATCCCTCACCTTTCTCATGATCATTGATGCCCCACAAGGTGAGATCTTGCATGGAGCCCCAGACCGAGGGAGATTGACCGTCATCTTGAACTTCTTCCATTTTCTAATAATTAAGCCAACAGTTGTTGCCTTCTCACCAAGCTGCTTTCCTATTGTCCTGTAGCCCATCCCAGCCTTGTGCAGATCTACAATTTTATCCCTAATGTCCTTACACAGCTCTCTGGTCTCGGCCATTGTGGAGAGGTTGGAGTCTGTTTGATTGAGCGTGTAGATAGGTGTATTTTATACAGGTAGCGAGTTCAAACAGGTACAGTTAATACAAGTAATGAGTCGAGAACAGGAGGGCTTCTTAAAGAAAAAATTAAAAGGGCCGTGAGAGTCTGTAAGTAGGAACACCTGCAAAATCAGCAGTGTATCAAATACTTGCTCTCCCCACTGTATGAGATGTCAACTCTGATATGGTTGGAGATGGAGAACAGATGCTTTCATTAGAATCCTAGTTAACACAGAAGGGTTTTAAATACAGTCTTTCTGGGTGTTGCAATTTGGGAGCACACTGGTGCGGAAAGGTTTCCATCCTAAATATAGTTCTCTGGTGTAGATCCTTAGTGTGATGGCACAGCTATGACAAATGTGGCATCCTGGATATAAAAAAGATACCTCTAATAGGTATATACTCTACTGCACTATATACTGTATAATGTTAAAGGGGTATTCCAGTATTTTTTTTTTTATTTGACTATGCTACAGGGGCTGTAAAGTTAGTGTAGTTCATAATATAGTGTCTGTACCTGTGTGTGGCGGTTTTCTCACAATTCTTATGTGATTTTCACCCCGATATTTATTTTTAACAGCATACAAAATGACTGTTGTCTCTGATTTTTCCCAGGTTGCAGTGCGGTCGAGACCTGACTTACTAGTCATCTGATGACAGGGAGCCTGTCTGCTTCAATGGGTGGAGCAATCGCATGGTGGGAGAGAGATCAATCTGCAACTAATGCAACAGCTGTAGGCACCCTGATTGAAAACCAAAGGTCTTTTGAATGGATGCAGCTCATTTATGTTTCAATGGGTGGGGTGGCTGATGTGTGGGAGGGGGAAAAATTTAGTTATGGGATGGGCAAAAGAAGAAAACTCAAACAGGAAATGCCAGTTCACAAAAAGCTAGCCACTGTGTTATGGTAATCTCACAACATAGCCATTTAGACCCAAGACAAGCGCAGATCCTTCCTAAGCATGTACATTACTGTCTGCCAGGTACGTACTAAAATCACTTTATGGTGGATAACCCCTTAAAGAAGTAACTACATGTGGCCTCTTTGTGATAAATGTTTATACATGTATATACACGGAAGTTCTGCTGTCAGTTTGATATCTGGCCTCCCAATGTATCTACAAGAAGCTGAGAAACCTCCACTCTTATAGGTTAATCCTTTACACAGTGCAGCCTCCAGCTGTTGCAAAACTACAACTCCCGGCATTTTCAAACAGTCGATAGCTGTTTGGGCAAGCTGAGAGTTGTAGTTTTGCAATAGCTGAAAGCACCCAGGTTGGTAATCAAGTAATAGACATCTGTAACTATAGAATCAAACATGTGACCAAGGCATGGGCTTCAAAAAATAGCTGTACAAAGGTAAGCTACACAAGGGGTGAAGTCTAGTCAGTCCAAGTCAAGTCAGTCAACATCAGTCTGTCTAAATTCAGTGTCGTTCTGCAGCAATTAATCCAAGTCCAATACAATTCCCAGCAAGCCTGCAAGTCTCTAAAGTCACTGGTCACCTCCTTGAGCCTAACTGAGCTGTAAAGACTATTCCATCTGTCTGCCTCAGTAAAGCTAATGTTATTCTGTAACTTGGCGTTGGAGCCATTATTTGCCCCGTGCCTAGCCTAGGATCAAGTGGTCATAACTTTGGGTGGTGTAGAGGCAAAACCATGCCCTGGCGTCACAAACACAAGGGATTAATGCCATCTGCCCCTAGGGTAATAACATCTGCCCTTCATGGCACCCTCACCACATATATATGGTGTGTCGGGGTACAGAACATGGTTCTGTACAGTCCCAAAATCCCCTTATGTAGAGTCCCTAAAGTCCTTCTTCAGTAAAGTTCCAGTTGCATCAAAACCTGCTTTGGACTCTGATTTACTATATGCCATTTTGGGTTGGTTGTCGGCGGTACCCTACACCATACAACCACATCCAGGCATCACAAACACTAGGGTTTAACAACATCTTGCCCCAGGGGTTAATACCATCTGACCCTGCTAACTCCATTCTACACTCCGTGGTCCCGCCATACACCGTGGTCACTATATATATATATATATATATATATATATATATATATATATATATATTATACTTGTATTACCAACTATAAACCATTCATATTTCCTGTTAAAATGTTTTCCATGACATAATGCAGGGTTTCCCAATCAGGGTTCCTCCAGCTGTTGCAAAACTACAACTCCCACCATGCCCGAACAGCCAACAGCTGTCTGGTCATGCTGGACATTGCAGTTTTGCTCCAGTTTGAGGCTGGGAAACACAGACATAACGTATGCATATATTTTTTTTATCCAATGGGAGTTATGTTTTATAAAACTGAATAATCTGTGGTTGGAAGGAGGTAACATTTGGCAAAAGTAATGAAGTTTCTTCCCTTTAAGCTGAACACCCAATCCCCCAAAATTATTATGGCCCAGCATTAAAACTGGCAAAGCAGGGTGGGACTGAAATCAAATTGAACATGTGGACCGTTGTTTCCTTCCCTGTCTCTGGGAACAAATTACGATTTTACTCAAACATTATTAAGTATTAAACTTTTTTCCCCTTTTTATTCTAATGCTGTTTTGCACAATTTTGTATGTCTTTGTAGCTTTGTATTTTGTAATCGAAGTACTATACCTGTGTATATTGAAGTCAAAATATGTGTGCCTTAATGCTTTAAAGAATCCATATCTTCATTGAGTATACAGTGGGAATCAAAAGTTTGGGCACCCCAGGTAAAAATTTGTATTAATGTGCATAATGAAGCCAAGGAAAGATGGAAAAATCCCCAAAAGGCATCAAATTACAGATTAGACATTCTTATAATATGTCAACAAAAGTTAGATTTTATTTCCATCATTTACACTTTCAAAATAACAGAAAACAAAAAAATGGCCTCTGCATTTATAGAATTTATAGCATACACTGCCCCCTTTGCAAAGCATAGACCTGCCAGTGTTTGGAAACAAGTTCTGTGGACCGATGAGGTTAAACTTGAACGTTTTGGCCGGAATGAGCAAAGGTACGTTTGGAAAAGAAGCGGAACAGAATTTAATGAAAAGAACCTCTGTCCAACTGTTAAGCATGGATCAATCATGCTTTGGGGTTGAATTGCAGCCAGTGGCACAGGGAACATCTCACGAGTAGAACGAAAATGGATTCAATAAAATGTCAGCAAATTTTGGATGCTAACTTGATGCCATCTGTGAAAAAGCTGAAGTTAAAGAGAGGATGGCTTCTACAAATGGATAATGATCCTAAACACACCTCAAAATCCACAAGGGATTACATCAAGAGGCGTAAACTGAAGGTTTTGCCATAGCCTTCACAATCTCCTGACCTCAACATAATTGAAAATCTATGGATAGACCT
Source organism: Hyla sarda (assembly GCF_029499605.1). NCBI lineage: Eukaryota > Metazoa > Chordata > Amphibia > Anura > Hylidae > Hyla > Hyla sarda. The sequence goes on along the minus strand of NC_079189.1, from coordinate 74,893,040 downwards.
TAAAAGAGCAGTGTGTGACAGACAGCCCAGAAGTCTCGAAGAACTGGAAGACTTTGGCAAAGATACCTCAAACAAGAATTGAAAGACTCTTGCCTGGCTACAAAAAGCGTTTACAAGCTGTGATACTTGCCAAAGGGGGCAGTACAAGATATTATCTTTGCAGGGTGCCCAAACTTTTTGTTTTCTGTTATTTTGAAAGTGTAAATGAAATCTAACTTTTGCTGACATATTATAAGAATGTCTAATCTCTAATTTGATGCCTTTTGGAGATTTTTCCATCTTTCCTTGGCTTCTTTATGCACATTAATACAAATTAATACAAATTTTTACCTGAAGTGCAGGTAAATGTTCACAAGATGGAATTTCCGTGCGGAATTCTGCCGAAGGATTTTGCATGGACATTCCGGAGCAGCATATATGTGATATGGTCCCAAACATAAGGTTTAAGTTCAATAACTGGTCAGATACAATAAAAAAGATCCCTTTTACTGATAGCGTTTTGGCTGAATGAATCTTAGTTCACTTTATTTTTCTTTGCTCTTTAGAATTTGCATCTCAGTAGGAAGAATAAGCAAACAAATAAGTACAAATCTGTGACTTGCATCACTTAGCTAGCACTAGCCTCACCCTTTAACAGAATAGGCTCTTACAGTAAAAGTATTATTGTTACGATAAGAACGAAAGAGCAGAACATAGGATGTACTTTAAGTAGATTCCACTTCTTTTTTTCTCGTTTTGTTATTCTTTGAAGTTTATTTTCCTATTTGCTGTATGGGGATATAAAATCCATCATCTCATAACAAAGGAAGTGTTTAAAAACCCAAGAACTGTGAATATTGCTTTTGGTGTATATAATTTAAAGTTTAAAGCTGTACGCTCTTATGTCATAGTATAATATATTCTAAGCCATTAAATTCCTATTATTGTGAAATAAATTACAGTTCATAAAATCAGATACAAGTTTTAATATTTTGCTTGTCCGTATCCAATTGATTCTGCCATTGTAAATCAGTTAAAATATGGTAAAGTCGCCTCTAAACCTGAAAAGAGAATTTCAGCGGATTCTAGATAGATACAGCAACATTCAATAGGGTAAACAATAAGATTCATTTATAATCCAGACAACAGTCAAAAAGAGCATTTTATTATAATCACCAAGTGCTGATATGATCCAAAAGAAATAGATATTAGTATGACATTCCAGATGAAACTTTACAAGTAGCATTGGGGCTTTGTGTGGGCTTTTTTTTTTATTTTTTCACTGTATCTTAACCCTTTCATGACAAAGGATGCTTTGGGTCCTTTTTTTCCATTTATTTATTTATTTCTTGCAGATCAAAATTTTAACCCTGAAGCTTATATTAAATATTTTTTAAAGAAAAATAGTCCAACATTAATAAGTATTTACAATTTTTTATCATCAATTTTCAATCGATGTTCAAAAAATAATTTACCACAAAAGAGAATGGCCACATATGTAAATGTTATAGGAATGTACCACATTTTTTTTAAGAAAGACATGGCCGCAAAGCAATATGTTATATGTTGATCATTAGCTTTTCAGCGCAATTTCAACAACTACTATCAGGTGGTTAGTATACATTTTGATTAAACTATATTGTTATGATGCTGGATGTGGATCCTAATAACCTGTATGGCGATGACTCGGACCATATCGGGAAGCGGAGTCTAAGGTACCACTGGTCTTCACCAGAGCCCGCCGCAAGGCAGGATGGGCTTGCTGTGGCAGATGACACCCAGGTCGCTACCCCCAACAAGGGTCAACCACACAGGTTGCTGGGCAAGACGAGGAACCAGAGGATGAGGCAGAAGCGTAGTCAAACTTAGCAGGAGGTCAAGGCAGGCAGCAAAGGTGAATAGTCAAATAACGTAACAGGAAGGTCTGGATACACAGGAAGAGGCAAACAGGCAAAATGAACACTTAATCTCAGGCTAGGGGCACTAAAGGTCCGGCAGAAGATCTGGCAGGAAAGTGGGGGAGGAGCTGACATAAATAACGTATGGGATGGACCAGACACCAATTTGTGGTGTGCTGGCCCTTTAAGTCTAGGGAAGCAAAGAGCCGAGCAGCAGGAGATAAGCAACGGGCTGCGATTCGAATGCGGCCGCGATGCGAATCGCGGACCCAGTGGAAGCGGGAGACAGCGGGCGCTCATGGTCGGGGTGACATGTATAAGTTCAACTGCCACCTAATTTAGGTTGGTCTATAACTTAAATGGCATGGTGCTGCTGGGTGGTGACAATCACCGCAACACCAGGGCCCATTGGAGGAATGACCTAGCCAGATCTAGCCATCTTGCTCTGGACTATGCCACCCCAAAGACACACTGGGACATTTGTATTTATCTGCTCCCATGTTAGTTTTTTGCATTGTTTTTCTTTGGTTCCAGCACTAATCTTAGTGATGTGTTCACACAGGTGTTGGGCTGTGGTGGCTATTATTGCTGTGGTACTGTGCCTGTGGGGTGACCGGTCCAGAACTAGGAAGGTAGGTATGGTAGTAGTGGGGCTTCTTATATTCTCTATAATACATTTATAGTTTATGATAAAATGTTTTAAAGGGTCCTTAGAGGTTTCTTCTATGGGTAATAACCATAAGTGCAAATCTTTATACTTTCAGAGATGATTCCTTAATTAATGATAAGTCACGTTTGATACCAATCCAATGATTAGAGGAATTGACAAGGACTTTACTTGCATAATTCCATGCCAGTATCCAGCTTTAATTCCTACCCTCTGTTCACACTGAAAAATTTATGTTGATGAAATTATGACACTGAATTGTATCCCGTCAAAAGATTGAACATTCCTTTTTTTTCTAAAGAAATGGAGTACAATTGACGGAGAATTAAAGCAGAATTTTTGTGCAGAATGTTTAAAGGAGAGTGGAGAGCCAGCCCATTGGTGGTTGTAGTACTTATCCTCCTCCAGATTTACATAAAGTATATAAATGCTGACCAGTTGGCTCACCATTTATACCAACCTCAATAATGAAGAATATAAAAATAATCATCAATTTACACTAGTAGGATGTGCCAACTTCCTGCCAATGACCCTAGAAACAGAGAGAGGACTACTATATCCACGAATTCAATATGTAATAGATTGTTCTGTTTTTTCTTGTTTGTTTTTTATGTGCGTGTATTTCTGCACATTTTATGTATGTCCCTTTCCACTCTATTTTTTTTAACTATTTAGCTTTGAGTTTTTGGATATTAAAGCTTTAAACATTAAAGGGCCCTAAGACAGCTTATCCCCTATCCAAAGGATAGGGGATAAGATGTCTGATCGCGGGGGTCCCGCCGCTGGGGACCCCCGTAATCTCTCATGCTGCACCCACCTGTCTCAGCTGCATGAAACGATCAGCGGCGGGACCTACATGATCAGACATCCTTTGGATAGGGGATAAGATGTCTTAGGGCGTGAGTACCCCTTTAATTGTTTTACCCTGTTGACCTAAACAATTACAGCATCTCTGTAGAGTATAAGTTGTAAATCATTCATGTTACTTGTTTGACCACTAGAGGGTCGCTGGTGTCATTGAGTATGCTGTGTTGTGGGGTGTCGAGTTATTGCCCATATTTAATAAGTGATATCAGCACTGTTGTCCCGGGTGTGTGAACTATTTGGGGTACATTGTTTGCTCAGTCTGTAACCTGCGTGATGGTGTAATGTACATTTAAGCTGTGAAGTACAGATGTATTTAGTCAATTCATGTTGTGGTGGCAGACAGAAGCCATTCATAAAAGTTACAATATTCTAGCCTATTCCTAATAAAACACAATACTTTGCCAGTGATTTCTACTTACAGGATTTTCAGGATAGTCACAGTGTATTACTTTCAGCAACTACTGTTATGTGTTAATTTCCTAATGTAATAACAACAGTAAAGGTTAGTAAGTCATGCCTCCAATAACTTTTTAAAAGGCTGTAATTGATCTCCAGTGGCCTATATCTAAGTAATATGGCAGAGCAAGCAGCTCTTGGGTTTAGAGATGCAAGATGTGAGCATATAGGGTTCAGGCACAATGCAATTTACTGTGATGTGATCAAAGCAGAAATGGGAATATCCATCCTAAAAAGGCAGAAGGCATATCTAGATTTAAAAAAAATATATAAAAAAAATGCAGAATAATTGTAGGTTATCTTTTACAGATCCAGATATTAAATTTGCAAAGATAAAGTTTAGGCAAATTATAATACAATATATATATATATATATATATACACACACATATATATATATATATATATATATATATATATATATATATATATATATAGGATTAGAACTTTTTTAGAACTAATTTATTGGTTCATGAAAATCACAACATTTCAGTTCATCATTAGAGACATTTTCAATGCTGCTTGGCCATGTTTTAATGCCATCACGTTTAGCACCCCACATTTATTTATCTTCATTAAACAGAACTCCAGTGTTAAGATTAACTTCTCCTTATCTCTGAAACAGGACCCAAACTCTCTTAGTGAGGTGCGCATGTTCAATCGGTAGACGGCACGCAATCCATTCATTTCTATGGAATTGCTGATGATGCTGTCCTGTACACCAGTCTATACAGAGCTCTCATAGAAATGAATGGAGCGCATGCCGTCTACCGAACACGCTTCCTAACTGACAGCTGGGGTCCCTTTCTAGAGATCATGGAGGTCCCAGTGGTCGGATCCCCTGCAATCTGCTGGATAGGGGTTGAGTACATTTTTACATTTTGGTTGGAGTTCTTCATTAAATTCTGGTGCTGCCCACCTGCCTTTGTTTTTTTTTTTTCATGTTAGCTTAATACGATAGGCCACACAAGGAAATAATCTTTAAATAAACAATGCCAGGATAAATAAACTTGCCATCAGGAGAAACCTTCAGTAGTCATGGACACTCTTGGCACTGAAAATGTAGGATGTTAAATGATGACGTTGAAGGTAGGGTAACTTGGTGTAAACCAGTCTGCCCACACCTCGATTATATAATGCTTATGCTCAATTTGAATAAAACTTGAAAATCCCATACAACTGATGCATTTTCCCATGGTTTCTAATGAATTGCAGAGCTACTGAATGACTGAAGTAAATGGAGAGTTGTTGTCACTTAAAGGAAAACTGTCAGCAAGGTTACCAACACTAATCAGTGGTATTGGCTTGCAGTGCAGGTGAAGCTGATTAAAACAATGCCTACCATGCCCGAATCCGTTGCGGCATTCCAACGTTATCTTCCCAACTGCAATTATGCAAATGATTAGTCAATGGCATGATGGCGGCCTCAGGAACTGTACCTTCTCAATGCTCAGCCTACTTGTGCACATTCATACAATCCCCACTGCTTCCCCACTCTGTATTTACTCCTACTGTGCATGCGCTGATGATGTCAGCACAGTGCCTGAGGCTGCCATCGTAACTCCGCCCATGCCACTGACTGGTTATTTGCATAATCGCAATTACTAAGATAATGGAGGAAGGCTGCAATGGATCAGGGCAGGATTGTCTTTGTTTTAATCAGCGTCACCCGCACTACCAACTAGTACCACTGGTTAGTGCGGGTGACTCTGTGGACAGTTTTCCTTTAACCTAAGAACAGGCGTGGCTCTGTTTTTAAAGAAAGCAGGTACGTGTTTCTAATATTGGATGACCCTTTTAAAAGGGTACTCCACTACTTTTAAACATATCCCCTGTCTGTAGGATAGGGGATAAGTGTTTGATTGCAGAGAGTTCAACCACTAAGACCCCACCCAATTTCCAGAACGTTGTACTTTTGCATCTCTGGCCCTCCTCTAGACAGAGCATGGAGTGTGTGCCGACATGCCGCACCATGCACAGGGAGAGACAGACCCCGTTCTGCAGATTATGGGGGGTTGGGCTCAGCTGTTTGAGATAAGGGGATGAGTTTTAAAGTACTGGAATACTTTAGTTATAACAATACAAGTATCCTAAGCTACGTATACAGAAGTGCTTCAATGCAGCTAAGGTGCTATACTTTTAGTTTTACCACAGTTATTTTGTTCAGTTATTGTATTAATTGTAAAACACTTAAGGTTAAGTGAACCTAACCATGTTCACGCTGAGTGTTCTTTACTGTATTGCAGTGTCTATCTATACTATAATTTTCAATACTTTCTCTTTATGAATGCAGTAAAAACATTTTGCTTTCTCACAAACCCATACATTAATAACTGCTGTACAATTACAGGCACTTAATTTGGGCTCGAAAGTATCAATTTCTTTACAGACCAAATAACATTTCTCTTAATGCCATAATTATCTTGTATCATAAGCACTTGGGGGTTTATCATTTACAAATCCCAACCGTTCTTAAAGAATCATTTCACATTATTCATATATTTAACCTACATAATAAACATTATATATACAATATTCATTTTACTAATACATCATTTGTGGGACATATTTTTTGTACATTGTGTCTGAAAAGGAGAAAATGCACGCTTGCCCCGTGTTCGGCAATACCATTGCTTAGGCCATATATGGTTGCTTTGCTACATGGTGGTACCAAGAATTAAAGGAACCCCATTTGGATTTCAGGACATCATTATAAAAAGTTTAGGTCCCACTCCATGCCTGCAAAGGATTGAAGGTCCATAAAGAACCCACACACCTGACCCCTTTTTAAAAATGACATACTCTAAAGTGTTCACTTGGGTTAGTAGTGCCTTCTCTGAGGCCTTTTTGTAATGGTATTAGCATAAGTCAGTGTAAAATATTTAAATTACATTTTTTTCCCATATGCATCATTTGTGGGATACATTTTTTTTTTTAAATAGCCACTGAAATGAATGAAATGCACCCCAAATTTGATTACGCCGCTTGTCTCATGTTAGGGAGTACCCCTGCTTAGGCCATATTTGGTTGCATAGCCACATGGTGGGACCTTTCAGGATATCATTATACAAACTATAGGCCACACTTCATTTTGCAAACCATTCTAGCTGTCAGAACAATGCTGCACCCCCAGAAGTGACCCCCATTTTCAAAACTATACCCCATAAAGTATTCACCTAGGGCAAATGTGAGTACATTAAGCCATTATTGTGTGTCTGGAATTATTTCAAAGTCAGTGGAAAATATTAGAAATTAGCTTTTTTCCACAAACCCTTTATTTGTGCGACATCATTTTGGTACATCGCTTCTGAAATGGAGGAAACACACACAATACAATACAACACAATACAATTTTATTACGCTGTTCATCCAGGGCTGGGCAATACCCCCAATTAGGTCATATTTTGTTTCCTGTCCGTCTGGTAAGACCCAGAAGGAGAGGAGGCCCTTTGGCTTTCAGGAATACTTGAACTTTGATAAGTTAGCAACCCCACAGCGGGTATCAAATAGATAGTCTCTTCCGAGAAAATTAACAAATCATAAGGGGGAATATAAAGCCCACGGAAAGTTCTCTTAAAACGTAGCTTTTAATGTATCCTTGATAAAATACACCATTACCAAAAGTGACACTTTTTTAAAAAACAGATTAAACGTGAGTACCAATTGTACCAATAGTTATGCCCAACGCATTTCTGAAATGGAGGAAACAGCTTCCTCAGGGGAATTGCACTGGCACAATTTGCATGTTGGTTGTATGTTTAGGTTAAATAACCAAAAACTGTGCTGGATGGGTCTATACACTACGGTTTCCAATCTACCTTATCTGCGCTTACTAATAAGAAAAGGCAGACAAGTATATACACAATGGCATAGTATGCAACTCACATAGGATATAGAAACAGTATAAGATACCGGACTGGCCTGTTCCCTTGTAATCACCTTTAAGAAAAAAAAAGGGGGGGGGGAGAGACAAATTTAATTTTAAACTGGGCACAGTCAATTTTCGGAGAGGCCAGTAAATTCAATCTAAGTAAGTTTGCTACCTTTCGTCACTCAGGAAACCTGGAAGACAAAAAACAAACAAGATCCCCATTAGGGGTATTTCTTTGATAGCCAAGTTCCAGCAAAATAAGCGGGGAGCTCTGCCAGATACTGGCTACTTACTGTTAGATGTCTGGTCATATAGTTCGGGCTTGAGTGCAACCTACAATGGTAGGCAGCCGCGCTGCGGGCTACTGGCGCTCATCCCGTTGGCAGCGACATCCGTCCTCCTATCCGGAACGCCGCTGTCACGTGATGCGCATCATGTGATGTGCATCGCAATGATGCAAATCCCTATGCCGCGATCTCGCAAGAAACATTCACGTGACCCATTCCGGTCACATGATACTCCCTGAGCTCTGCTGTGCTGATACCATGGGTAAAGTCCCACCCCTCGGCATATGTAAACAAAGCAAGGAATGTGTGGTTGAATGGGATGGCACGGGTCTCTAGAGCAAAGTGATTTAGGCCAGTGAGTATAGTTCTTAGTCAATGTGAGACAAATTTTGTCATAGAAGTATAATTATAGTCTGTCAGTAAGTGTTAAGAAATAGGTCAGATCAACACCATCTATGGATAACAATGGTGTAGTTGCAACAACAGTGCTAACCTCTTATTGGTGTCCATTATTACTAAGGTACACCTACTTATCATGCAGAATTATTGAATTGATTTATAGATAGTAGTTCAATATATTATTGACTGGATCCCATAAACAAATAAAGTGGCTCCGCCTACCCTATGGGGGGACGTATCCTAGCTTGGGGGAGAAGGAGGGAGGTAGTAGATTGGGCCTAATGAGCCTAAACTAATTCCTATTGGCCTTAAAATTGAGCCCTAAATCCTAGGGTCCCGCTCTAAAACCTCCTAAAAAACCCTATACTCGACTGTCTAGGCAATGACACTAACCTCAACCCCTACTAAGGGTCCGCCGGCTACCTAACTGGTCATTACTGTTGTTAGGGAAGGGGGGGGGGGGCACTTTGAGGACTTTATAGTAAACAAGAAAAGTTCAGTTGTTCATTTAAACCTCTGGGTGTAGTGGAATTTGATTGGTGAATCCACCTACATTACTTCTGTAAAAGTATATGGTCTATATCCCCACCTCGCAAGGAGGGTTTTATCCATTCTACCGCTATGAAGAATAGTCCTCCAAGGCGACCCCCATGTGTCTCATGCATATGTACCGACAAAGAGATGTCTCCTATATGTTCCAGGATTCTTCGCTTGAAGGCCCTTGTAGTTTTACCCACATAATACAAATTGCATGGGCATTGTGCTATATATATAATCCCACTCAAGTTGCAATTTATGAAGCTTACTATTTTGAACTTCATATTTGATTTGATATCTATGAACATCTGTGTTTTCTTTACAAAGGGACAAACTTTAAATTTTCAACGCTTGTTGCAGCCCTTTGGTTTACTCAGGCCTCCCAACTGTGTTTCTCTTGGTCCTGTGTCCGGGGCCAGATGGCTCTGAGTGAGAATGTCACCCAGGCTCTTGCCTCTTCTGTATTTTATCTGTGGTCTTTCGCCTATCACATCGCCTAGATCCAGATCCATTTGAAAGATCCCCCAATGCTTCTCCAAAATCTTTCTTATGGGACCCGATGCCTTTGGCTTTCAGAGCATCATTTTATGAATTAGAGACCCCACTTCATGCCTGCAAAGGATCGAAGCTGGCAGAACAATACCTCACCCCCACACATGACCCCATGTGGACCGCAAGATTTTTGTCTCAGAAATAAATATGTATTAGCTGGACCAGGGCCCACTCTGATTGGTCCTTGGTTGGCTTGCAGTGACGCACAGCTGTCTGTGACAGTTGAAGTTCCTGATAGATATATCCGTCATGTTGTGGGTTTAAGCACCTGCTCATGAAATAAGTAAATCATGAAAAAACGAAAAAGTCATAGTCCCTATTCATACTGCATTCCTGCAGTATGTTTGAGGTACCTGTTGGAATCATGTCAAAAAAGAGATGCCAATGTATGCAGTAGCAGTCTAATTCGGAAATTAATGGGGCAGCTACAGTATACATCAGCTGCACTTTTTTGATGTGATCCTGGCATAAACCTCTAACATACTGCAGAAACGCAATATGAATGAGGCCTTTGTAAAAAAAAAATATTTAATAAGGGTAGGGTCACATGGAGCACATCCGCAGTGTATTTCACATGAGTGAGTTCACTGCTGCAGCTGGGTAGCTCAGTGTGTCCACTCAATTTGGCGCTTTGATTGGATACAAACAGCTAACCAGCTGTAGCAGAGAGCTCACTATTGTGTTTGCTGGTGGGGCATCCGCAGCATGTAATATGCTGCAAATGCGCTCTGTGTAAACCTACATATTTTTATGGTCACAGCAGGTAGTGGATCCTCTGGGCCTGTGTGGATGATGATGTGAGCCATGCCAGGGAGTGGAGTCTAAGGTGCCGCTGGCTTTTACCAGAGCCTGCCGCAAAGCTGGATGGTCTTTCTGCGGCAGGCTGCACCCAGGTTGCTACCCCCGGTGCAACTCCTCCACACAGGAAGCTGGGAGGTGGCGTGGCACAGAAGAAGACTGGCAGGACGTGGCAAGATGGCAGGTCAGGGCAGGAACACAGGTGCCGGGTAGGAAGGTAGCAAGGAACAGGTACACAGTAACAGAGACACAGAACTTTCACTATGGCAATAGACAACCAAAGATCCGGCAGGGAACCAAGCGAGGAGCTGATATTTAAGGACCAGGGTGCAGGTGTAGACACTTGACTAAATGAGCACTGGCCCTTTAAGAGTGAGAACTCCAGCGCGCATGCCCTAGGGGCATGCGCACCACAGCTGCGAGGACAGGGAGGTGAGTGATGGGCTGGGATTCGTATGTGGGCGCATCCCGCAATGTGAATCCCAGCCCCATCGGCAGCGGGGACATAATAGAGCGCTCACGGCCAGCGTGTCTGGCTGGAGCGCGGATGTTACAGTACCCCCCCCCTTTGGTCTCCCCCTCTTCTTTGGAACTGAAAAAGTTCCTCACTACATGAGACCAAGGGGTTTCTGGAATGGGCAAAGGCTGTAAGGCACTAGCAGGCTTCTGTTGTGGAGTTTAACAGGCACAGAAGATATCACAGGGGAACAAGACAGTGATCTCTGATTTCACCAAATTTCCAGTCAAGTTGTTTAGAATGACATTGAAACCAAGGAAGACCAAGAAGAAGCTCCGAAGTACAATGTGGCAGCATATAGAACTCAATTTTTTCCTTATGCAAATTTTCTACATGCATGTTGAGGGGTTCCGTGCGAAATTGCACCTTACTGTTCAAATTTTGTCCAGGGCTTGGCAAGATAAGACACTGGAAGATGGTGTTTATGGACCTGAGAGGCACCAATTAAGTTAACTGTGTAACCGGAGTCCAAAAGAGCAGAAGCAATGAAAGAAGTCTTGGCAGAGGTAAACACTTGAACTGGGGTGGTCAAGCGAGGAAAGCAAATTTTCACATCAAGGGATGCCACTCCAACTTGTCCAAGATGAGAGCGTTCTCCCAGATGCAGAGGACGTACAGAACTTTATTTGAGAAAGTGCTCCGGACTAGCACAATATAGGTACAAATTCTCATTGCGTCAATGGGATCTTTCCTGCTGCGTTAAGCGAAAACGGTCCACTTCCATAGCCTCTTCGACAGGAGACAAAGTAGACAGTAGAGGTGGATGTTGGAACACAGATGCCAGACTAGGTAGTCGCCGTGTTCAGGCAGGTTCTTTTTCCAAAGGAAGTTCTTCCTGCCTCTCTGCAAAACGCACATCTATTCGAGTGGCTAAATGGATATGTTCGCTCAGGTTAGTCAGAGAATCTCGTGCAGCTAGAGCATCCTTGATTTGAGAGCAAAGTCCTTTCTTAAAAGTAGCACACAAGGCCTCGTCGTTCCAAGAACGTTCAGAGGCAAGAGTGTGGAACTGAACCGTGTTGTCGCCAACGGAGGAGTTCCCTTGGCAGAGGTTCAGTAGAGCCGTCTTGGCAGAGGAGGCTCATACGGGTTCTTCAAATGCATTGCGTAATTCTGCAAGGAAGGCTGACAGGTTCAAGGAGACCGGATCTCTACGATCCCAGAGAGGAGTAGCCCAGGCCAAAGCTTTTCCAGACAGTAGACTGTACACAAATGCCACTTTAGCACGCTCCGTCAGGAACAGATCCTCTATGAGTTCAAGATGGATAGAACACTGTGTCACAAAGCCTCTACACAGCTTTGGATCTCCGTTATACTTAGAAGGCAAAGACAAATGAAACTTGGTCCCAGGAGAAGCTGCAGACCCAGGAGGAGGCTCAGGAACAGGTGGCTGCTGCTGTTGTTGCTGCTGAGCAGCAAGAAGCTGTTGCACCATGGCAGTGAGTTGATTCAGTTGTTGTGCCAGACGGGCTAACTGCTGCAACTGTTGAGCCATGATGGTGGAAAGATCGGTCCCGGTAATGCGGCAGGTTCCCAGCTGTGTGTTACAGCCAAGACCCTGCCACGATCTTGTTGGTACACTGGGCAGTACCCACAAGATCAATGGACATGTACAGTATGTGAGTGTACAGTATACTCGTCCAGTTGCGGCAATGGTCATCCGCCCTGGACGTGTATGCATGGTTAAATTTAATAATGTAAACAAAAATAAACATACACATATAAGCATGTGTAAATGCCAAAACTACTAAAATATAGAGTTAATGAAATTCCTCAGTCAGTGGTATAAACGCAAAAAAGTCCTAATTTTTGGTCACTTCAAATAAGAGAAAAAAGAATTAAAAAGTGATCAAAAAGTCCCATCCCAAAAAAAAAAGTGATATCATTGTAAAGTAAAATTGCTTGCACAAAAAACAATCCTTATATGAGTCTGTAGGTGGAAAATTGAAAGTGTCATGGCTATTAGAAGATGAGGAGGTGCAAAAGTAAAAAAAAAACAAAAAAACCTGATGGGAGATATTTATCAATTTCTGTGCAGAGGAAAATTTCACTAGTTGCCCAATCAGATTGCTTCCTTCATTTTTACAAAGGCCTCTGAAAAATAAAAGAAGCAATCTGATTGGTTGCTATGGGCAATTGGTCAACTTTTCCTCTGCACAGGTTATGATAAATCTCCCCCAATGTTCTAAAGGGGTTAAGTGTTCCCATCCAGTAATTAGTATGTGATTTTTTTTTTAGCAGGTACACATTAGATTTTAATTAATGATTTGGACATTATTTTAATGATGTACATATTTTCACACATATTAACAACACATGATATGTAAGGTTATCATAGTATGTGTACCTGCTAATGCTGACTTCAGCTCTCTACTGGGTGTAAGAGTTATTTTAAGAAAATTATAATGATTTTAATATGCATTAATTATTCCACCCAGATAGGATATTAACTCCTCAACAAACCCCACTGTAACATAACAGATGCAGACTGGAGTACTGTACCTTACCATTACAGTAAAGGACACATTGGCACTGTGGGTATGCCAGCGTGATCAGGAGCTAGATGATACCTATCTACAGACTTGCTCTAAGGTCAAATATCAGAGAAACCTCTAATCTTTGCAGTTCATTCACATGTATGCCACAATCAAAGCAGATATCACATAGCAAAGGGGGAGAGTTGTAACCCAGTGCTCTTTAAAGTATTTATTCTTCTCAATTATGTTATATTTTTGAAGAGATCTCAACTGGAAAACCAAAGATGGCTACAGAAAAAAAATATTAGTATCTTAAAGGGGTTTTAAAATAATCGCTACTTATATTTCATATAATAGACTTATGAGTGCAACATGCATAAAGCAGGGATTTTGGATGCTGGAAAGTTCCCTGTAGGCAAACATAAACAATTCCTCAGTACCATAAAAATCCTTCTACAGTTAAACAGCAAATAGACAAAATAAAAAGAGACCAGAAGGATCAAGCTGCAGTTTTTTCCCCTCTCGATGTTTGTATGAGAATAAGAAATGAATGCAATTTTTATTTTATTTTTTTACAAAAATCATGCTATGAACTTGAACCATTTGAAGCACCAGTGTCTAAAATAACCATAAGGCTAAGTTTCCACTTGCTTTTTTTTCTGGCAGTTTTTGTATATCTGCCACTGCAGTTTTTGAGCCAAAGTCAGAAGTGGATCAAAAAGGGAGGAAAAGTATAAGTCCTTCCTTTATATTTCCTATTCCTTTTGAACATGTTTCTGGCTTTGGCTCAAAAACTGCAGTGGAAGTTTTCCAAAAACTGCCAGAAAAAAACCAAGTGGAAACTTAGCCTAAACATGCCAAGGGTAATTCATATGCAAGTAGACCACAATTATATGTCACATAGTATGTCAAAAAGAAGAATCAGCTGTTTATTTGGTTCTGCAAATAAACATTTTTATATCTACTTTTGCATAGGATGGGAGAAGACAGTTAATAGACATGTACTAACCTACTGTCAATGCCCGACTGGTGTCATCCCCACTGCTCAAAGCTGTCAGTTCTCCTTCTTGACATATAGTAAATGCCCCCCCCCCCCCCCAACCAATCCCTGGCAGCAGCAATCACCCGCCAAGTTAGTTAATTGGGTGGGCAGGCATTTTTTTGTGCCAGGACAGAAAACAGGATGGCACCAGTGAGGATCAGGTAGGTTAAAAAACTAAATTTTTTTGGGAGTTTTTCTATTCCTAATCCACATTGGGTTACACCTACAGATGTTTCCACCCTTAAATTTCCACATGTCATAAAGAACTCTAATTTCTTTTGATACAAATCCAATAAAATATGTTAACTACAATTTCAGTACAATATCATTAATGCTAACAAATATCGAAATACTGTATCAAACCATCTCCAGTAATAGATAGTGGCCCCTTGATAAAGGTGAAAGGAGAATACCGAAATGTACATAGGGGTGCACTGGGAGTGCAATATAATATAGGTAAGAATGCTATTTGTGAGTGATATGTTTACAGAGCACAGTGTACTTATCACTGACTATTTAGCATTTTATGTTAATAGTATTAATACAGGCATATTTGTCTAGTGAAGCTCATTGGAGCTGTTTGATTTGGTTATTGCACATACATGTGCTGGTAGACATAGTCCAGGGTAATTGCTTTGTTAGCGTGCCACTAATGTTGTCATGTATATAATAATATGGCTGTGCATCTGTTTTCTTGTTAAGCATTCATCCTTAAGCCATTTTAGAAAAAGTATATAAAAGAGTATATGAAATCAGTGTATGAGTAAACATACTTTGATTTTAGCAAAGGTCTTTTGAACTTATAAAATCTTTGCCATAGATATAGTGTACCAATTATAAATTTGCCTCTGACTACATCTGTACTTTCTGCAATATAATGCACAATCATGTCTTTTTAGGGCAGGAACACGCACAGCGCATCCGCAGCATATTTGTCACAGAGCAACTGCAGAGCGTGCTCCCTACTGTGGCCGGATAGCTCTGTGTGTTAGCTTGTGACTGCTGGCGGAAAATATGCCGCTGTGAGCGGACACATAGAGCTACAGGGAGCAGGGAGTTCACTCTACCAACACTCTGTGGCTGCCAGCAGCACATCCGCAGTGTCAAATACACTGAGGATGTGGTGTGTGTGACCATACCCTTAAAGGGATATTCCAGGATTTTTTTTATTTGACTATGCTACAGGGGCTGTGAAGTTAGTGTAGTTAATAATATAGTGTCTCTACCTGTGTGACGGTGGCCTCGCAATTCTTATGTGATAATTGCCCCACTATTTATTTTTAACAGCATACTAAATTACTCATGTCTCAGGATTTCCCAGGTTGCAGTGCATGGAGACCTGATATCTCAAGTCAGGTGATCAGAGGAAGTCTGTCCTGCTTTAATGGGTTTTCTTTTTTTCTTCAATGGGAGTTCATTTTGCAACAGCTTTAGGCACCATGATCAGGAAACACTGATGTATTGCATTGAAGGGATCACAGGTGCGTTTCAATGAGTGGGGTGGCTGATGTGTGGGAGGGAGGAAAGTGACCTCATACTTACAAGCATGGAACTATGGGAAGTGTAGTTAAGAGAACAAAATTCAACAGGAAATACAAAGTTATGGCAGGTACGTACTACTAAAATCACCTTATGGTGGATAACCCCTTTAAGTTACTTGGAACATAACATTGGGGTTTATGTCAGTGGTGTCTTCAGCTTTCGAATTTGGGGAGAGGGGGGGGGGCACACTGGGGGCCAGGAAAAAAGTAGGGGTGGGGAGTAATTAAAACAATTGATGGTAGATAGAGGGATAGTGTAAGTAGATGATGCTGGCAGGTAGATAGATAGGGAAGGCAGGTAGGGGTTCAGGCAGGTATGTAGTTAGGTAAATGTGAAGGCAGGCAGGTAGGTAGGTAGGTGAGCAGGTAGGCAGGTATAGTAGGCAGGTAGGTAAACAGGCAGGTAGATACTGTAGGCAGGTAGGTAGGTGTACAGGGAGGTGGATGTGTAGGCAGGCTGGTATGTAGGAAGGTGTTCAGGCAGGCAGATATGTGTGCAGGCCAGCAGGTAGGAAGGTGTGCAGGCAGGCAGGTGGGCAGATGTGGAGGCAGGCATGAAGGGAGATAGGTAGGTAGATAATGTAAAGGAATTCTCCATTGCTGTCAATATGGATAGCACACAAATAGGTGGACCTAGCACCAGCTTCTTATGCAGGTGCCTGCTGCCCTCAGAATCCAGAATTTCTCCTGGAGATGTCACAAATGGGCCCTTACATTTGGAACTCGTTGTTGTTTTTTATTCTCATTCAGATGCATTTGTAATAGTATACTTTTGAGTTATTTACATCACAATGTTTCAAATCATCTGCAAAAATTTAATTTTACTTTGCAATCTCATGTGATTAATAAATATACTTTCAGTGGGGAAAAAAGTATTTAGTCAGCCACCAATTGCGCAAGTTCTCCTACTTAAAAAGATGAGATGCCTGTAATTTTCATCATAGGTATACCTCAACTATGAGAGACAAAATGAGAAAAAAATTCCATAAAATCACATTGTCTGATTTTTTAAGAATTTATTTGCAAATTATGGTGGAAAATAAGTATTTGGTCAATAACAAAAGCTAATCTCAATACTTTGTTATATACCCTTTGTTGGCAATGACAGAGGTCAAACATTTTTCTGTAAGTCTTCACAGGTTTTCACACACTATTGCTGGTATTTTGGCCCATTCCTCCATGTGGATCTCCTCTAGAGCAGTGGTGTTTTGGAGCTATCATTGGGCAACAGGGACTTTCAACTCCATCCAAAGGTTTTCTATGGGGCTGCGATCTGGAGACTGGCTAGGGCACTCCAGGACCTTGAAATGCTTCTTACAAAGCCACTCCTTCATTGCCCAGGCGGTGTGTTTGGGATCATTGTCATGCTGAAAGACCCAGCCACGTTTCATCTTCAATGCCCTTGCTGATGGAAGGAGGTTTTCACTCAAAATCTAACGATATATGGCCCCATTCATTCTTTCATTTACACAGATCAGTCATCCTGGTCCCTTTGCTGAAAAAAAGCCCCAAAGCATGATGTTTCCACCCCCATGCTTCACAGTAGGTATGTGTTCTTTGGATGCAACTCAGCATTCTTTCTCCTCCAAACATGATGAGTTGAGTTTTTACCAAAAAGTTCTACTTTGGTTTCATCTGACCATATGACTTTCTCCCAATACTCTTCTTGATCATTCAAATGCTCTATAGCAAACTTCAGATGGGTTCGGTCATGTACTGGCTTAAGCAGGGGGACACGTCTGGCACTGCATGATTTCAGTCCCTAGCGGCATAGTGTGTTACTGATGGTAGTCTTTGTTACTTTGGACCGAGCTCTCTGCAGGTCATTCACTAGGTCCCCCCATATGGTTCTGTGATTTTTGCTCACCGTTCCACAGGGTGAGATCTTGCGTGAAGCCCCAGATCGAGAGAGATTATCAGTGGTCTTGTTTGTCTACCATTTTCTAATAATTGCTCCCACAGTTGATTTCTTCACACCAAGCTGCTTGCCTATTGCAGATTCAGTCTTTCCAGCCTGGTGCAGGTCTACCATTTTGTTTCTGGTGTCCTTGGACAGCTCTTTGCTCTTGGCCAAAGTGGAGTTTGGAGTGTGACTGTTTGAGGTTGTGGACAGGTGTCTTTTATACTGATAACAAGTTCAAACATGTGCTATTAATACAGGTAATGAGTGGAGGACAGAGGAGACTCTAAAAGAAGAAGTTACAGGTCTGTGAGAGCCAGAAATCTTGCTTGCTTGTAGGTGACCAAATACTTATTTTCCACCAAAAATTGTAAATAAATTCTTTAAAAATCAGATGTGAAATGTGATTTTATGGATTTTTTTCTCATTATGTCTCTCATAGTCGAGATATACTAAGATGAAAAATACAGGCCTCTCTCATCTTTTTAACTGTGAGAACTTGCACAATTGGTGGCTGACTAAATCAATTTTTGCCCCACTGTAGGAGAGTATGTCCCAATACTGCCACTTTTCGTACCCCAC
The DNA here is from genome assembly GCF_029499605.1 of Hyla sarda. Taxonomy (NCBI): domain Eukaryota; kingdom Metazoa; phylum Chordata; class Amphibia; order Anura; family Hylidae; genus Hyla; species Hyla sarda. The sequence continues at coordinate 74,874,670 of NC_079189.1, read as the reverse complement.
TAGTAACAGTGACCCAACGTCTGTTCTAGTTAACACCCCCCTCTATTTTCTATCACTGAATCATTTACCCACTTACACATATTTTTCCCCAGTGCAAGCATTCATATTTCATGTACTAACCTTTTATATGCACAGTATCAAATGCTTAAAACCATTCATTACCTATCATACATTTTACATCTTCTCAGAATTGCCCTGTACGTTGTCCAATTGTATGCATAATGTGCAGTAAGTCCTGCCTATTTAATTATCAGTCAATTAAACATGGAGTCTATGCGCATTCTGTGCCTTAGATAATAACTGTCGCATTTACCTTGCATTGCCCTTTCTTTATTACTAATGTCTTTCTTCTCAGGCATAGTGTAAAATCATTTTTAGAGGTAGAAGTAAAAGTACTCACATAATTGACTGCTCTTTTAGAGATGACTACAGCCTTTTCTGTGTGTGACTGCTTCTTAATATGTGCATTCTGATAATTCAAAACTGCTGTCGGAGTTAAGAATATCTGTCTTTTAAGGAAATTGGTTCTCCAAAGAGAAATTATTAGCGTAGACAAAATGTTTTCTTTTGTTATCTTCACTATTCTTGAACGGTGTAAAATTAAGCCCTTGCTGATTTTACAGTTCATTTAACTATGCAATTAGACACTTCAATAGATATGAAAGATTGGGAACTGAATATGCTTATCTTCCATGTTTAGAATTCTATTTTTCTTTTGCTTTCTATATTTTCTTAGAAAAGTGCCACTTCCTTTTTTATACCTAAGCTAAAAAAAAATGTTATTACTAAATAGGAAGATAAAAAGGTAAAATCATATTCCAATAGAAAATAATTATATTGCTGAAGTTTTTTAATGGTTTCTTTTATTTATTTCTTTTTTTATTGAGAATTTTAACTCAACAAAAGAATGTAAAACAGGATGTTACCCAGTGATGTATTTAGATTTTGTGCTTCCCTAGGCCTGACTTAACTCCTGCACCCCAGTAATCAAAATTTGCCCAGCCCATCTTATCAAGGCCACACCTTTTCCTGTTAAAGACCCACTCATTCCTCTGTAAACTCCACCCTTTTCTTTTCTGGCATCACCTTCAGAGAGGCTTGGGACTAGTCTGATGTTGCCACTGTGCCAGTGACAGCAACCTCTGAATGTAGAGCAGAACTTTTCCAGAAGGGGGGGAAGACTCAATATACTGTATATAACTAGGGATGAGCTAATCAAATCTGATGAATTTGAATTCTTTACGAATTTCAGGAAAAATTTGATTCGTAAGGAATGCGAATATTGCTGCGATGCGATGGAGCGAAAATTGCTTCATTAAACTCCATTTAGTGCGGTCCAGGCTCCAGAGGCCGGGCAAATAAAATGGAGGATCCACGTGTGAGGACATGGGGCAAGGAATCCTGGGAAGGCAGGAACAAGGGTCAACAGGATGACCTTGAATCACTACAGCATGCAGCGTATCAGCAGCCAGCCACCACTGTGATATCACAGACCTATACAATCAGCAGCCATAATGTGGCCAGTCACATCAGCGTTCTGTTACGGAGAGAGAGGGACAGACAGCAGTGTGTGTTGCACAGAAAAGCATTTTTACAGCAGCAATTCACCTCAAGCCCAAATCCAGCCTAGAAGCACTGATAGGGAAGGGAGTGAGATTGAGAGAGAAAGTGCAATTTTGGGTGTAGTACACAGCTACTGTGTGCTGCAGCACTGGTGTGTACAACAACTGAAAATCTAATAGTAGCCAGCCAGTTAGGGTGAGCAGAGCAATAAAAGCATATTGACCTCTATTAAGTGTAACCTGTGTGAACATTTAAGTGGTGTAACATTTTGTTCCTGTTAAAGTATTAAGGACCTTGATACTGTGAAAGGCCAGGCAAAATGACACACCTACTGGTGTTGTAGACAAATACCGTTTTAAGCGTAGTGGAGCGTATTGTACTCCACTCATTTACGCACAAAGTCAGACAGAGAAGTGCAAGGACGTGCACAGAGGAGTGGCAGAGGCAAAATTCATCAGGCAGAATTTGCAGCAGACTAGGGGCGAGTAGCAGCAGGAGTTGCAGCGAGAGGCCTGATCTCCGTGTATCAGCTAGCGGTCGTATCTTGACCAGCAACCCTGCCGTCTGCCGTCATCGATTGTTTAACACGGTCATCCACTTCATCACAAGTGACATCTGACACCCCCAGTCAACAGTCGGTGGGTTCCTCAGACACAACCCTCAGTTGGCATGGTAGCAGGTTGCCCTTGAGGCAGCAGCTGAGCCTGCAAGGTGGTAGCATGGTTGGCGGTCAGCATGGTGACGAAGTGGAAAGTCTGGAGCCAAACGTGCCCGGGGTAGACCACCTGCTTTGCAGCAGCCTACCTTACCGGGAGGTAGTGGAACAGGGGTTCCTGGAGTCGAGGGCAGTAGAAGTCAATCAGTGCGGACAGTGGAAAAATCAGCTACTAGGCGGTATGGAAGTTTTTCATCAAGCATCTGGAGGATGTTAACCTGGCCACATGTAAGATGTGTCGGCAGAAGGTGAAGCATGGCCAGGGTCCCAATGTTGGCACCACGACCCTGCGTCAACATATTCAGCTCCCTGTTTCAGCCAGCCAAGGCTCCACCACCTCAGCTGAAGGGAGCTGTATGTCATACCCTCCTCCTGTCACTCCAGATGCTCCTGCCCCTCCTACTTCGAGTCAGTCATACCTCCAGCAATCCATCCCAAGAGACAACAGTATGCGCCCACTCATACAACGGTGCAGACACTGAATGCGCTCCTGTCCAAGTTTTTGGTGCTGCAGTCCCTCCCTTTTCAAATGGTGGACTCTGCACCTTTCAGAGAACCAATGGCTTGGGCTGAGCCAAGGTGGAGAGTGCCAAGCCATCATGTATTTGCAAAGAAGGCAGTACCAGCCCTGCACAATTTTGTGGAACAGAAGGTGGGCCAGTCCTTGAGCCTGTCGGTGTGTACCAAAGTGCATGGCAGCGCCAAAATGTGGAGCTGTAACTACGGTCAAGTACAATACATGTCCTTTATGGCCACTGGGTAAATGCGGTTCCTGCACAGCCACAACACCAACTTGGACAGGTCACGCCGCTTGCGCCTCCAATCTCTCATTGGTCCTCCTCCTTCTTCACCATGTTCTTAGCCTCCACGTCATGGACAAGTCTCAGTACCCCTCCAGCATACCATGTGTGCAGGGCACGGCGGTGTCACGCTGATCTTCACATGGTTTGCCTTGGCGGACGGAGTCACAGAGGAGGAACTACTAAAAGTCATTCATCAAGAAATTAGCAGAGTTTGCCCTGGAAAATCTGTCCTGCCCGGCCAGTAGTGTGCCTTCAGAGCAGGTGTTTAGTGTTGCAGGGGAAGGGGCGGCCATACCATATGTGCAGCCGGTTCAGCTGCACAGGGGCCCTAGCGTGTGAGGGGGCCCGCTGCCCTTTGAAAGGGCAGAGGGCCCCCTCACACAACACACACTGGGCCAGGACCGCCATCAGGTGGGTACAACCCCTACTCCTGTAAGGGGCCCGGAGCTTCAGGGGAGCCCGCCGGCCCTGTGCTTTTTTTTTTCTTTCTTGTCAGTGAGTGACTGTGTCTGTCACTCACTGACCGCTGGGGGCCAACACTGTGCACTGCTCATTGACTGATTACATACAGTCAGCCAATCAGTCAGACTACAGTAGCGTGCCACGCACATACCTCCATGGCGAGCATCTGCAGGGCCCCCTTTCCCATCTTATGCCAGCCCCCCTCGTCGGAAACAAAAGAAAGAAAAACTTTACTGACGACACTGCTCCTGCCAGGCTTCCTCTCACCCCGGCGCCGCTCCGAGCTGTACACAGTATACAGAGCAGGCCGTGACCCCTGCCTTGACGACATCACTCACAGATGCCTGGCCTGTGGAGAAGATAGGACGTGACCCGTTGGACATGGTGTGTAACTCTTCTTTTGTTATTTTTTGTCCGGGGGCGGTTACACCAGTGTTTACAAATCAGTGTGCCTCCAGCTGTTGCAAAACTATAACTTCCAGCATGCCTGGACAGCTAGAGACTGTCCGGGAATGCTGGGAGTTGTAGTTTTGGACCACCTGGAGAGACACTGTTTTGAAAACACTGCCTTAGTCAGTATTTTCCAATCTGGGAACTTCCAGCTGTTGCAAAACTACAACTCCCAGCATTCCCCTGACAGTCTTTAGCTGTCCAGGCATTGCTGGGAGTTATAGTTCTTCAACAGCTGGAGACACTCAGGTTTGGTAGGTAGGTCCTTAGTCCATTGTTTTCCAACCTGGGTGACTCCAGCTGTTACAAAACTACAACTCCCAGCAGAATCCTGGACAGCCTTTAGCTGTCCAGGCATGCTTGGAGTTATAGTTTTACAACAGCTGGAGGCACTCAGGTTTGGTAGGTAGGTCTTTAGTCCAGTGTTTCCCATCCTGGTTGCCTCCAGCTGTTGAAAAACTCTAACTCCCAGCTTAAGACTGTCCGGGCATGCTGGGAGTTGTAGTTTTGCAACAGCTGGAGGCACCCGAGTTGGGAAACACTGACTACGGCAGTGTTTTCGAAACATTGTCTCTCCAACTGTTGCAAAACTACAACTCCCAGCATTCTCGGACAGTCTTAAGATGGAAGTTAGAGTTTTGCAGCAGAAGGTGGCATTTTGGTGGGTAGTTGGGCCCTTAGTCCAGTGTTTCCCAACCTGAGTGCCTCCAGCTGTTGCAAAACTACAACTCCCAGCATGCCCAAACAGCCAAAGCCTGTTTGGAAAACACTGGACTAAGGGCCTACCTACCAAATGTAACGTCACCACCCACCTACCAACCAAACATATTACCTACCTAGCAAATGCTTTTCCTGCCTACCTAACAAACGTATAACCTACCTACCTAGCGGCAAACCTTTCACTTGCCTTCCTACCAACTGAACTTACTACCTGCATAAATAACTTGCAAACTTACTACTTGCCTACTTACTTACAGAATGTTCTACTTACCTAATTTACTACTTGCAGGCGTACTACCTGCTTACCTAGAAAACATATTACCTGGGTGGGGGTGGGGGGCCCAGGCATATTCTTTGCACAGGGGCCCTCTGTTGTCTGTGTCCGCCCCTGTGCAGGGGCTATAGTAACCCCATGGAGATCTCATCTGTCCACGAAAAATGTGGAGAGACTGACCTTTGTGAAGATGAATCAGGCATGGATCAGCCAGTATTTCCATCCACCAATGCCTGATGCATCAGAATAGATTGGCCATAGTGCCACACCAACACTTCGTAAATATGGATGGTGCAAAACATATCTAAGGTGCTGCTCCCCAGTTACAGACATTCCTCGGCAACAGACCACAAGTAAGTATAGAGGATATGCATTAGCTAAAACTTAACTTTTCTTAGGATAAAATATATGTACCCCAATTTTTTTTTTATCAAACAAAAGGAAAGGTGTGCAAAAAACACCATGTGCCACCTACACCACCAAGTATTGACGTGATGCAATCACCTCTAAAAGGTGGAAGGGAACAACATATGGTCCACTGTAACCGGTGGGGGTAAAACCTTCCCTGTAAGGTCCTACTCTTGCATTATTAATTCATTTCTTGGCAAGTGTTACTTGCCTTATAAAGGGTGACTCCACACAGGAACCTCTCCCTATTTCCCCCTACAAACACTGCCATTTCACAGGGTTTTTAGGTGGAAATAGGGAGAGTTTAATGTGTATGGCTGCCCTTTTTATGGCAAATAACCATTGCCAAGAAGGGAATTAATAGGGTGAGAGTAGGGCCTTACAGGTGATTGTTTTACCCCCACCTGCTACAATGGACAATACATTTTTCCCTTCCATCTTTTCGAGGAAAGTGTTACTCGTCTTAAAAAGGCGACCCCACGCGGAAACCTCTCTCTATTTCCACCGAAAACCCTGGGAAATATCAGTGTTTGCAGGTGGTAATAGGGAGAGGTTCCTGTGTGGTGCTGCACTTTTTAGGGCGAGTAACACTTGCCAAGAAGGGAATTAATAAGGCGAGAGTAGGGCCTTACAGAGGAAGTTTTTACCCCCACCGTTACAATGAACCATACGTTGTTCCCTTCCACCTTTCAGAAGTCTTTGCATCACATCAATACTTGTTTGCTTTAAAAAAAAATTTGGGGTACATATATTTTATCGTAAGAATATTATTAAAAGTTAAGTTTTACGTAATTCATATCCTCAATACTAACTTATGCACACTAACAATTTTTCAAAAGAGACTGTTTTCTTCTGCCTACCTGCCTCAGCGACTATTCTGATTCTATCACCTGCCTTTTGCCACACATCTGATGTAACCGGGTACTGGTATTGCACCCACCGCCACACTATGTCACCGGGTTACTTTCAGGGCTCCTGATGCTGCTGATGCCACCTCAAGGCTGTCTCATCCTGCCACCATATGTTCTCCTCATGCTGATGCCAGCTCCAGGCCGTCTCATTCTGCCACCATATGTTCTTCTCATGCTGCTGCCACCTCCAGCCTGTCTCATTCTGCAACTATATAGCCTTCTCTTGCTTCTGCCACCTCCAGGCTGTGTCATTCTAGCACTATATCTGCTCATCCTGCCGTCAACTCCAGGCTGTGTCATTCAGCCACTATATGGTCTGCTCTTGCTGCCGCCATCTACAGGCTGTGTCATTCAGCCACTATATGGTCTCCTCATGCTTATTCCACCTCCACGCTGTGTCACTGTACTGCCATGTGGTCTCCTCATAGGCACATTAAATAAAACTTTTTAGGTTTGTCTATTTTAAATTTTCTATTTAAATGTTTAAAAATATCTTTAATATTTTCATTGTGAGGCCCTATGGTCTTGTCAGGCTGTTGCCACCTCCAGGCTGGGTCATTCAGCCACTATATGGTCTCCCTGTACTGATGCCACCTCCAGGCTCATTCATTGTGCTGCCCTGCGATATCGATTTTAATAGCGACACCTGTAATCTGCATGTCATACTGAATAACAGTATTATTTCACTAACCCAGCACACACCCTATGCGTGTTACAGCAAGGCAAAGTGTTCTACACCCCTATTGAGGCTCTCTGTAGGCCAGAAATAGTTGTTTTTAATACAGATTAACCACAAATAAATTTGGACCGAACCACATTTTTTCGGAAAATTCGGTGAATCGGCCGAATTGAATATTTCAAAAAATTTGCTCATCTCTATATATAACTTAGTTAAAAGTGACTAAGGCCGACTCAACATTACAAATAGGATTTGTAACAAGTTGAGCATTTCCACCAGTTCATCATCATCCATTGAGAAGAGTCTTCATGAACATCAGCTGATATTGATAGAGATATCTGCCTTCTCATTGAATGATTCTTTCTATCTGTGAGGATGAGGCGGGTCTGCCTTGTAGTAAGGCCACCCTCGCCCTGAAAAGTATGGCTCTACTCTCATCAGGCAGCGGTCTAGGTGTCACCAGTACCACCTCCTCCCTTCGGAAAGGTCATTGACTGTGTTTGGTGGCAGCCGATAAAGCTAAAAAAAAAAAGAATTCTGTCCCCATTCGCTGCCACTTGATAAGGTGCTGCCCTAGGCCCTGAGCCCTGTTGGCCTAGTTAAATATACAAATATACAGGTCTGAAGTTACCCTACAGTATATAAACACCTGTAGGTTATCTCATGAGATCTCCATATGCCCTTGAGCAGAAGAACAGCCAGGACCTGCCTTAGGGTGCATTTAGCCCTGTGCAAAGTTGTCCTCCTTTAGTGCTCAAACCCCATTTTTATATGATTATGAACTGTTGCCACTTGGTGCTTTTGTTTACATTTATTTTATTTGTACGCAATATCTACAGGACACGGGCATGAGGCCATCATAAAGAATGATTGACACACTGTCTATGTAGACAATTTTAGTAGCTTTTCCTATGTTTAAGAATCAGTCACACTATTTCACTCAAGTGACAAAAAAGTCAATACAACTACTAATAATGTACACGAGTAGTGAAGAGTGTCTACAGACACTATGAATCACAAATATGAAACAATTGACTACTCATAGTACGGGTACACCAGCAGGGTAACACCAACCTCAATATATATGTCTTGTCAAAGCTTTTGTCTTCTAAGTTCCCTATGTCATTTGTGTGATGTTGCCATTCTGTATGCCATTCTAATGATGTCACCTCATTCCTATGTTACATGTATATATTGATTATTATAATTTTTTCTTATGGATATTTGGGTTCAGTTCTTTATATAATTATACAGAAAAACATACTACTACACTATTCTTTATAGAAAAAAAAAAAGGTATAAAGCATATAGTGGCCTGTCAGAGTGCACTTTCTTGGCCTCCCTCAAATAAAAGGATTACCATGGACATGTTAAACATAAATTATTAAAGGGGTACTCCAACATTTTACTTCTTATCCCCTATCTCTCCTGCATAGGGCTGTACAGCGCCCATGTATTTCCAACTCTACCATTGATATTCATGGAGGGGGCATGTTCAGCCCCACTCCATGCATAAGGAGAGCTGGGGCGCCGTGCAAGAGACTGTCAAAGTGGTTGAACCCCCCGCAATCAGACACTTATTCCCTATCCTATAGATAACGAGAAAATTGAGCAGCACTCTCAAGAGGAAAAATAAATCTGTGGGTGCAAGCAATTTTAGGGACCCCGGTCCTGGGTCCAAAAATTTGCAGACGAAAAGAAGCAAAAATATAAGTTTTAACTTAAATAGGAAGGAGAAGTGCCTAATACTTAACTTTTATTAATATCTCATAAAATAACACCAATTAATGCTCAAAATATCCTCTCTCCAAAAGAAAAAAAAGGAAATATTTAAAACTGACCAGATTTGTCAGTAATCAAATAGGTCGTTGCCTATAGCAACCTATACATCAGCATTGGGTAGATCTCATTAATCGACAAATTCAGACGACTTAAATCACCAACAATATATTGCTTCACTTGCCCTGACAGTCGGTCTCAATATTTGGTCATTCTTGAGATCGCTATTAACTCAGGCAACAACACAAAGCATTTCAGTATATATCAAGCGTTATCCGAAAGGTCTATATTAACCACTTAGACACATTTGTCCCAGAGGTAAGATAATGCAACCATTGAATCCTGTAAATCAGTAATCCATGTAAAGCTGTATGCTCACAAGTGTGGTCAATGTTAAGAGAAATGTGGATTTAATAATTATCTAAATTTTGCTCTCAACACGTTTCTATCACAATATTGTCATGTCCTCAGGAGAGATAGATATGTACCACTATCAGGTTGTTAGTATGCAAAATGTATAGGTAAATGTTCTTATGATTTGGACACAGGCATATAGGTCAAACAATCCAGCAGGGGCCACGTCTCCTTGCCTGAAAATAAAACACAAACCATACCGTTTGTGATTATAAGTCTTTCTCATTTATAGAGGATGTCTATTTTGTATATATATTCACAGGTCCGTTCCCCACAGTTTAGTTTCCTAGGGAAAAAATATATACATATAGGGACCTGTCAGTATTTGTACTCCGGTACCTGAAAAGGAAAACAGACCTCTATGCGGTACTTACAATTCCTTTAGCCTGGTCAGGATCCTTGGACGGAGAAACAACCGCAGTGGCGGGGAGCCGGCTTGTTTCTACGGCTTCCTGTGCCTCCGTACCAAGGATCCCGGCGTCTGTCATCATATCCGGTCACACGGCCGTAACGTCACTGAAGAACGCCCACCCGTGATGATGCGGCCTCGGCATGTTAGTTGTCAGGACGCGGCACTGTTGCTAACCAGAGACTAACTATCACGTGATTTCTGGTCGGATGGAAGTATACTGGTTTCTGTTAAAATTTTAGATAATTTTCAATGGTTTTTCGCATGTCTAAGAACAAGGAAGTGTGGCGAATGAGTACATAGATACATCAGGAAGACATTTGGCAGATTGAGATAAGTAGAGGAAAAGAAGCGGCTGCAGCACACCGGAGTATCACAAAATGAAAAAAGTGTTTATTCCAGCTAAAAATTTTACATTTCTGTGGTCTCAGTACCAAATAAAATGTGGTACTACCCCTTCAATGTCATGCAAATAGGGTCTAAAAAGGTAATAGATGGCAGATGAAAACTAAGGAGACACTTTCTTTAGTGTACATTTGCCATTTATTGCTCCTTTAGTGTTCTTCTGATCAATGTCCTCTGTTTGCACAGTTGACATCTATTGCACTTTCAATTTATTTGTCCAAAAGAGCACCATGTGGCAAAAAGCACAGTGCCTAAAAGTAATATAAATGGCAAATGGACACTGAATAAGCACTTTGATCCTGTGCCCATTTGACATTTATTTCTCTCTTTCTGTTCCTTCAGTGCCCATGTGTCCCCATTTAATAAATTTCAGCCAACATTTGATAGCTGACCTTTTTGGATTTTCAGGCTTTGATCTTTTAACCCTACTGCACCCAGAGTTTTGAAGTGGAAAATAACCGAAAAAAAGACCTTTTGGGACATGTATCCTCATACAGGCTAGTATGATGTTTCCAATGCTCTGTCGTGCAGACAAAAGTTTAGATTGGGTGGGGTCTCAGTGCTGACCTCCTCCTTTCATCCATAGATATAGTCCAAAGAAGTGCTGGACTTGCTACAAGAAAGCCTGCTAATAAAAATAGCAAACAGTTCATGGTAAATCTGTCTACAAAAAGTTCTGTATTAGTTAAAAAGGATTAAAGGAAGGTCAATACACAAAGTTTAGCTACAAACATCTCAAAATAATAAACACTTTATAAATACCATTTACTGTATAGCATTATCATCTGAGTCAATGTCTCACTCACTCTGGAGACACAGTACATACATCAGTTATTTGTTATTTGTGGACAGATATGATTCCCTCTCAGGGTAATCTATTTAACACTGTGAAGAGCAATGGTCACACTCTCAGCAGAACAGTGACTTTACTTAGGGAAAGTCAAAAAGATAATAAAACTTTAGGAAATGCTTTTTGAAAACATATCCAACTCTTCTCCTCTTTCAAATTTTTTTTTATTTCCCTCACGGTTCTATGAAAATGTCCCCATCTCCACCCAAAGGAACATAAATGTCATTAAATAATCAGACATTTCTACACTGCGTTGACCTGATGTGTCTAAAAACTGAAGAAAAAAAAAGGTTTCCCTTGTGCATATACTTAGCTGAAATCTAAGGGATTGGATGTCCAGATTAAAGATTTTTTTTTAAGATGTTCATGAATATAACAGAAGCATTTTGTTCTGGAATGATTTTCTGTGCAGCTTACATGGAACAGCTGCTTCTGGTTCCCAATTCCTCGTCTCTATTTTTGCTTCCAAAACATTGGCCCTGATTTACTATTATAAACCCAACCTGTTTTGTCTGGTTGTGCACCAGAATTTGCATCTGCGGAAGATTTTTTGCCACTCTTCCGATTCACTCTCCATTTTACTCCAAAAAAACTGAAAAAGGGACATGGCCACCAGGAAACGGGGCGTGTTCCCCAACATTTTAAAAAACTTTAACATATTTTACATAAGGTTATAAACGAGAGAAAGAAACCAGCAAGCACAATTGTCTGGTTGCACACCTGTCAGGTAATTGGGTGAATCAGCTGAGAGCAGGACAGGGGCCGGTATCCTTCTATAACTGACTACTTATGGGGTGAGCAGCTTTAAAGTTCAAAGACGCTGAATTATGCAATGCAGAGAATAAGCTTGCACTCACCGTTCCAGTAGTATAATCCTCAGACGATCATTCCTCCGGAGGCCGGAAGAAGCACATGGCTGTGTGTGAAAACGGCCATTTGCCTCTGAGCACCCCGCATCGCAAAGATCTCCCTGACCGAATGGAATGACTGTCTGAAGATTATACTTCTGGAACGGTGAGTGCAAGCTTATTCTCTGCATTGCATATTTACTAAGGTTTCCTCAGAAAATTTGGTAAATTTGAGCTCTGGAAAACCCCACAGATCAGAGCATGTGTAAAAAAAAGTAAGACATAGGGAAAAGTGCAAAATATAGGGAATTAAAACCCACAAAACAAAACTACACTCCACTCTTAGTAAATCAGGGCCATTATGTTGTTCCGTCTTGTCCAGTGAGTGTGCAGGTTTGCTCCAACATCTCACCTTAGAGGCGAAGAATGAGGGACCAGAAGGACCTGCAGAGGACCAGGGTAGGTACATATTATTTTTATATACCACAGCCCTATTCAGTAGCTAATAAGTACTGGAAGGATTAAGATTTTTTTATAGAAGTAATTTACAATCTGTTTAACTTTCTGACACCAGTTGATTTTTTAAAAAAAGTTTCCACTGGAGTACCCCATTAAATTAAATTTTTGCATTTTCGTTTTTAACTCCTTGCCTTCTAAGAGCCATAACATGTTGTTTGCACAACCAATTGTACTTTGTAAATGACGCCTTTCATTTTACCATGAAGTGTATGGTGCATTCATTAACCCCTTAAGGACCGGGGGTTTTTCCGTTTTTGCATTTTCGTTTTTTGCTCCTTGCCTTTAAAAAATCATAACTCTTTCAATTTTGCACCTAAAAATCCATATGATAGCTTATTTTTTGCACCACCAATTCTACTTTGTAATGACATCAGTCATTTTGCCCAAATATCTACGGTGAAAGGGAAAAAAAAATCATTGTGCGACAAAATTGAAAAAAAAACGCTGTTTTGTAAATTTTGGGGGCTTCCGTTTCTACGTAGTACATTTTTCGGTAAAAATGACACCAGATATTTATTCTGTAGGTCCATACGATTAAAATGATACCCTACTTATATAGGTTTGATTTTGTCGGACTTCTGGAAAAAATCATAACTACATGCAGGAAAATTAATACGTTTAAAATTGTCATCTTCTGACCCCTATAACTTTTTTATTTTTCCGTGTATGGGGCGTTATGAGGACTAATTTTTTGCGCCGTGATCTGAAGTTTTTAACGGTACCATTTTTGCATTGAAAGGACTTATTGATCGCTTTTTATTCATTTTTAAATGATATAAAAAGTGACCAAAAATGCACTATTTTGGACTTTGGAATTTTTTTGCGCGGACGCCATTGACCGAGCGGTTTAATTAATGATATATTTTTATAATTCGGACATTTCCACACGCGGTGATACCATATATGTATATTTTTATTTACACTGTGTTTTTTTTTTAATGGGAAAAGGGGGGTGATTCAAACTTTTAATAGGGGAGGAGTTAAATGATCTTTATTCACTTTTTTTTTTCACTTTTTTTTTGCAGTGTTATAGGTCCCATAGTGACCTATAACACTGCACACACTGATCTTCTATGCTGATCACTGGTTTCTCATTAGAAACCAGTGATCAACGATTCTGCCGCATGACTGCTCATGCCTGGATCTCAGGCACTGAGCAGTCATTCGGCGATCGGACAGCGAGGAGGCAGGAAGGGGCCCTCCCGCTGTCCTGTCAGCTGTTCGGGATGCCGCGATTAGCCGCGGCTATCCCGAACAGCCCGACTGAGCTAGCCGGGAACTTTCACTTTTAGCCGCTTTCAGCTGTGAGCGCGCGGCTAAAGGGTTAATAGCGCGCGGCGCCGCGATCGGCGCTGCGCGCTATTAGAGGCGGGTCCCGGCTTCACTATGACGCCGGGCCCGCCGCGATATGACGCGGGGTTACTGTGTAACCCCGCGTTATATCAGAAGAGCAGGACCAAGGACGTACCGGTACGTCCTTGGTCCTTAAGGGGTTAAAATATTATTTGTGGCGGGAAATTTAAAGAAAATTGCAATTTTGCTAATATTGGGGAGTTTCATTTTAACATAGTGCACTTTATGTTTCTACGGGCATGCTTTCTATATTCAATGGGTCAATATGATTAAAACAATATTCCTAATGACATGCTTTTCTATTCTTGTACTGCTTTAAAAAAAAAAAAAAAAGATTTTCAAACTTTCCCTATTATGAACCCGCTAATACTTTCTTATTTTTCTATATAGGTATCTGTACGAGGGCTTTTTTTTGGAAGATAGTCTGGTGCCTCCTTGTGCCGATCTCCTGGCTCTTCCCCTGCACCGCTTGCTTCCTTCTACAGTCACTGTGCAGAACACTATAAGGGAAGAGACACAAAGACAAAACAGCTAACAATCACTCACAACCAGGTCCTATATAGGATGCAGCTGCTCCTGATAGTTATAACATCATGTTGGGGGTGGGCCTATTCAGGGAAGGGACAGACCACCCGAATTTCACTATGGTATGTGGTGTCCCAGGACCATGAGTGCGACCTGTCAGGTAAACATTGCTTCAGGTTTCAGGTGCCTGCACTGGACCCTCCTGCTCCGACGAGGCCTTCATATTCATTAGAGTCTTTGCTGTTGATTTGTAATGTTTTGCACTTATTTTTAAGAAGTGTAAAGGATATCTGTTAGGAGGTATAATGTAGAGTATCCATGTGACCCTGGTTGCCCAATGGGAGGCCCCTTAGCTAGGCCATATATAGTGTAGGGAGGAGTTATTTGGTTAAAGTGTGTTAAGTAGTAAAGAGAGAACATATGTGAGGAGTGCAGAGCTCAGTGTGAGCTCCAATGTGGAGAGGAGTAAGCAGGAGTGTGAGGTGACTCAAGGGAAGCCTAAAGAAAATCTTCAAGTGAACGACCACCACATTCTGCAAGTGTTCCCTTGCCCAGGAGAAGTTGAAAATTCCTAGCTGTGGGCACAGGAGCTGGTGAGTTGACAGGCCACACAGTTCTAGTCCAGGATAGATACAGAAAATCCCAAGGGCTAGTTCATACCCTGGCTGTGTAGCGTTAATTGGACACTATCAGAACCCTAGTCAGCATGGGAGGCTTCAAAACTAAGTCTAAAGTCCCAAGTCTGCAACAAGTAAAGCCAAGTGGGTGTAACATACCACAAGTCCCAGCAAGTCTACAGGGCTCCCAAGGGTTACTCTGCATCTTCTCAGCTCTAATCTGTGCTGTAAGGACTTTAACAACTACTTCTGCCTCAGTAAAAGACAGTTATCCGTAACCTGGCATAGGTGTATTTATTATTCTGTGCCTGGCCAAGGAGAAACTGTGGTATCCTCATACCGTTGTCGGTTAACAGTGCCCTGGCATCACAAAGTGACACATCTAACCACCCCGAGTCACGAACAGGATCTATAAACCCTGCACCTCAGTCAATAGCACTAGTGGCAGCCACAGGAATTGACTATACAGGAAGTAGAAGTGGTAAGTTTGTGTCAATGTATATGTGAGATTCAGAATGGCAAGTGTTATTAGGAGCCTGAAGGAAGGGGAGTGATGCTATTTACATGGGACAGTATATTGGATGAGGTTGTGGCTCAGTAAATGGAGTTAGGCTGGTTCAACCCCTTAAGGACCCAGGACGTACTAGTACGTCCTGGCACCCTGGGCTTTAAGGACCCAGGACGTAGTAGTACGTTCTGGTGTTTCTCCGGGCTATGCCGCACCCCGAGCAGAGATCGGAAGCAGATGCCTGCTGAAATGCTTCAGCAGGCATCCAGGGCAAACGCTGAGGGGGGCCATGTAGGCCCCCCATGTCGGCGATCGCCGCAAATTGCTAGGGAAATTGCCCCTGCGATCTGCGGCGATACCGGGCTGATCGGGTCTCTGGGACCTGTCCGCCCAGTAATTTTGCATGATCCCGGCTGTCACAGACAGCCAGGACCATGCTAAAGTATAGGAGCGAGGTGGCAAGCCGGCCACCTCCTCCTATACCCTACGATCCGTCGGTTAGTTAACCGACCAATCACAGGAGGGGGGCGGTTACTTCCTCACACCCTGCCCGGCCCCTGGATGTCCGGAGAGGACGGGAGGCAGACCGGAGGACACGGCGGGGGACGGGGGAGTGCTGGGGACCGGCCCCGGTACTTACGTCGTCCCTGAAGACCCGGATCCCGGCGATGAAGACGGCGGCGGCGACAGGTGAGTGGAACTTCAGCCGCGATCGGGCCCTTTACAGCAATGCACATCGCCGTAAAGTGACATGCATTGCTGTAATGGGACCCTGTAAACTACAACTCCCAGCATGCCCAGACAGCCCTTGGCGTCTGGGCATGCTGGGAGTTGCAGTTTTGCAACATCTGGAGGTCCACAGTTTGGAGACCACTGTGCCCATCCAGATGTTGCAAAACTACACATCCTCAGCATGCCCTTACTGTCCAGGCATGCTGGGAGTTGTAGTTCTGTAACCTCTGGCCCTTCAGATGTTGCAGAACTACAACTCCCAGCATGCCTGGACAGTTTTGGCATACTGGGTTGTAGTTTTGCAACATCTGGAGGGCTACAGCTTTGACACCACTACACAGTGGTCCCCAAACTGCTCTCCTCCAGCTGTTGCGTAACCACTACTCCCAATATGCCCTTCGGCTGCCTGGGCATGCTGGGAGTTGTGGTTTTGCAACAACTGGAGGGACACTAGTTGGGAAACATTGTCTGTTTCCTAATTCAGTGTTTCCCAACCCGTGTGCCTCCAGCTGTTGCAAAACTATAACTACCAGCATGCACTAATAGACCGGACATGCTGGGAGTTGTAGTTTTGCAACAGCTGGAGGTCCCCACATGTGAATGTACAGGGTACATTCACATGTGCAGGGGGCTTACAGTGAGTATCAGGCTGCAAGTTTGCAATGCAGCAAATTTTGCGCGGCAGCTCAAACTCGCAGCGGGAAACTCGCCCGTGTGACTGTACCCTAAAAACACTACACTATACTACACTAACACAAAATAAAATAAGTAAAAAACACTGCATATACACATACCTCTACACAGCCCCCCTTCCCAAGAAAAATGAAAACGCCACTGTTTCCAAAATGGAGCCTCCAGCTGTTGCAAAACAACAACTCCCAGTATTGCCGGACAGCCGTTGACTGTCCAAGCATGCTGGCAGTTTTGCAACAGCTGGAGGCACCCTGTTTGGGAATCGCTGGCGTAGAATACCCCTATGTCCATCCCTATGCAAATCCCTAATTCAGGCCTCAAATGCGCATGGCGCTCTCACTTCGGAGCCCTGTTGTATTTCCAGGCAACAGTTTAGGGCCACATATGGGGTATCGCCGTACTCGGGAGAAATTGCCTAACAAATTTTGGGGGGCTTTTTCTCCTTTCACCCCTTATGAAAAGGGGAAGTTGGGGTCTACACCAGCATGTTAATGTAAAAAAAAAAAATTTTACACTAACATGCTGATGTTGCCCTATACTTTTCATTTTGACAAGAGGTAAAAGGGAAAAAAGCCCCCCAAAATTTGTAATGCAGTTTCTCCTGACTATGGACATACCCCATATGTGGGCGTAAAGTGCTCTGGGGGCGCACAACAAGGCCCAGAAGGGAGAGTGCACCATGTACATTTGAGGTGATTTGCACAGGGGTGGCTGATTGTTACAGCGGATTTGACAAACGCAAAAAAAACAAAACCCCGATGTGACCCCATTTTGGAAACTACATCCCTCACGGAATGTAATGAGGGGTGCAGTGAGAATTTACACCCCACTGGTGTCTGACAGATCTTTGGAACAGTGGGCTGTGCAAATAAAAAAATTTTGTACAGCCCACTGTTCCAAAGATCTGACAGACACCAGTGGGGGGTAAATGCTCACTGTACCCCTTGTTACATTCCTCAAGGGGTCTAGTTTCCAAAATGGTTGCCATGTTGGGGTTATTTTGTTGTCCTGGCACCATTGGGGCTTCCTAAATGCGACATGCCCCCCAAGCAAAATTTGCTTTTACATATGCAAAAGTCGTGAAACACCTGTGGGGTATTTAGGCTCACTTAATTCCTTGTTACGTTCCTCAAGGGGTCTAGTTTCCAAAATGGTATGCCATGTGTTTTTTTTTTGCTGTCCTGGCACCATAGGGGCTTCCTAAATGTGACATGCCCCCGAGCAAAATTTGCTCTCAAAAAGCCAAATATGACTCCTTCTCTTCTGAGCATTGTAGTTGGCCCGTAGTGCACTTCAGGTCAACTTATGGGGTACCTCCATACTCAGAAGAGATGGGGTTACAAATTTTGGGGGGTATTTTCTGCTATTAACCCTTGCAAAAATAAAATTTGGGGGGAAACAAACATTTTAGTGAAATTGTTTTTTTTTTTTTACATATGCAAAAGTCGTGAAACACCTGTGGGGTATTAAGGCTCACTTAATTCCTTGTTACGTTACTCAAGGGGTCTAGTTTTCAAAATGGCATGGCATGTGTTTTTTTTTGCTGTTCTGGCACCATAGGGGCTTCCTAAATGCAACATGCCCAAAAAAACCATTTCTGAAAAACGTACTCTACTGCGCCCGCCGAACAATTTACATAGACATATGAGGTATGTGCTTACTCGAGAGAAATGGGGCTACAAATACAAGTATAAATTTTCTCCTTTTACCCCTTGTAAAAATTCAAAAATTGGGTCTACAAGAAAATGCGAGTGTAAAAAATGAAGATTGTGAATTTTCTCCTTCACTTTGCTGCTATTCCTGTGAAACACCTAAAGGGTTAAAATGCTGACTGAATGTCATTTTGAATACTTTGGGGGTGCAGTTTTTATAATGGGGTCTTTTGTGGGGTATTTCTAATATGAAGACCCTTCAAATCCACTTCAAACCTGAACTGGTCCCTGAAAAATAGTGAGTTTGAAAATTTTGTGAAAAATTGGAAAATTGCTGCTGAAATTTGAAGCCCTCTGGTGTATTCCAAAAGTAAAAACACGTCAATTTTATGATGCAAACATAAAGTAGACATATTGTATATGTGAATAAAATAAAATAAAATATTTGGAATATCCATTTTCCTTACAAGCAGAGAGCTTCAAAGTTAGAAAAATGCTAAATTTTCAAATTTTTCATCAAATTTTGGAATTTTTCACCAAGAAAGGATGCAAGTTACCACAAAATTTTACCACTATGTTAAAGTAGAATATGTCACGAAAAAACAGTCTCGGAATCAGAATGATAACTAAAAGCATTTCAGAGTTATTAATGTTTAAAGTGACAGTGGTCAGATGTTCAAAAAATGGCAGGGTCCTAAGGTGTAAAATGGCTGGGTCCTTAAGGGGTTAAAGACATTGTTAGGATTCAGCTAGCTGGATGTGGATCCTCTGTGTCAGCGAGGGATTGGCATGGACCGTGTCGGTGGACCGGTTCTAGGGTTGCTACTGGTATTCACCAGAGCCCGCCGCAAAGCGGGATGGTCTTGCTGCGGCGGTAGCAACCAGGTCATATCCACCGGCAACGGCTCAACCTTGCTGACTGCTGAGAAGGCGTGGGACAGAAGAACTAGGCAGAGGCAAGGTCAGACGTAGCAGAAGGTTGGGGCAGGCGGCAAGGTTCATAGTCAATGAGGATAGCAGGAGATCTGGAACACAGGCTTTGGACAACACTAAACGCTTTCTCTGGCACAAGGCAACAAGATCCAGCAAGGAAGTGCAGGGGAAGTGAGGTAATATACCCAGGGAGCAGGTGGAAGCTAATTAGACTGATTGGGCCAGGCACCAATCACTGGTGCACTGGCCCTTTAAATCTTAGAGAGCTGGCGCGCGCGCCCTAGAGAGCGGAGCCGTGCGCCAGAACATGACAGCCGGGGACCGGGACGGGTAAGTGGCTTGGGATGCGATTCGCGAGCGGGCGCGTCCCGCTATGCGAATCGCATCCCCATCGCGAATGTCAGTGCAGCGCTCCCGGTCAGCGGGTCTAACTGGGGCGCTGCAGAGAGGAGAACGCCGTGAGCGCTCCGGGGAGGAGCAGGGACCCGGAGCGCTCGGCGTAACAGACATATTGCAGATGTATTTTTGTGTCCTTATTGTGACCACAAGTCCTGGTCACAGATCTGATGAACTGACAGGAAGAGAAGGACTCTGATCAGAGAAGACGTCACCTGTGAGTCATTGGTTTTATTTGTGATCTAATGTGCGTTATTCTAAATCTTTCTATTATCCATGAGATAATTGTGGATCTTTGTTACTTATAACTTAGAATAGTGATGTTCTTCTGTTATTCCTGGAGGGCCTGCCCTTTTGTACAATAGTAATTGGTGTTAACTATGGAACTCCAGCAGTACACTAGGTTGCATACAATCTTATGGCCTGCAGCCGTCACACGATAGTTCAAATCAATTAGTAGCTACAGAAAGTCTCTGTTCTGCCCAGATCTTATTTATAACTGGATGCTTCCCTACCCCTTGTGTTCTTACAAATTCTAAGACTGTTAGCTATAGCTGGACACTGCCAGACTGTAAAAGGATCCAGCCCTTTAACACAAAGACTATATTGCCAGACGGAATAACAGAGGAATGATGCAATGCAGAGTTCTATAACATGTTTCTAAATCTATTTCATAGGGAATACAAGGATTTACTACAATAGATCGGTCAGGAGAGGTGACAGCTCCTTTATAATTGTGTATTCCACCTGTGACAGCATCTGATCAGTGCTTTATACTCTTCCATAGTATGCAGTGCAATGATACTTTGCCATGTAGCGTCCATCTAGACCTGGTATCTGACCACTGTATGGCAGTACAAAAAGTTCTGATCAGTCACAGTCTCAGTGCTGAGATCTCCACTTGTGGTGTCCCAGAACCAAATGCTGTCCTGTGGGCTGTGGATCTCCTAGGGCCTGCCTGCTGCACATGTGTTGGGCTCACTGAGAGACTGCCTGTTGTATTTAAGATGTTTAAGCACTTTACTATATACTCATTTATGCTTACCATATGCACTGTATAATATGTTATTTATGTGTACTATGCCTTTAAGAGTGAAGAGCAGCGTAAACCAGGTGACCCGGTCTGCCCAATGCGAACCCCTACATTTTGCAGTATATAGTGTAGTGGGGGATGAGTTGCTTCAGGTGAAGTTGTGTGTGGAGAAATCCTGAGGGAAGCCTCAGAAAATCTCTTCTAAAGTCAGCCCCGCCATTCTGCAAGTAATCCCCCATAAAGCGGAAAGTCAAGCCCTGGCAGAGAAAAAAAGTGGACCTTGTCGGAACCCGAGTCTGAGTGGGAAATCTACAGTCTCTAATCTCAAGTCAGTATTAATCAAGTGGGTGAAAAGTACCATAAGTCCCATCAAGGCAAAAGAGCTCCCAAAGGGTTACACTTCATCCCTTCCACTCTGCTCCAGACTGTGTAATAACATCTGCACTCTGCTCAGTAAAAGGCAGTTATACGTAACCCGATGTCGGTGTGTTTATTACCCCCCGTGTCTGGTTCAGGAGAAGCTGTCTCCACCTCGGACCGTGTATGGGTTAACGGTGTCCTGATGTCTTGAACTGATTCTGAATTCCTTGCACCCCCGTGTCACCCCGTTCAAGTCTGAACTGTACCAGTATCTCAAAGAATGACCAATTGTGCACCAGAATTACTGTACAGGACTCTGTTTATGTCGACCGGCGCTAACAAAATAGAGGGGGAGCATTTTATTGTCGGCCATACTGAGAGAGAAAACTGTGACCAGAGACTGTGTTATCCAAGACAATCCATATGTGCATGTTGAAAACATAACTTATGCTGCGACAGAAACTCCATTCTGCCCAAGGCGGGGTTAATCCAGGCAGCGCAAAGTGCACAAAGAATTCCCACCATGCAAAATGCCCCACCCCAGGGGGCAGGAGCCAAAGTGGAACTCAAAGGCCCACCCCCTTGTTGCCAAGGGGACAGCTGAAGAGGCTGCAAGGCTGATGCATTTCCTTTCGGCGGCCATTTTGGTGGAGCCTGCCATAAAGAGAATAGCAGAACTCTGCCCCCTAGTCTTACCTCGTGGTACAAGAGCAGAGAAGATGGCGGAGAGCGAGCTGAGAGAAAGCGTGAAATGGGACTAAAGAACCAGGCTGGGGATTCCAGCAAGTCTCCAGTACCAGAAGGCAAAGGCTGCTGGGGGACTCCACCGGCAGGCGGAAGTCCCATCTCCACACTGGTGTCCTCGGGGGCACCATCTCCCTTGCAGATCAAGGGGTTCCTGGGTGGAGATCCAGAGCCCTACTTGAGCCCTGAGAAGGTGACTGCCAGTACCCCGTCCAAGCCGGAGTCTCCAGTTAGGCCCAAGTCACCCCCACTGTCACTGTGGGTGTTCCGGGATGAGCCCGAGCTGCTCAAGTTCATGAAGGAGCACTTCATCCGCTGCCTATGAAGGAGTCACTATCCAGCGAGAGGACCCAGTCTCCGGAACAGCGATGGTTCCTCCTGCTACTGCTATGCTCGGGGAAAGGCTCAAGCTCCCTAAATCTGCATCACAGCCTCCTGTTATCCAGGTATGCCCGGAAGAGCTGGCACCAACTACATCTGCAGCCCCAGTGGCGGGTGCTGCATCTGTTCAAGTGGTGGTGATGGTAAGCTCCCACATCGCTGGGTCCCAGTGATCCATAGTCTCCTTGATCCAGAGCATCACCGCACTGGCTGGTTCCAAAACCAGGCCTCCCAAGCATCTGGCCCACCAAGAGCAAAGAGGCTGCCCATCTGAGTGGGATCCCAGCCTCCACCTTACTAAATCAGCCATATCAGAGAAAGTGAACCACTTTAATGCTCACCAACCTGTATTATTGTTCCAGTTAAAGACGACAAAAGCCTGTTGTTCATGTTTTATGTCTTTATCATCTACACGTTCTTCAGCCTGTGTAGGACATTAAGAGCAATGCCTCAGGACTGCTACCAGTTATTGCCACAAGTTCTCGGTTCTGCAACAAGCTCAAAAATGTGCCTGGCACTTAGCAAAGAAGAATCCACTACGCTTGTCTACCTGGTGTTACACCGTGAACTTCTTAAGTATTCTTCTACCTTCCAAGTTTGGTGCCAAACACTAAAGTGCCTTCAAAGTATTCCATAAATGTGCTAGTCAGGATTGCCTAGTGGTCAGAAATGTTTAACCTAGACAGTTTTGCCATGTATCCAGTCAGTCTTTAAATGCCTTATTCAGTCTTTCTCATGTCTTATTCAATACTGTCGTTAGTGAAATGCACAAAGCCAGACAGTAATCAGATGGCTTATAGTCAGAAATGTATTTTTCAGTCATGATAACTTCTTTCTATATGTTCCATGGTGTACGTACTAATTGTCTTCTAGCGTGCATGATGTTACCCCGAAATTCAAGGGGATACATTGGCTGGAATTTAGCACAGAGGAAGGAGTCTATTTGTCTCTTGCTGTGCCCCTCAGGTGTGGACATGAGGTGTTCTCTACTCTACAGTAACAGGGAGAAGATGCTATAAGCCAATGGTCCCCGTGGCACAGGACCTGTAGCAATGGATAGCCTACGGCAGCTCCTGACTGCCTTCCAGAATCTCATTGGTACTAAAATGCTGCAGCCTCAGGAAGAGCTTCAAGACTTGTGATGTTTTACTTATGTGTATGTTTTATGTCCATCTGTTTCAATCTGTCCATACTCAGACACAATAGCCTTACCAGCTAATTCTAGTTCTCAGGTAGTAAGTAAAATACATGGCACTATCACATCCAACCCAAAAATATGTGTGGTCATCCGCCAGGGCACCAACCACATAACGGAAGGAGCCCTACTCTCTGCATTAAAGGAACTTTATTCTACCTCCAAAAGGGACTGTCCTATTGCACTACCCTTGTCAATTCCCAGCCTCCAGGACTGAGCGCAGAGGACAGTTGTTCTCAAGAGAGGGAGTTTGTGGTGTTCCAGAACCAAAGGCTGTCCTATGGGCTGCGGATTTCCTCGAGCATGCCTGCTGCACATGTGTTGGGCCCACTGAGAGACTGTCTGTGGCATTTAAGATGTTCAAGCACTTTACTATATACTCATTTATGTTTACCATATGCACTGTAGAATATGTTATGTATGTGCACTATCCCTTTAAGGGTGAGGAGTAGTGTAAACCAGGTGACCCTGTCTGCCCAATGGGCACCCCTAAATTTTGCAGTATACAGTGTAGTGAAGGAGGAGTTGCCCCAGTTCAGCCTAGAGCTATGTGCTGAGCTCAAGTGTGGAAAGGAGGTGAAGTTGTGTGTGGAGAAATCCTGAGGGAAGCCTAAGAAAATCTCTCCTAAAGTCAGCCCCGCCATTCTGCAAATGTTCTCCCGTACAGCGGAATTTCAAGCTCTGGCGGAGAAAGCAAGTGGACCTTGTTAAAACCATAGCCGATGTGGAGAATCTACAGTCTCTAATCTCAAGTCAGTATTAATCAAGTTACAATGCATCCCTTCCACTCTGCACCAGACTGTGTGTAAGAACATCTGCACCCTGCTCAATAAAAGGCAGTTATCCGTAACCTGATATCGGTGTGTTTATTAACCCCTGTTTCTGGCCCAGGAGAAGCTGTCTCCACCTCAGACCTTGGATAGGCTAATGGGGCCCTGGCCTCACCAAGTGATTCCTTGTACCCCCGTGTCACCACACACTGATCTTTGGACATAGCATGCCTCTTTCCCTGACTCAGTGCTCAGTCCATCTTATTGCAGGCGTGCTTCTCTAGTCTATGTATAGCAATCTGTGGGGATTTTAGCTCTGAGACTCTGACCCTGCATGACATTTCAAAAGAATGTTCATTTTTAAACATTTAAAAGCTTTAAAGTTAAACTGTCAGCCTGTTCACCCACACTAAACCCACGGGCTCTGCCCACTCCCTTTACATATTCATTGTCTCTGATGCCATATCCTAGTAAAGTTGAGTCAAAGACAGTGAATATGTAAATTGAGTGGATGAAGCCACACCCCCTGTGCATGATTCACTGAATTTAGCAGATGATCTTCTGGAGGACATATCTCAGGACCTATTGGACATATTTAAGTAAGTTACCCCTGTTCACCCAAACCAGTGTACTGGGTTTAGTGTGGGTGAACAGGCTGACAGTTTCCCTTTATATTTGACCTTGTTTTGGCCTCTAGTTGAAGCATGACCCATTGACTAAGCATTATCGTGTTTGCTATTTGCTTGGTTTTCCATATCGTAAGTACTTACTGAATATGTACAACTGTATGTGATACATGTGTGTATGTCGCACATTGCCATTTGAAGTCCCTTCTTGTTCAACAATAAGCTGTTTAACAATAGATAATTCTCAATGTGATGCTTGCGTTGATAGTATTTTACACATACTTGTATTAAAGGTAATATTGTTTAACCAGAGCACTTTATGATACTTTTGTTTCTAAATATATTGTGCTATCATGAGCATATCTCAATTTAACAATGCATTTCATCACAATATGAGCTTGAATCCCCAATAATGGAGAATATTTAGTGAAAGAATAAACCCAGGTAGCTTTTTAGAATAGTATGCCAATAAAAAAAGATTATATTATTATTCATCAACTATGGGTCAGGAAAGAAGGGAAGTGGAAGATAGAGCAATTTTATTAACATGAGAATAAATTTATTATGGCTAAAGCAGGTACATAAACAGGAAAATCTGTATATCCAAGGTCAGCGGCATAATAATTACAGTACAGTATTTCTGAAATATCTTCTAATACACAAACAAAATATATATTCCTGTAAGCTGACCTCTTTGGCATTGTTATATTGAATTAAGTAACATTATTCCTTGTTGTTCAATTATATTTTCTAAGGGTTAAAAGCAGAAGCATATTGTCATAGTTGTAATGTGAAATGTTACATTTTTGGAGAATTAAAACAAAGGTGAGTGTGTCACAATTCTCCGGTATTCCCATATGTCGGGTGGCAGTAGATTTTGATAATAAAAATCTGACATACACAGACCTGAAGCTTTCTGTTCCTTGTCTGAAGAAAGATTTGCAAGTCTGAAATGTCACCTTTAATGTCACAATCTATTAAACACCCTATTTTTATTTGTCTTTTTATTTTATTTTATATTTTGGCAGTGTCTGTGTTCTGTTCTTTTCTCCTGACATTTCTCACGCTGCTTTAATTTATTCACAGCAAGAAATGAAGTGTTTGATAAGAAATCTGTGTTTAATAAAAACTCTTAATTCCCACAGTGAAGAAAACTCACGGAATTGGGGTGAGAGTTCAGCCAGTAAGACTGCATTCCTTTTCATTAACAGTGAAAGATTTGTTTCTAACGTTAACAGGAAATCCCAGAACATGATCCAAATGCACAGTTTTTGGGAGGAGAAACACGACTGTCTTTTACTGTCAGATACCTTAATCTATTTTCAGGGAAATTTGTAACAGGGAGTAACTTCTCTTGTTATTTCCTGCATCTATTTGGTAAACCCTGCGCAAAGGCCTTGTTTGTAAGCAGCCATACTGCTCCCTCTTTTGGCCCCCACACATTTCACAAACTGACAACCTAACTTCACCCCCGCTTAAGGGGAATACGATCTTAGCTCACAACTTTTAGAAGTCGTCGACAGTCAGAACCACTACCCACAGCTTATGCTCTATCTACTTGCTACCAAGCTCTCTCTTTATATAGTTTCTTGCTGTCCTGACAGTCAGGTGGCATAGAACATCTGCATCACCCATCTCCATACAGTTATAGGTGCTCTGGGCCAAGCTTCACGTTTTCCCATTACCTGTTATCCAAGAGATTCTCATTCCTTTGTCTAGAATGCCTCAACCTACCATAAAATATAAACTATTACAATATAATATATACAAGGTATTAGTAATAGCAGTGCTTCAGTCCATAGCTTCCAATTAAAAAAAAATAAAAAAATGCAGCAATACAATTATACAGGCACAGTCCATTGGCTGCAAGGGAGAAAGGAAATTTTTTCACCCCATCAAAAACTCATCTTGTTTATATTCAAAATGTTTGGGCTAATTATTTACATTACAGTTTTTTTTTTTTTTTTTTTTTTTGTGTGAATGCAAAAGTTAGTTTTTTAAGTTATATCCACCATAGAGACATAGAATGTGTCAGCATTTAAGGACCATTCAGCCCACCTAGTCATCCCAATATTCTAAATACTATCAATATCGACCATATTGACTTATTTGTATCTAGGTAACAACACTTCTATGAAGTTGTATTAAACAGTGGCAAATGTAAAAACAACCAACAATACATCTACAATGGTCTTTCTAGCATTATGTCATGACATTAAAAAAGTTAATGTACTGTGCAGCATGAACTATGATTTTGTGCAGTCAGACTCTTGCACCAGTGCCTTATGTGCTATTTATTACCATCTGTTGCTGATTCTTTTTGTCTTTGTCTTACAGTGTTTGCATTGTTACCCTGCATATCACCGGGTCTCCAATATGATCATGCCATCTTATTACATGATTAAGCATTTATTGACAACCAAGGCTGTATAGCCATGCATATCATATATCCACTACGTAAAGGGGTACTCGCCAGGAAAACTATATATATATATATATATATATATATTATTATTTTTTTTTTTTTTCAAATCAACTGGTACCAGAAAGTTAAACAGATTTTTAAATTACTTCTATTTAAAAATTGTAATCCTTCCAGTACTTATCAGCTGCTGTATGCTCCAGAGGAAGTTCTTTTCTTTTTGAATTTCCTTTCTGCCTGACCACAGTGCTCTCTGCTGACACCTCTGTCCATTTTAGGAACTGTCCAGAGTAGGAGCAAATCCCCATAGCAAACCTCTCTTGCTGTAGACCAGTGGTTCTGAACCTGGGTTCCCCCAGGGGTTCAGTGAGTTAGTCCCAGGGGTTCGGCGGGGTAGGTCGCAACAGGACAGGCAAACCGAGCTTGCCCGGGGCTACGAGCAGAGCCGGTGTTTGCCCGTCCTGTAGCGACGGGGCAATTCCCCAATCACTATTAACTGCCTGCAGCCCGCGTTAAGTTTAAAAACGCAGGGCTGCCAGGACATAGTGCACACCGGGACGTCACTGACGTCCCGTGCGTGCGCCCATGGAAACAAAGGCGCCGAAGACCGGAGGATAGAGAAGGAGGAAGACGTATGCTGGCTTGGTAAGTGACCAGCGGCACGTCATCTTCGGTGCTCCGACCACCGGTCCCGAGACCTACTGCTATAGCCGGAGCACTGAAGTGGGCAGTACACAGGCATACAGCCTCCAGCCATACACTGTATATGGCTGGAGGCTGTATGTCTGTTGGGGAACACTGCCTACATCAGTAGTCTTCAACCTGCGGACCTCCAGAAGTTGCAAAACTACAACTCCCAGCATGCCCGGACAGCCGTTGGCTGTCCGGGCATGCTGGGAGTTTTAGTTTTGCAACATCTGAAGGTCCGCAGGTTGAAGACCACTGACCTACATAATGTGGGGGAACACTGCCTGCCTAATGTGGGGGAACATTGCCTGCCTAATGTGGTGGAGCACTGCCTGCCTAATGTGGGGGAGCACTGCCTGCCTAATGTGGGGGAATACTGTCTGCCTAATGTGGGGAACACTGCCTGCCTAATGTGGGGGAACACTGCCTGCATAATGTGGGGGAACACTGCCTGCCTAATGTGCGGGAACACTGCCTGCCTAATGTGGGGGAACACTGCCTGCCTAATGTGGGGGAACACTGCCTGCCTAATGTGGGGGAACTGTCTGCCTAATGTGGGGGAACACTGGCTGCCTAATGTGGGGGAACACTGCCAACCTAATGTGGGGGAACACTGCCAACCTAATGTGGGGGAACACTGCCTGCCTAATGGGGGGGAACACTGCCTGCCTAATGTGGGGGAACACTGTCTGCCTAATGTGGGGGGAACACTGCCTGCCTAAGGTGGGGGAACACTGCCTGCCTAATGTGGGGAACACTGCCTGCCTAATGTGCGGGAACACTGCCTGCCTAATGTGGGGGAACACTGCCTGCCTAATGTGGGGAAACACTGCTTGCCTAATGTGGGGGAACTGTCTGCCTAATGTGGGGAACACTGCCTGCCTAATGTGGGGGAACACTGCCTGCATAATGTGGGGGAACACTGCCTGCCTAATGTGCGGGAACACTGCCTGCCTAATGTGGGGGAACACTGCCTGCCTAATGTGGGGGAACACTGCCTGCCTAATGTGGGGGAACTGTCTGCCTAATGTGGGGGAACACTGGCTGCCTAATGTGGGGGAACACTGCCAACCTAATGTGGGGGAACACTGCCAACCTAATGTGGGGGAACATTGCCAACCTAATGTGGGGGAACACTGCCTGCCTAATGTGGGCGAACATTGCCTGCCTAATGTGGGGGAACACCTCCTGCCTAAGGTGGGGGAACACTGCCTGCCTAATGATGGGGAACACTGTGTGCCTAATGTGGGGGGAACACTGCCTGTCTAAGGTGGGGGAACACTGCCTGCCTAATGTGGGGGAACACTGCCTGCCTAATCTGGGGGAACACTGCTTGCCTAATCTGGGGGAACACTGCCTGCCTAATCTGGGGGAACTCTGTCTGCCTAATGTGTGGGAACACTGCCATTGTTTTGCGAAAATGACATGAGAGTGGCACTTGCCAAGGTAAAGCTGTGCATTTCTGAACTGGTCTCTGAAAGACAGCAGCAGAAGTCACACTGATTTGCAGTAAATATTCATTATGTTTTTGTTTTTGTGTGAAAATCATGTTTTCATGGTTTTGTTCTTTGTTCTTAATGGTTTTGTTCATTTTGTGCACCTATGTATAAATATATACTTAAATATATACCTCCTATGTTTTGAGTTTTGAATTTGAAAAAATCCTATTTCATTTTTCCAATTAAGAGGGGTTCGGTGAATGCCCATATGAAACTGATGGGGTTCAGTACCTCCAACAAGGTTAAGAACCACTGCTCTAGACAGTTCCTTACATGGACAGAGGTGTCAGCAAAGAGCACTGTGGTCAAACAAAAAGGAAATTAAAAAAGAAAAGAACTTCCTCTGTAGCACAGAGCAGCTGATAAGTATTGGAAGGATTAAGATATTTTATTAGAAGTAATTTATAAATATGTTTAACTTTCTGGCACCAGTTGATTTATAAGAACATGTTTACCCATTTCCTAACTCAGTGTTTCCCAACCCATGTGCCTCCAGCTCTTGCAAAACTACATTGACAGACCATGCATGCTGGTAGTTAAAGTTTTGCAACAGCAGGAGGCACACAGGTTAGGAAACACTGAGTTAGGAAACAGACAATATTTCCCAACCAGTGTGCCTCGAGTTGTTGCAAAACAACTACTGCCAGTATGCACTGACAGACCGTGCATGCTGGGAGTTGTAGTTTTGCAACAGCTGGAGGCACATGGGTTGAGAAACACTGAGTTAGGAAACAGACAGTGGCGGAGAAACACTGCTGTAGTCTGTTACCTAACTCAGTGTTTCACAATCCCAACCAATGTGCCTCTAGCTGTTGCTTATCTTCTTGGCGACGTAGGGCGTACAGGTACAGGTGGTCTCCAAACTGAGTCCTTCCAGATGTTGCAAAACTACAACTCTCAGCATGCCCAGACAGTCCATGCATGCTGGGAGTTGTAGTTCTGTAACATCTGGCCCTTCAGATGTTGCAGAACTACAACTCCCAACATGCCTGGACAGTCTCAGCATGCTGGGAGTTGTAGTTTTGCAGCATCTGGAAGGGCACAGTTTGGAGACCACTATACAGTGGTGTCCAAATTGTAGTGCTCCAGATGTCAATACAAAGCATGCCAAGACTGTCCAGGCATGCTGGGAGTTGTAGTTCAGCAACATCTGGCCCTTTAGATGTTGCCGAACTACAGCTCCCAGCATGCCTGGACAGTCTCTGCATGCTTGCAGTTGAAGTTTTGCAACATCTGGAGGGCTACAGTTTGGAGACCACTAAACAGTGGTCTCCAAACTGTTCTCCTCTAGTTGTTGCATAACTACAACTAACTCCCAACATGCCCTTCGGCTGTCTGGGCATGCTGGGAGTTGTGGTATTGCAACAACTGGAGGCACACTGGTTGGGAAACATTGTATTTTTCCTAACTCAGTGTTTCCCAACCTGTGTGCCTCCTGCTGTTGCAAAACTATAACTCCCAGCATGCACTGACAGACCATGCATGCTGGGAGTTGTAGTTTTGCAACAGCTGGAGGCACATGGGTTGGGAAACACTAAGTTAGGAATCAGACAGTGGTGCGGAAACACTGCGGTAGTCTGTTACCTAACTCAGTGTTTCCCAACCCCAACCAGTGTGCCTCCAGCTGTTGCATAACTACAACACTCAGCATGCACGGTCTGTCAGTGCATGCTGGGAGTTGTAGTTTTGCCCACCCCCCACCCCCTCACCCACGTGAATGTACAGGGTACATTCACACGGGCGGGGGTTTACAGCAAGTTTCCCGCTTCAAGTTTGAGATGCGGCAAATCTTCCCCTGCAGCGGGAAACATACTGTAAACCTCCGCCCGTGTAATGTACCCTAAAAACACTACACTTCACTAACCCTAAATAAAGAGTAAAACACTATATATACACTATACCCTTACACTGTCGCCCCCCCCCCCCAATAAAAAAAAAAAATGTCTTGTACGTCAGTTTTTCCAAAACGCAGCCTCCGACTGTTGCACAATAACAACTCCCAGTATTGCCGGACAGCCATTGATTGTCCAGGCATGTTGGGAGTTTTGCAACAAATGGAGCCACCCTGTTTGGGGAAAATTGACGTACAGTATTTTTGGTGGATGAGGCAAGTATAACGCTTACATCCAGGTACACCCCTATGAAAATCCCTAATTTAGGCCTCAAATGTGCATGGCACTCTCTCACTTTAGAGCCCTGTCGTATTTCAAGGAAACAGTTTAGGGCCACATATGGGGTATCTCCGTACTCCGAAAAATTGTGCTACAAATTTTTGGTGGCTTTTTCTCCTTTTACCCCTTTTGAAAATGTAAAGTTGGGGTCTACACCAGCATGTTAGTTTAAAGTTTTATTTATTTTTTACACCAACCTGCTGGTGTTGCCCCATACTTTTCATTTTTATAAGAGGTAAATGGAAAAAAAGCCCCCCCAAAATTTGTAAAACACTTTCTCCCAAGTATAGAAATACCCCATATGTGGACGTAAAATGCTCTGCGGGCGCACAACAAGGTTCAGGAGTGTGAGCGCTCTACGTACATTTGAGGCCTAAACTGGTGATTTGCACAGGGGTGGCTGCTGGTTACAGTGGTTCTGAAATAAACGCAAAAAAATAAACACCCACATGTGACCCCATTTCGGAAACTACCCCCTCACGGAACGTAACAAGGGGTATAGTGAGCCTTATGACCCCACAGGTGTCTGACAGATTTTTGGAACAGTGGTCCGTGAAAATTAAGAATGTAATTTCTCATTTGGACAGCACAGTGTTACAAAGATCTGTCAAACGTCAGTCGGGTGTAAATGCTCACTGTACCCCTTGTTACATTCCATGAGGGGTGCAGTTTTCCGGATAGTAATCCATGTGGGGTGTTTTCGCTGTTCTGGCACCATGGGGCTTCCTAAATGAGACATGTCCCGCAAAATCCATTTCAGCAAAATTCGCTTTCCAATGTCGCTCCTTCCCTTCTGAGCCCTCTAGTGCACCTGCAGATCACTTTACATCCACATATGATATATTTCCTTACTCGAGAGAAATGGGGTTTCAAATTTTGGGGGACATTTTCACCTATTACCCCTTGTGAAGATAAAAAATTTGGGGTAACATCAGCATTTTAGTGAAAAAAATAAAATCTTTCATTTTCACGTCCAAATTTATTGAAAATTCGTCAAACACCTGTATGGTGTTAAGGCTCATTGTACCCCTTGTAACGTTCCTTGAGGGGTGTAGTTTCCAAAATAGTATGCCATGTGAGGTGTTTTTTGCTGTTCTGGCACCATAAGGGCTTCCTAAATGCGACATGCCCCCAAAAAACATTTCAGCAAAATTCGCTCTTTAAAATCCCATTGTCGCTCCTTCTCTTCTGAGCCCTCTAGTGCACCCACAGAGCACTTTAGATCCACATATGAAGTATTTCCTTACTCTAGAGGAATTGGGTTACACATTTTGGGGGACTTTTCCTCTTTTACCCCTTGTAAAAATAAAAAATATGGGTCTACAAGAACATGTGAGTGTAAAAAATTAAGATTTAGAATTTTCGCCTCCACTTTGCTGCTATTCTTGTGAAACACCTAAAGGGGGAGCAAACTTTCTGAATGTTGTTTTGAATACATTGAGGGGTATAGTTTTCAAAGTGGGGTCCATTATGGCGTATTTCTAACATAAAGACCCTCAAATTCACTTCAAAACTGAAGTGGTCCCTGAAAAATTCAGATTTAGAAATTATGATGTCAGCATAAAGTAGACATATTGTATATGTGAATCAATATATAATTTATTTAGTATGTCTATTTTCCTTACAAGCAGAGAGCTTCAAAATTATAAAAAATTTCAAATTTTTCAGGAAATTCTGGATTTTTTCACCAAGAAATGATGAAAGTATCGACGAAAATTTACCACTAACATAAAGTAGAATATGTCAAGAAAAAACAGTCTCGGAATCAATTTAATCAGTCCAGTCCTGCTGCACAACATTTCTGTGGTCAAGGTCTGTAAGTTGAATTGCCTACTTGGCCTATCAGTGACCGCCCTGATTAGCTAAATGGGCAATTCCTTGTGCTTACCCCAGTAGTGCGGCACAGCAAGAACATAGCTCTATGGCAGGGGAGAAAGAAAGGCAATGCTCAGCACCTACATGAGCAGAGTCCAAAAAAAAAATCCCCAGAATACCCCATTTCTTAACAAAGTAGCACCACACCTGACCTCAGAATGTGTGCAGTAATACAACTTGGCCCCAATTACATCACTGGAACAGAGTTGCAATACCACACATAACCTAAGGACAGGGGTGGCACTGTGTTTTGGAAGAAATCAGCTCTGTTTTTTTAATCCTGGATAACCCCTTCAAACTCATTCTATGTAGTATGCATGCAGATTACACCAGGTTGAGTTGCAGCAGTACAAATAACTTTCTAATAAGGGTATTTCATGAATAATCAATATAGTAATCATTTCATAGCCCATTTCAATATGTAAAACCTGACATTTCCTCTATAAAAGGTTCTAGTGCTAATATTAACATTATAGTATGACTGACTAAACTTTGACCAAGATACTAAGAAGTGTAATTCACTTCAAATTAGCACCATTAAATCCGAGAAATGCCCCATTCACCCGGCATTAGCTTGTAAATCACATTTCATTTGTGTAGAACAAGGCCGGCAATAAAAATGTTTTAGTATTTTTTTTTGTCGGAATATTGATGTCTGTCTTTGTTCTAAGTAGTAATTAACTGTGCAGCCATAAAACTATACTAGCAAAAATACTTTTTACAGACGCACCACTTTACTTGGGTTTAACCTTTCATTTGCATAGGTTAATTTTAAACTGCAGTTCAAATTTAGCTTGAAAAGATAATTACAATATTTCACCTCCTTTCATCATGGGTTATGTAAATGGGACTTTAATCTTTTCACAGTTCATATTATATTAATAAGTGAAAAAGTAGACTTGATTTACTTTATTCTGTCAATCACATTACAAGCAATAGGCTCAAATGGGAGCAAGCAGATACAGATCAGGAATTCAGCCGCAATTTTATAATCGTACTCACAAAGAAATGACCTTATTTTCCTCTGCATTTCTCTTTATGAATAGATAGCAATGAGTTTATTTTTTAATGAATCCTATTACTGAGCACTTATTGTTCAATTTAAAGTGATGAACCTTTGTGCGAAGGAAGAATGCTTGGCCTCAGGTGCCTGGCAAGGCTGTTCTAACATAAGGAAGACACACACTCGCTGGCCAGGTAACGGGAATCTGTCACCAAGAAAATGTTACCCAATCTACCAGCATCATGTGATAGAGTTTAAGGAGCAGAGCATAGATTGTTGAGGGAAAAGATTCAGAAAAACTTGTATTTTCTTCATTGAAACATGTGCTCATTCTGAGCTTCAGAGTCCAGTGGGCGGTCTTAATCACTGACAACCTTCCCTGTATAAGCATGCTTACAGACATAGGCATTGAGCAGAACCGACCACTGGACTCCTAAGCCTAGAATAAGCAGAAATTTCAATCAGAAAGTTATACGAAATCTGTTCCAACATCAGCATACTGTGTATATCAGCTACTTTTGCTCTATATAATACCTTTAACTCAGATTGAATGTTAATTATGACAATATTAACCTGTTTACGACCCCCCAACAAGTATACTTGTTCTGGAGCTGGGTGTAGTAGCTGAGGGCCACCACTGATCACCGATTTTTGTTGTTGTTATGACACCCTTCATTTTACCATAAAATGAACTGCGAAAACAAAAAATTCCTAAAAAGCTGTGATGGGGTTAAATTTGCTGTCATTTTGACACTGATCAGACTTTTTGAACAGGCTTCCATGACAGTTTATCAGCTCCTCATGATCTAGTCTCAGGAAGTCAATCTGACCTCTAAACCATCAAAACTGTTTAAATGCCGCTGTCAGTTTTGACAGTGGCATCTACAGAGTTAAAATAGCTTAAATTGGAGCTATGTCCAATTTAAGCTATTTTAACTCTGTAGATGCCACTGTCAAAACTGACAGCGGCATTTAAACAGTTTTGATGGTTTAGAGGTCAGATTGACTTCCTGAGACTAGATCATGAGGAGCTGATAAACTGTCATGGAAGCCTGTTCAAAAAGTCTGATCAGTGTCAAAATGACAGCAAATTTAACCCCATCACAGCTTTTTAGGAATTTTTTGGTTTTGCAGTTCATTTTATGGTAAAATGAAGGGTGTCATAACAACAACAAAAATTGTTTATATAAAACAGCCCTCATATGGCTCTGCAGACAAATAAATAAATAAAAATAAAGAGATAATAGAGTTATGACTCAGAAGGGGTGGAGTGAAAAAAAATAACTAACATTTGAGGGGAAATTTAAGTTTACTAAATTTGTAAGGGAAAAGCCTAACAATGGACACCGAAACATGTATTGCACAACATAATCTTTATTAAACACAAATATATACAGGCAAGGATAAAAACATTAGGAGACCAATGACAGTCAGACTGCAGGACTTGCTGAAGCAGAAAGAATACCACATGAATGGTGTATTACACATAAATTACTATTGCACAAGTATGTGTAAGAATATACTGCACATAAATCACCATTTCACCTCTACAGAAAGCCCTGAAGAGTAAGTAAGGTGCCAGTGAACAATAAATAAATATATATATTAAGCTGAGAGACACAGATGAAGTATACAAAGTCCAGAGAAGAGGAGAGTCATGAGTATGAACTGATCCCAACTGAATCTTGAAGCATGCACCAAGCAGACAGAAGAAATGCCGGTATTACATATTTTCGGATCCCAACCTAAAACAGGTCAATCATGTATGACAATCACACAGGTAACTCAACTCACCGCAGAAAGCAAGTCAACCCCTACGTTGTTTTGCACTTAATGCTTCATCAGGGAGTATCATGGGTAGTGATGTACAAGCATATCCATGACCAATAGAAACCAAATGAATTAATTACCTACAGACGAGGAACACTGATGCTCGCGCTATGGTGGCCGCCATCTTTGTCGGGAGTGCGAAATCACCGCACCAGCCAGGTCTCGGATTGTGAAAAAAGCTGGAAATCTTTATTCCAAAATAAAGTGCAACGTTTCGGCAGCAATAGCCTTTGTCAAGCATATGGTCTCTTTTACCCTCAGACAGCAAGTCAACCCCTACGCCGTTTCACACTAAATGCTTCATCAGGGAGTATCATAGGTAGTGATGTACAAGCATATTTATATACACCATGACAAATAGAAAACAAAGGAAACAAATGAATTAATTACCTACAGACGAGGAGCGCCATCTTTGCGTATGCGCCGCCCAGTGACGGAGTGCGTCCACCCACGTCACCACGCACATACAGCGATAAGCTGTCGCGTCCATTGGCATCACTGTGTGTGATAAAGTAGGCGGCACATGTGCAATGCCAAACTCATTCTGCCAAACTTTATTGTTAAAATGCAACCAGACAACACATCATTGTGTGGACACACACAGAGACAATACAGAAGATGAGAACAGACAAAGACAATGGAGAGAACCAGATGCTTAAAATAGGGAGAATGTGAAAGTAAGTTAGAGCAAACAGTGAGAAAATACATAAACATAAAAAAATGACAGACATAAAAAGGGATAAGGAGCGACAAAGCACTCAATTGTCAGTACAAAATTACACCAACAGGCATTGTGCATAAGTGGTGGTTAGCTGAAACAGTTAACCTAATTTGTAGGAGGAGTCCGGTCCTTAAATACCCACCTTATCCACACAGGTGCTGTTGGCAGCATGCAAGGCGTCATTCTGGTCGATTTGCTGTCTAGGCCAGTGGTCACTTCCTGTTCCTACATTCCCCCTCTACCAGGTACAGGGGTCAGGTAAGAGCACAGCTTGCCTGCGCCATGGTAACGTTTGTCACTACAGCAGGTACGGATGTTCACTTTGGGGGCTCGGCAGTCCAGGCAGCCATGCAGCGGGCGGCTAGCTAGGTATTACATGTGCACGAGCCCGCATTGTTTACTGGGCATACATGCGGCATGTAAGTGTTGCAGAGCGGCATCTGTGCACAAGTCCTTCTTTGAGTACACTGCATGCTAGTTACAGGCGCACACGCTGTCATATGAACATTGCAGAGCAGTGTGTGAGGAGAAGTTGCTGAGCGCCGCCTTGCAATTTTCTTAGGGGCATCCCCGGGGGCCGTGCAAGGTTGCCAGGGGGAACGTTCTTCTGGAAGGTGATTGATAAACATTTCTTGTTGTGCAGTTCAGGTTATCCGGTTATGTAACTTGCATAAGCTGTCCCTGTATATGGGAATGTCTGCTGTGGTACGGCTACATGTGTGCAGAAGTGTGTCTGATGTGGTACTGCTCCTGTATACGTTGTTCATGTTGAAGGTCATGTGTGATAGGATGTCCTTGCATATGATACCACATGGTATTCCACATTTTCATTTCACAATGTGCCACACATGTTTTCTTACAGCGTTCTGTTACGTTACCATACACGCCTATGTTTCCCTGCATTTATCATGCATACGGCTCATACAGGATAACACGTATTCATGTAATCCATGGTACTGACCTCACTTAGCTTCCTGGGTCACGGCTACATTCTACACAACTGCACCATGATTGTGTTTCCACTCAGTTGCAATAGCAGTTAACGAGCAAAACTGTGTACTGCCATATGTTCCCACACAGTATACCACGCTTATCGTCCACATAGTGTTCTGTGCTCAGGTCCACACAGTATACCATGCTTACCTTCCACATAGTGTTCCATGCTATGTCCCACAGTAGACCACGCTTACCTTCCACATACTGTTCCATGCTCATGTCTCACACAGTATACCACACTTACCTTCCACAGTGTTCCATGCTATGTCCCACAGTATACCACGCTTACCTTTTACATAGTGTTCCGTGCTTATGTCTCACACGGTATACCACACTTACCTTCCACAGTATACTACGCTTACCTTCTACATAGTGTTCTGTGCTTATGTCTCACACAGTATACCACGCTTACCTTCCACAGTGTCCCATGCTATGTCCCACAGTATACCACGCTTACCTTCTACATAGTGTTCTTTGCTTATGTCTCACACAGTATACCACGCTTACCTTCCACATAGTGTTCCATGCTATGTCCCACAGTATACCACACTTACCTTCTACATAGTGTTCTTTGCTTATGTCTCACACAGTATACCACGCTTACCTTCCACATAGTGTTCCATGCTATGTCCCACAGTATACCACACTTACCTTCTACATAGTGTTCCATGCTATGTCCCATAGAGTATACCATGCTTTACCTTCTACATAGTGTTCCATGCTTATGTCCACACAGCATTACTCCAGGTTCCTACTCGGTGTACATGCATGTGCTTCCCTAGCGGTTTAACATGTACATCTTCCATCAACATGACCCACATATGTTTCTTACAGTATTGTTTTCATGGTTTGTGGTCATGTTTTTCATGTTCAGCGCTGTCATGTTACTCTTATGTTTCTCATTGAACATGAGTCATTTTACCTCCTAACGTTCACACTACGCAAATATTCCTATAGCAGGCACATTACATAAAATTATGTATACCTTTCTAGAGCTGTCACATGGTGCATACGTGACTATGACATTTATGCTATATTAGTTCCCATGGCATGCGTTACCTGAGCCGATACCGTGATTCACATTATTATATCGATATTCAGTACCAGGCATTGATACCATAGCATATATACTGTGCTTGTTTTGGTATTATTGATATACTGGGCTTTTTGTTAATATAACCGATACTGTGTTACATTTCATAGCTGTGATGTGGTGCATTTTGTCCCTATAGTGGTCATACAGTGCTTATGTTACTGAAGCTGATAATTTGCATTACACAACTAGTAACTATATATGCTATGTGGTAGTGTTAATAACTGATATACGGTACATTAATGTTACTTGGGGCTCATGTTACTGTACCAGATGTACTGGGCATTTAACATTATTTTAGCTGACACATGGGCCTAAGTTTCTACTGCTGGTAATTTGTGTTTGTTACTCTGGCTTGTATATACTGTGTATTAGTGGTTAACTAGCTCTTATGTTGAAAATTAATGTTGTTCAGGGCCTACGTCACTATAAGCTCATATACAGTGCCTTGATATTTCCGGAGATGTTTTACGGTGCTTACGTTACCTGTAGTGATATACCATGCTTCAACGTTAATGGTTCCCTACAGTATCATATACATACTGGTCCCTACAGGGTACTATCCATACGGTTCCCTACAGTGTGACATACATACCGTTCCCTACAGGATACTATGCATACAGTTTCTCACAGTGTGACATACGTACGGTTCCATACAGTGTGATATACATGATTTTCCCTACAGGGTAACACGCATACAGTTCCTTACAGTGTATGCTTCATAGCTTTTGTCCCGGTTTTTGGTTCAGCTCTGTCATGTTATGATTACGTCATGTACGCTAGGTTGTTGTTACGCCGAGCGCTCCGGGTCCCCGCTCCTCCCCGGAGCGCTCGCAACATCCTCGCATTTGCAGCGCCCCGGTCAGGCCTGCTGACCGGGTGCGCTGCAATACCCCTCTCAGCCGGGATGCGATTCGCGATGCGGGAGGCGCCCGCTCGCGATGCGCATCCCGGCTCCCGTACCTGACTCGCTCTCCGTCGGTCTTGTCCCGGCGCGCGCGGCCCCGCTCCTTAGGGCGCGCGCGCGCCGGGTCTCTGCAATTTAAAGGGCCACTGCGCCACTGATTGGCGCAGCTGGCTTAATTAGTGTGTTCACCTGTGCACTCCCTATTTATACCTCACTTCCCCTGCACTCCCTCGCCGGATCTTGTTGCCATTGTGCCAGTGAAAGCGTTTCCTTGTGTGTTCCTAGCCTGTGTTCCAGACCTCCTGCCGTTGCCCCTGACTACGATCCTTGCTGCCTGCCCTGACCTTCTGCTACGACCGACCTTGCTCTTGTCTATTCCCTTGTACCGCGCCTATCTTCAGCAGTCAGAGAGGTTGAGCCGTTGCTGGTGGATACGACCTGGTTGCTACCGCCGCTGCAAGACCATCCCGCTTTGCGGCGGGCTCTGGTGAATACCAGTAGCAACTTAGAACCGGTCCACCAGCACGGTCCACGCCAATCCCTCTCTGGCACAGAGGATCCACCTCCAGCCAGCCGAATCGTGACAGTTGTTTTATCTCTTAGCTATTTATGTTTGGTGTGGTTGGAGGCTGATTGCTGTTGTTAATCCGTATAACCTCATCTTTATAGTTTCCTTTCTGGTCTTTACACACGCCTTGTTACAGCCAATTTGATCTCACCATTCCAGGTAAGCTTTAAGTCCTCACTTACATGCCTTTTGTACATCACACGCTCCCGTGAGAGGCTGCCCGACAATACTCGAGCCTTCATATTGTTGTCATTCCTTTGTACATTACAAACGTTCTTGTCTGGGGCAGATTGTATCGTCAATCTACGAGCCTCTTGTCGTCTTTTGTTTTGTTCGTCACATACGCCCCTGTTAGAGGCAGATCGCTTATGTTATACAGCGTTTACATTACTTCAAGTGATATACCATGCTTCAACGTTAACGGTTCCCTATAGTAGGACATGCATATGGTTCCCTACAGGGACACATACAATACATACGGTTACCTAGAGTAACATTCATACTGTTCCCTACAGGGTACTATGCACACAGTTCCTTGCAGTGTGACATGCATACGATACATACGGTAGCATACAGTGTGACATACGTGCGATTACCTACAGTGTGACATACTTACATTTCCCTACAGGGTAATATGCATACAGTTCCTTGCAGTGTGACATGCATACGATACATACGGTACCATACAGTGTGACATACGTACGATTACCTACAGTGTGACATACTTACATTTCCCTACAGGGTAATATGCATACAGTTCCTTACAGTGTATGTTCCAAACTTTATTGACCCATTCTTTGGTTTCAGCTCTGTCACTTTATGCTTACGTTATGTGCGCTAGTCAAGTATATTAGGCTGTGGTCATAGTATTGCACTCACGTTTTCATGTGCTTAAGTCAGGCATATTAGGCTGTTATAGCGTCACATTGTTCTTGTAGGCAGGTCAGGTATGGTAAACATCACTATAGATGGCAACATTCCTAGGATACCCAAGCAGTTATGGTTGGGTTAAATTTTACCTCTTAGCCCTATACGTTCGGTGTGGTCGGAGGCTGTTTGCTGTCTTCAATCCGTAAAGCCCCTTCTTTATAGTTTCCATTTTGGTCATTGGTCATTTTATACACCTTGTTACAGTCAGTTTGACCTCCCCATTCCAGGTAAGCTTTAAGTTGTCACTTTACATGCTTTCGTACATCACATGCTCCCGGGAGAGAGAGGCTACCCAGCAATCCTCAAGCCTTCAAATTGTTGTCATTCCTTTGTACATTACAAACTTTCTTGTTTCTTGTCTTTTGTTTTTGTACTTCACATAGGCCCCTGTTAGAGGCAGATTGCTTGACAATCAACGAGCCTCATGTTGTTTCCGTTTCTGCATTACATACGATTCTGTCTGAGGCAGATTTCACTGTCAGTCCACGAGCCTCATGTTGTCGTCATCTCTATCTTCCTCTTATGTTTGTTACTATGCCTCTGATTGTGGTCTTAGCTGTACACATCTTAGTGTTAAGTTCTTTGGTGTGGATGTAGCTTCTGGGCCTTTTGTTGTATGTTTGTCTTGTCAAACATGTACATGTTGGTAGATTTGCCCATATTGGTCTTTGTAACCTGCTGGTCATGTATTTTTTTCTTTTGCGATAAGCCTCAGGGCGTAGCAGTAATTATCATCTTTACGCCTGCAAGTATGAGGATACTGCCTTACTGGTACACAAAACCTCAGGTTAAGTATGTTATATTCTTTTATGTTTTGTCTATGCGGGTCTTTCTTTTGTTGTCACTTATGTATAGCATGGTTCAATAGGAATACTTATATGTGTAGCATGGGACACATGCAAATTTTTTTTTTCTCTCCACGCACTACCTATCTAAATACTTACTGACGTCTGTGTTTTGGCCACTTCTCAATCTAACCGACTCATTGTACCTTCTGTCTATCTAG
Organism: Hyla sarda; assembly: GCF_029499605.1. Lineage (NCBI taxonomy): Eukaryota > Metazoa > Chordata > Amphibia > Anura > Hylidae > Hyla > Hyla sarda. Next base: position 74,832,235 of record NC_079189.1, on the reverse strand, counting down.
CAATTCTCCAACATTTCCTATCTCTGTCACTTGGGTTACCTTTATCCATGTGCACCTTGGTAGCACCATTCTGGTAGGCGCTATGCGTCCAGTAGTGCCAAGTGGTATATCCAGAATTCCTTCTTGGTGAGCCAGCTTCTGGGTAGGGGCTTCTCTTTGTCATTTATCACTTAGATGTTAAGTTAGTTAGGGCACTTTTATCGCTCTGTTCCATTGACACGTTCCAACCCCCGGCTGTTAATTGGAGCCTTTTGTCTATTTCGGGTTCATATGAAGTAGGTTATACTTAACCATTAATTCATGCATTACCTAACTGATGTATTTTTGCCCCCTTTCTATAGGATACCCTTCACGGCCGGCCAGGCACACCCCAGGCCGAATTTTAATAGCTTTTTTAATAGAAGTGATTTACAAATCTGTTAACATTTCTGGAGCCAGTTGATAGTAAGAAATTTTTTTTTTTCCTGGAATACCCCTTTAATGGTGCATAACTTTAAGGGCCTCATTGCAAAGTTTGTAACACCTCCTTCCATCGCATGTCATTTATAGTACTGGCAGCAAAGGTGTGTTTTTGGTTCCTGTCAGGTACCAGATTGTTGGTGAGTTGCACTACTGTGCTATATGAATCACCTTCATTGCTTGAATGTGATCAAGATAACCCCTGAATCAAGATTACTTATCAATATTAATGCAAGGAAATGTCTTTTCTGGCATACATAAAAGGATTACAAGTTACAACAAGCAACTAAACCTTTCCTGTGTACTTGTCTTTATAAAAGTCCCTTAGTATGTCCTCACTGTGCTTGTGTGGGTATTTTCCAATTGTATGAGTAGCCTCAATGTCTTCTTATAAAATGGACCCCAGAATAAAATGGATAACATTTGTATTTGGTCTCATCAAACTACCACATATCCTCAATGACAGATTTTCCTAAAATAGCCCACAAACGGTAACTAGCCATATGCAGTTTGCCATATGTTTAAACACCACACAACCTTCATGTGTATGAAGTGTGATTCTTATAACATAGCTGTCAGTTTTCTCATAACACAAAATGTTCACATTCTGTAGAAGGTAGAAATCAGGTAATACAATGTGTGAAATTCACAGTTCAATCTTATGATGAAGCTAATGCATTATACCTACATATACAGACACTAAAGACACAAAAATGGCTAATTTGTGTTACATAAAATATTGACATTTCTATTGATATTTACAGTAAATGTCTTAGCTTTCGATGGGGTTTTGAAGATGTTAATTTGGAAGAATACTGAATCTGTAAATCCTGAATGCTTGTATAGTTGGTTTTCATAATATTACAAGAAAATTAAACATCACTTAAAATTCTTAGGTATAACAATCACATGCAAATATATCTAGCACAGAAATATTTATAAAAAAAAATTGTATTAGCTTCTTAATCTCAGATATTTCCTTTAATCAACATAATATAAACTGTTGTATTTACAAGAGCTATATTACTGATTCCAGTAAAGTCATATAATCCATCATAGGTACGTGGTTTGCCTTTGGCTTTTAAAAGGTACTCATTCTTCTTGTGGAGGTAAACTGGTAGGCAGTCTTAAGGACAATGTTGTCTAGGAAAAAGACAACTTTAGAAGGTTGGAAAGTGTCTCCTTTAGATACCCTTGTGGTGACCCACCGGGTGAATGGCGGGATCACGGGTGTTGCGGTGTGAGTGGTGGGATCTGATGTTGTTACCCCTGGGGGTCATATGGTATTAACCCCTATGTGTTTGTGACGCCAGTGTGGTTTTCGGGTTCCGGAACACCAAATGCCCGGATTCTCCGCTATTCCACGGGCTAGTAGTGAATAAAGAGTCCACAACCAGTTATGGCTTAACAGAGGCTTTACTGAGTAGAAGACAGGTGTAATTATCTTCACAGCTAAGTCCAGATTTCCCAGAGGGGTGGCCAGTACCCAGAGCACCTCACAGCTTGCTGGACCAATACTTGTAATTAGACTTGACTTGTAATTAGACTTGACTTGACTATGTGCAGGGCTTGACCAGATGTAGTGACAGCAGACACAGACTTGAAGACTTACTGGAGAGACTTGTAGCTTTTGGGGTACTTTGGATCTCAGAACACTTGTCCTGAGATCCAAAGACTTGTTCTCAGAGCAACAGATCATGTGACTACATAACATAACATGTGACAGGCTTACTCGCAGGTCCTTGAGACTATCTATACATAGGGATCCTGTCTATGAATTAAAGTGATACACACACCTTATAAAACACCAGGGAGAAAACAAGAGGAGACCCTGCAGGGGAGCCCCCAGGTCACTGAGGGACTCAACCTGACAGGGCCTACAGGTAGTATAGGACTGTGTACCTGTACTGGGACATCACACCCTGTAGGTCATTATTTAATGCATTATTGAACCTTGGAATATGACAAGGGTTCTCAGCCAAATCTGAGGAACATATCAGTAGACAGCCCTGTTAAAGGCATCTTATACAGCCAAAAAGAACTTCTGCAGAAGTTTAGGTATATTTCCGTTCGTGGCCAGTTCCCATTATGTGAAGCGCGTTCAGGAGCTGAGCACATTTTATACCCGCTATTCCAGTTGCTATCAGCATCCAGGATCCGTGACTAATACCGGACATCGCCGAATGGGCTGATGTTGAGTATTAACCCTTAGGCACCATGAGCAAAGTTGATTGGGTCATCTAAAATGGGAGAAAACAGTTGCTGGTTAGCTCAGTGATCTGTTCGGGACTGCTGCTGGGAAATCACAGTGTCCTGAATAGCTGAGAGGACAGCAGGAGGCTTCTTACCTTGCTCCCTGCTGTCCAATCTGCATCCTATTGCTCCAAGCCTGCCATGCAGGCTGAAGCAGCAGAGCACTGATAACACTTATCAATACTATGGCACAACATTGATCAGTGTATTCAATCAAATAATTGCATGTAATATTCCCCTATGGGGACTAAACATTGTGTAAAACAAGTAATAAAAAAAAGGTTAATAGATGTGATTTACCCCTTCAGTAATGAAAGTTTGAATCACATATGTGGTATCGCTGCAAGAGTAAATGTCCGAACTATACAAATGTGTTAATTAACCTCCCTGGCGCTATGATTATGTCAGGAAATTTGTACCAAAAGTGGTACAATTTTTTGCATGGAAATTTGGCGTTATGTATTGTAGGCCTACAATTCCTAGTAATTACTTAAACCTGACCAAACAAGACTCTAGTAGACATCCCAGATGTGATAAAGTTTGAAACACAAAATCATGAATTTTAATCTAATAAATAATATAATTTATTATATTCTGAAGTAATACAGTGTAATCCCCTCAGATTACAATGTTTGACCTCTTTTTATATGTGTGTGTGTTATGTTTACATTTTTGAATTTACCGCCCAGTTCCGCTCCCATGCGCCGCTGCAGCTCGCAGAGAACGGAACCAGGAAGTCAGACGGAGGCTGGCGATCACAGCAGAGAACATCGCTGGATCGCCAGTAGAAGGTAAGTGCACTCTGCTTGCAACTCTGCAATGCTACCCCGTAGGGCTGCACGATATGGGGAAAATGTGCGATTGTGATTTTGGGCCTAAATATTGCGATTGCGATATGCCATGCGATTTAATTAAAAATAGTGAAATCCCCTTATTTAATGTCCAATCGTCTCCATTTCACATCTACCTACCTATTTTATGCCCACCGCCCATTTCACATCTCCCCTGTCACATTCCCCCTCCCTTGTAACATTTCCCCCCTTATCACATTCTCCCCCCGTCACATTCTCACCCCTTGTCACATCCCCCTTGCCACATTCTCCCCCTGCGACATTCTCACCCCTTGTCACAACCCCTCCTTGTCACATTCTCCTCCCCATCACATTCGCACCCCTTGTCACATTCCCCACCTTGTCAAATCCCTCCATTGTCACATTCTCCTCCCTTGTCACATTCTCCTCCCCTTGTCACATCCCCCCTTCTCACATTCCCCCCCTCCCTTGTCACATTCTCCTCCCCCTTGTCACATTCTTCCCCCCCCCTTGTTACATTCCCCCCTTTGTCACATTCTTCTTCCCTCCATGTCACATTCTCCCCCTTATCACATTCCCCTTCCCTCCTTTGTCACATTCTTCTCCCCGTCACATTCATCCCCCTTGTCACATTCTTGTTCGAGAGCAACACACACTAGGTTTGCTGGGCAGATTTCAAACCTAGTGTATTGCTGCTGAAAAAGTCCTTTACCCTTCAGCCAATCACTGGCTTGACACGTGACACCACTGCGGCCAGTGATTGGCTGAAAAGGGAAAGGTCCTACAAGTTGAATAATGAAGAGAGTAGGAACCGTAGCGCACGGAGGGGAACGGCATCTGCGGGTGTAGGTGAGCAGAAGGTTTTTTTATTTTCCTCCCGGTGGCCTTTTACACTTAGCTCAGTGTTTTTCTACTAGGGTGCCTCCAGCTGTTGTGAAACAGCCTTTGCCAGTCCGGGCATGCTGAGAGTTGTAGTTTTGCAACAACTGGAGGCACCCTGGTTGGGAAACACTGACTTTTAGTATTTAAATTTGTCTTTACCTGCTCTGGCCGGCCCCGCCACGGGAGTTGACCCGAGCAGATAATCGCATGTTTTCCCGGGGGGCCGTATCGATATATCGCAAAAAGCAAAAATCGTGATTCGATTGCTTTTGCGATATATCGTACCCCGGCAACTCTGCAATGCTACCCCGAGCGTGACTCGGGGTTACCGCTCCTGGCAGGGAAAATTAACCCCGAGTCACGCTCGGGATAACCGCTAAGAAGGTTAAACTGCACTGTCAATGGTGTACACGTAATAAAAATCCAAAGTCCAAAATTGCATATTTTTGGTCACTTTGTATACCCTAAAAAATGTATAAAAAGTAATCAAAAAGTCCCATCAAAACATAAACTTCAGATCATGGCTCAAAAAAAGTGCCCTCATACATACCTGAATATGGAAAAATAAAAAAAAGTTATAGGGGTCAGAAGATGACAATTTTACATATAATAATTTTGTTGCATGTAGTTATGATTTTTTTAAAGTAGTAAATAAACACAAAACCTATATGAATTAGGTATCATTGTAACCCTATGGACATATAGAATAAAGATATGGTGTAATGTTTATCAAAAAATGAACTGGGTAGAATCGGGAGCCCCCAAAAGGTACAAAATGGGCTTTTTTTTTCAATTTTGCCCCACAAATATATTTTTTCTGGTTTCGCCGTAAATGTTGTGGTGAAATGATTGATGTCATTACAAAGTTCAATTAGTAGTGGAAAAAATAAACCCTGATATGGGTCTGTAGGTGCAAAATTTAAAGTGTTCTGATTTTTAGAAGGTGAGGTCGAAAATACAAAAGTGCAAAAATGAAAAAAAAAACTGTGGTCCTTAAAGGAGTACTCCGGCGCGCATTTTTTTTCTTTTATCCCGTCCGGGCTGCAAAATAAAAGAAAACACACTTTCTCTTACCTGCCAACGAGCCCTTGGAGCTACGGTACACTCCGGTACAGGTGTTCGGTCCCCGGGCTGTATTCTTCTTACTTCCTGTTAGCCCGGCATTTCACACGGAGCTTCAGCCTATCACCGGCCGTGGCGGGACATCACCTTGGCGGTCTCATGTATAACTGTGGGACCCTTTCATTCACATAGGGGGGTATTTATCAAAGGATTTATGTGGGTTTTTTTCACGTAACTTTGGCGCAATACTTTGGCGCAGTGTCTTTTTGCGCCAAACTTTGGCGCATCTTCTCCATTGTCCTTTTTACAACTTTCTCAAAATCCTGTGTTTGATTTTAACTTTAGTCAGTAATTCATCATTTGTGCCAATCGATCTTTGGCGCAATTTTGGTGCAAATCCCGTTTTTTTGGCGCAAATCCCCGCCAAGAAATTTTGCACATGGAAAACACACTTAGCAATGTCAGAAAATGTAAAGGCGGCATAATACATAAAAAAAAATGTTTGTGAAACATCGACGCCTCCAGGGCTGCTCAATACTATCCTGCGACATAGTTGTCGCTGAGGAACCTTCACCCTCCGACGAGCCAGCATTGGACATGGCCGCACAGGTTCAGGAAAGGTAAGCACTAAAGCAGTGGTCTCCAACCCTCAGACCTCCAGATGTTGCAAAACTATAACTCCAACCATCTGGAGGTCCGCAGGTTGAAGACCACTCCACTAAAGTAACAAAACAAAAAAAAAACTACCCAAGTTGAAAATAAAATCCATTTCACATGGTGGCTATAAACCCCACAAAATAAAATAACTCATGTCGCTTGCTGATATACTGCAGGAGGGACTCCGAAATGGCTGCTCTACAGGGTAAAATACGCTGTCCTCTGTGGAAGTAAGGCTAGGTTCAGACTAGGAAATTTCTGACGGATTTTTCGCTTTGAAATTTCCGGCAGAAATTCCGCTTACTATAATGCATAATGTAGTGAATGGTTTTCCGTTCACAAATTCACACTTCGGAATTGTGAAGTGGAAAATCCGGATGAAAAATCCGCTAGAAAATTTCCGCCTGAAGAAAGGGGTTGCTCTTTCTTCAGGCGGAAATCCTAGCGGAACACATAGCAGTCTATGGGTGACTGCAGTGTCCGCACGGTCCTAGCGCCGACTAATTCAGTCGGCTCAGGCGAAACTCGGAATCTCCGGGCGGAAATTTTCTACGGAGATTCCGTGGTCTAAACCTAGCCTAAGTTCTGTGTAAAAGGCGCTGTGAACAGCTTATTTCAACATTTGAGCCAAAATTACTAACAACTTGTCCACGAAAAACAAAGTGAAAAAAAAAAAAGGGTAAAAAGAAACTTTCAACAGGCAAAATTGATAAATACCCCTCATAGTCACAGAGCGAGGACTGCGGCTTCTCACCCCTTTATTCTAGTTATCAGTTGAGATTTAAACACTCTCTTGGACTCTGACTGATACATGTTTTTTTACACGGACAAGGACATTTTTAGAATGGCAGGTACACGTTAAGAGGGAGATTTATCAAAACCTGTGTAGAGGAAAAGTTGCCCATAGCAACCAATCAGATTGCTTCTTTCATTTTGCAGAGGCCTTGTTAAAAATGAAAGAAGCGAGCTGATTGGTTGCTATGGGCAACTGGGCAACTTTTCCTCTGGACAGGTTTGTAATAAATCTCCCCCTAAGTGGTGCTAGAAAGACTTCTGAAGTAGTAATTTTTTGCACATGCTGTTCCATAATCTTGAACAGTTTTCTTGTTTGGCAGACAGTGTTGTTAACATATCTAGAAGATCTGATAAATGACTCCTTGAAATCATGTAAAAAATTCTGATGCACTTTTAATGCATTTCGCTATTAGTCATGACATTATTTTGCAGGGATATTGTACATTATCCTCTTTAAAGGGCATTTCTATCAAATCAAAGAGTTGCTAAACTCTATATCTTTTTCCTCTTTAAAATTTATCTTTATAGACGTAAAGAGTAAACAGGAAAAAGTACAGAATTCATCTGCAAGACAAAAAAGTTAATAATTTTTTTTCATTCAGGGAGGTCAAAGCCTTGATGCCAATTTATAATCATTTATATTACAAAAGAAAAAATATGAATACAGAATGTGTTTATTGTTTACATAAATAAAAGAAGAAACAATTAGCTTCCCTCCTGTCAAATTTTAAAACTTTTTATATGTTGTACATCTTGGAAAAACATTAACCTTTCTAATATACTTCATAAGAAAATGTTATTTCCTTTTTAAATAAATCATGGCTGATGAAAAAAAAAGGTAAGTAAAAAGTAAGGGTGGGACTAGCACTCCTCTGGGCTCTTTTAGACAGCAACATGCAAAAAAGGGAGGAGGGGGGGGGGGGCTACAGAGTGAGAATATGCCCCCTCCAAAGCACAGAATGGCAGACCAAGTGAGCAACAGATAGAAGGTATTTGTGAGAGAAATATAGGTTCTAGACACATAAAAAATATGTTTACATGATCAGGATTAGGTAGCTAGACTTACTATTAACCCCTCAATGACCACAGACATATATTTACGTCCTTGGGGGGTTCCCATAATGTGAAGTGCGCTCAGAAGCGCTTCATATCTGCTGGGTCCTGGTTGCTATCGGCAACCAGGACCCATGGCTAATACCGGACATCGCCAGTCGGGCTGATGTCTAGTATTAACCCTTTAGACACCGCAATCAAAGTTATTCACGGCGTCTATACCGGGAGAAATCACTGCCGGTTAGCTCAGCGGAGCTGTTTGGGACCGCCGCTGTGAAATCGCGACATCCCGAATAGCTGAGAGGACAGCGGGAGGTGCCTTGCCATGATCCACGCTGTCCGATCGGCGTTTGATTGCTCCAAGCCTGAGATCCAGGCTTGAGCAATCAAGCGCAGATTAAACTGATCAATGCTATGCTATGGCATAGCATTGTTCAGTGTATGCAATCAAATTATTGCAAGTAATAGTCCCCTATAGAGTCTGAAAAAAAGTGTAAAAATAAAAAAAAAGTGAATAAATGTGATTTAACCCCTTCCTAAATAAAAGTTTGAATCACCCCCCTTTTCCCATTAAAAAAATGTAAACAAAAATAAAAATAAACATATGTGGTATCGCCACATGCGTAAATGTCCAAACTGTAAAAATATAATGTTAATTAAACCACACAGTCAATGGCATATGCATAAAAAAATTCAAAAGTCCAAAATTGCATATTTTTGGCCACTTTGTATACCATAAAAAATGTATAAAAAGTGATCAATAAGTCTGATCAAAACAGTCATAGTACCGATAAAAACTTAAAATCACGTCACAAAAAATGAGCCCTCATACCACCCCATATACAGAAAAATAAAAAAAAGTTATAGGGGTCAGAAGAGGACAATTTTAAACATACTAATTTTGGTGCATGTAGTTATAATTTTTTAACCCCTTAAGGACACATGACGTTCTCATACGTCTCCATTTCCGAGTCCTTAAGGACACATGACGTATGAGAACGTCATGTGTTTTACCGACCCCCGCAACCATCTGGAGCGGAGCCGGTGCCCGATGCCTGCTGAAATCGTTCAGCAGGCATCGGTACATATCGCCCAGCGGGGTCATTACGACCCCCCATGTCGGCGATGGCCGCAGATCGCTGGACAATTCAGTCCAGCGTTCTGCGGCGGATTCCGGGTCAATCGGGTCTCCAGTGACCCGGTGACCCGGAATTATTGGCTGATCGGGGCCGTCAGAGCCAGCAGGGGTGAGGTGGCACTGGTGCCACCTCACGATCGCCCTGATTCGTCAGCCGGAATACCGGCCGACCAATCAGGGCGCCTGCTGCGGGTGTCACTCCCGCAATCCGCTCCGCCCCTTTTCCGGAGGACGTGAGCGGGTGCGGGACATGCACCCCGGGTGCTGGGGACCCCGATCCCCGGCGCCCCTGTTGGGATCAGGGCCCCAGGAGCAGCGGCGGCGGCGACGACGAGGGACTGACCTGGTGCAGCGAGGATCGTTGGAGGTGAGTGACAGCCTCCTGCTGTTGCTTAGCAACAGCTCCCAGCATGCAAAAAGGGCATGCTGGGAGCTGTAGTTATGCAACAGCAGGAGGCAGACCACCACAACTCCCAGCATTCCCTTATGGGCATGCTGGGACTTGTAGTTTTGCAACAGCTGGAGGCACATTCTTTCTATGGAAAAGTGTACCTTCAGCTGTTGTGTAACTACAACTCCCAGCTTGCACAATCAGCTAAAGTGCATGCTGGGAGTTGTAGTGGTGCATCTGGTGGTTGCATAACTACAACTCCCAGCATGCCCGTTGGCTGTCGGTGACTGCTGAGAGTTGTAGTTTTGCAACAGCTGAATGCACACTGAGTTAAGTAGCAAACCAGTGTGTCTCCAGCTGTTGCATAACTACAATCCCCAGCATCCCCAGCCAAAGTAGTATGCCTCCAGCTGTTGCATAACTACAACACCCAGCATGCCCTTCCGCTGTCCGTACATGCTGGGGGTTGTAGCTTTTGCAACAGCTGAAGGCACACTGGTTGCAAAACACTGAGTTTGTTACCAAACTCGGTGTTTCACAACCAGTGTGCCTCCAGCTGTTGCAAAACTACAACTCCCAGCATGCACTGATAGACCGTACATGCTGGGAGTTGTAGTTTTGCAACAGCTGGATGTTCTCCCCCCCCCCCCCAATGTGAACGTACAGGGTACACTCACATGGGCGGAGGATTACAGTAAGTATCCGGCTGCAAGTTTGAGGTGCGGCAAAATTTCTGCCGCAGCTCAAACTGCCAGCAAGAAACTACTGTGAACCCCCCGCCCGTGTGACTGTACCCTAAAAACACTACACTACACTAATACACAATAAAATAAAAAGTAAAAAACACTACATATACACATACCGCTACACAGCCCCCCTCCCCTCCCCAATAAAAATGAAAAACGTCTGGTACGCCACTGTTTCCAAAACTGAGCCTCCAGCGGTTGCAAAACTACATCTCCCAGCATGCACTGATAGACCGTACACGCTGGGAGTTGTAGTTTTGCAACAGCTGGATTCCCCCCCCCCCCCAATGTGAACGTACAGGGTACACTCACATGGGCGGAGGATTACAGTAAGTATCCGGCTGCAAGTTTGAGCTGCGTCAAATTTTCTGCCGTAGCTCAAACTGCCAGCGAGAAACTACTGTGAACCCCCGCCCGTGCGACTGTACCCTAAAAACACTACACTACACTAACACAAAATAAAATAAAAAGTAAAAAACACTACATATACACATACCCCTATACAACCCCCCTCCCCAATAAAAATGAAAAACATCTGGTACGCCACTGTTTCCAAAACGGAGCCTCCAGCTGTTGCAAAACAACTACTCCCAGTATTGCCAGATAGCCGTTGACTGTCCAGGCATGCTGGGAGTTTTACAACAGCTGGAGGCACCCTGTTTGGGAATCACTGGCGTAGAATACCCCTATGTCCACCCCTATGCAAGTCCCTAATTTAGGCCTCAAATGCGCATGGCGCTCTCACTTTGGAGCCCTGTCGTATTTCAAGGCAACAGTTTAGGGCCACATATGGGGTATCGCCGTACTCGGGAGAAATTGCGTTACAAATTTTGGGGGGTATTTTCTGCTATTACCCTTTTAAAAAATGTCAAATTTTTGGGAAAACAAGCATTTTAGGTAAAAAAAAATATATATTTTTTTACATATGCAAAAGTCGTGAAACACCTGTAGGGTATTAAGGTTCAAATTACCCCTTGTTACGTTCCCCGAGGGGTCTAGTTTACAAAATGGTATGCCATGTGTTTTTTTTTTGCTGTCCTGGCACCATAGGGGCTTCCTAAATGCGGCATGCCCCCAGAGCAAAATTCGCTTTCAAAAAGCCAAATGTGACTCCTTCTCTTCTGAGACCTGTAGTGCGCCAGCAGAGCACTTTTCACCCCCATATGGGGTGTTTTCTGAATCGGGAGAAATTGGGCTTCAAATTTTGGGGGGTATTTTCTGCTATTACCCTTTTTAAAATTGAAAAAAATTGGGGAAACCAAGCATTTTAGGTAAAAAAAATATATATTTTTTTACATATGCAAAAGTCGTGAAACACCTGTAGGGTATTAAGGTTCACAGTACCCCTTGTTACGTTCCCCGAGGGGTCTAGTTTCCAAAATGGTATGCCATGTGTTTTTTTTTTGCTGTTCTGGCACCAGAGGGGCTTCCTAAATGCGGTATGCCCCCAGAGCAAAATTTGCTTTCAAAAAGCCAAATGTGACTCCTTCTCTTCTGAGACCTGTAGTGCGCCAGCAGAGCACTTTTCACCCCCATGCGAGGTGTTTTCTGTATCGGGAGAAATTGGGCTTCAAATTTTTAGGGGTATTTTCTGCTATTACCCTTTTTAAAAATGTAAAATTTTTGGGAAACCAAGCATTTTAGGTAAAAAAAATATATATTTTTTTTACATATGCAAAAGTCGTGAATCACCTGTAGGGTATTAAGGTTCACTTTACCCCATGTTACGTTCCCTGAGGGGTCTAGTTTCCAAAATGGTATGCCATGTGTTTTTTTTTTGCTGTCCTGGCACCATAGGGGCTTCCTAAATGCGGCATGCCCCCCAAAAACCATTTGTCGCTCCTTCCCTTCTGAGCCCTCTACTGCGCCCGCCGAACAATTAACATAGACATATGAGGTATGTCCTTACTCGAGAGAAATTGGGTTTCAAATACAAGTAAAAATTTTCTCCTTTTCACCCCTTGCAAAAATTCAAAAATTGGGTCTACAAGAACATGCGAGTTTAAAAAATGAAGATTTTGAATTTTCTCCTTCACTTTGCTGCTATTCCTGTGAAACACCTAAAGGGTTAATACACTTACTGAATGTGTTTTTGAATACTTTAGGGGGTGTAGTTTTTATAATGGGGTCTTTTATGGGGTATTTCTAATATGAAGACCCTTCAAATCCACTTCAAAACTGAACTGGTCCCTGAAAAATAGTGAGTTTGAAAATTTTGTGAAAAATTTCAAAATTGCTGCTGAACTTTGAAGCCCTCTTGTGTCTTCCAAAAGTAAAAACTCATAAATTTTATGATGTAAACATAAAGTAGACATATTGTATATGTGAACCCAAAAAATATATATTTTGAATATCCATTTTCCTTACAAGCAGAGAGCTTCAAAGTTAGAAAAATGCAAAATTTTCATTTTTTTCATCAAATTTTGGGATTTTTCACCAAGAAAGGATGCAAGTTACCATAAAATTTTACCACTAAGTTAAAGTAGAATATGTCACGAAAAAACAATCTCGGAATCAGAATGATAACTAAAAGCATTCTAGAGTTATTAATGTTTAAAGTGACAGTGGTCAGAATTGCAAAAAACGCTCCGGTCCTTAAGGTATAAAATGGCCTGGTCCTTAAGGGGTTAAAGTAGTAAAATAAAAAAAAAAACTATATGAATTGGGAATCATTGTAACCATATGGACCTACAGAATAAGGCTGCTGGCACTATGCGCTGCTGATAGATATATTTTTCATTCATAGCGCTGCAGGGGTATATGTACATAGATGTGCCAGGGGGCGGGAGGGCAGACATATAGCATTATCTGCCCCCCCCCACACCGCTTCTATATACATATGCCGCCGCAGCACTATGTATGAAAAGTATTTCAGCATCATCGGGCTGGCCGGCTGCTGGCACTATGATCTGCTAATAGAAATACTTTTCACACATAGAGCTGCGGTGGCAAATTATGACAAATGCACTGCGGGGGGGGGGGGGGGTATATATATACATGTGTGTATAAATGCACTGCGGGGGTATATATATATATATATATATATATATATATATATATATATATATACACATATATTTATAAATGTGCTGGCGGGTGGTATATATATATATATATATATATATATATATATATATGTATATATATATATATGTATATATATACGTATTTGGTGTCCCGGTACAGGACATGTCCTGTCCCTTTTGTCTGGAGTCACCTCAGCCAGAGCCCCTACATGATAGTGGGCTCTCCTGAAGGGCTAACCCCTAGTCGCCTCTCAATACGTCAATATGTTGATATGCAATGTATATATTTATATATTTAATTAATTTAGGATACCTCTGTATAGGACCTTAGAGGTCATGTGCCTTTAATTTATGTAATGCTATGGTTCAAGGACCTTTGGGTCATGGGATATACCCAGAGTTCCAGACATCAGAACTGGCAGGTTCTGCTGAGCTTTGTTCCTTCCCCTTAGTATATAAGGGGCTGCTGCCACTAGATTCGCTCTCTTGGCTCCTATCTCTTAGCTCCTGCTCTTGGTTCCAGACTATCAAGCAGCACAAATCTCAGCACAATCATCAATTCAAGCTAGCCTTGAAGCCTTATCTAAACCGTGAGTCATCCAGCTCAAAACTACTAAAATCCTGTGTGACTACTGAAACTCAATTATCATAAAATCAGTAGCACAGTGGCTAGCAAACCAAAGCTCATTGATCTCAAAAGTCCCAGCCAACCTGTGAGGAGTTTGAACTACGGTCCTCTACATAAAGACTATTTTGTTAACTGCAGTTGCATAAAATATGTAGTAAAGTTTATTCCGGTTTCATCAAATATCTGCTGTGGACATTCAATTATTTCCCCTACCGTTTCTGGGACGGTTGGCGGTAGGACCATTTATCTAAGGAAACTGCATCCTGGCGTCACGACAGTTAAGGGTTAAATATCAACATACCCTCCACTATTACCTGCACCACCTAGTCACCACATATATATATATATATATATATATCTTTATTAATGCGCTGTGGGGGGCATATTATAAATGCGCTGGGGGGCTAGATATATAGGCTATATGTCTGCCCCCCTGCAGCGCTATATATCTTGCCCCCCACAGCGCTTTTAATATACATATGGCCCCCGCGGCCACTCACAGTGTTCATTTTAAAAATCCCGCTGGGAGCCCTGAATGGCTCCTCAGTACCGGCCATTCAGGGTTCCCTGCGGGGGATTTAAAAATTAAAGTTAAAACACACGATACATCGCAGGGTTGCAGGCCATCCGCCCGCTCGCCTGCTTAATAACTATTGATCGCATCGGGTCTCAGAAGTGAGACCCAGTGTGATCAATCCCTCAGCCCCTGTACTACAACCCCTATCATGGAACAGACTCTGTTTAATGATGGGGGTAGTAGTACAAACACTAATGTAGCCTCCCCAGCTGTCTGCAGACTCCTGCAGCCAGGGATTTACTACTCCCATCATGTGAACAAGTCTGTTCCATGATGGGAGTAGCAGTAGTCCCTCAGCACTGCAGGAGTCTGCTGATGTCACCTCTTCTGAGCATGCTCAGAAGTAATAACGGATAACCAGGTGCAAATGGATGACATAAAGGCTCATCCGTTTACCATAGACTTGGGAGTTGTAGTTGCATACCTCCAGCTGTTGCATAACTACATCTCCCAGCATGCTCTTCAGCGATCAGCACATGCTGGGAGTTGTAGTTTTGCAACAGCTGGAGGCACCCTGGTTGGAAAATACTGAGTTAGGTAA
Source organism: Hyla sarda (assembly GCF_029499605.1). Lineage (NCBI taxonomy): Eukaryota > Metazoa > Chordata > Amphibia > Anura > Hylidae > Hyla > Hyla sarda. The sequence goes on along the minus strand of NC_079189.1, from coordinate 74,817,215 downwards.
CAGAACGTAACTGAAGGTTTTTTCCAACCAGTGTGCCTCCAGCTGTTGCAAAAGTAGTTTTGCAACAGCTGGAGGTTCCCCCCCCCCCCCCCATGTGAATGTACAGGGTACATTCACACGGGCAGGTTTACAGTAAGTTTCCTCCTTCATGTTTGAGCTGTGGCAAATTTTCTGCCGCAGCGCAAACTCCTTGCGGGAAACTCACTGTAAACCTGCGCCAGTGCGAATGTACCCTAGAAACACTACACTACACTAACACATAATAACGGGTAAAACACTACATATACACCCCCTTACACTGTCCCCCCCAATAAAAATAATAAAAAAAACTTTTCTAGAACAGTGGTCCGTTAAAATGAAACATTTAATTTTCCATTTGCACAGCCCACTGTTCCAAAGATCTGTCAAACGCCAGTGGGGTTTAAATGCTCACTGCACCTCTTATTAAATTCTGTGGGGGGTGTATTTTCCAAAATGGGGTCACATGTTGGGTGGGAGGTTCCACTATTCTGGCACCAAGGGGGGCTTTGTAAATGCACAAGGCCCCCGACTTCTATTCCAACCAAATTCTCTCTCCATAATCTCAATGGCGCTCCTTCTCTTCTCAGCATTGTAATGCACCAGCATAGCATGTGACGTCCACACTGGGTATTTCCATACTCAGAAGAAATGGGGTTACAAATTTTGGGGGGGCATTTTCTCTTATTACCCCTTGTAGAAATGTAAAATTTGGGGAAAAAACTGCATTTTAATGAAAAAAAACATGTCATTTACACATCCAACTTTAACAAAAAGTCATCAAACACCGGCAGGGTGTTAAGGCTCACTGGACCCCTTGTTACGTTTCCTGAGGGGTGTAGTTTCCAAAATTGTATGCCATGTGGGGTTTTTCTTGCTGTTCTGGCACCATAGGGGCTTCCTAAATGTGACATGCCCCCCAAAAAACATTTCAGAAAAACTCACTCTCCGAAATCCCACTGTCGCTCCTTCCCTTCTGAGCCCTCTAGTGCACCCACAGAGCACTTCACATCCTTATATGAGATATTTACTTACTCGAGAAAAATTGGGTTACAAATTTTAGGAAGATTTTTCTCCTTTTACCCCTTTGCCCCCAAAAAACATTTCAGCAAAATTTGCTTTTTAAAATCCCATTGTCACTCATTCTCTTCTGAGCCCCCTAGTGCACCCACAGGGCACTTTACATCCACATATGAAGTATTTCCTTACTCTAGAGAAATTGGGTTACAAATTTTGGGGGGCTTTTCCTCCTTTTACCCCTTGTAAAAATAAAAAATATGGGTCTACAAGAACATGTGAGTGTAAAAAATGAAGATTTTGAATTTTCTCCTTCACTTTGCTGCCATTCCTGTGGAACACCTAAAGGGTTAAGACACTTACTGAATGTCATTTTGAATACTTTGAGGGGTGCAGTTTTTATAATGGGGTCATCTTTGGGGTATTTCTAATATGAAGGCCCCTCAAATCCCCTTCAAAACTGAACTGGCCCCTGAAAAATTCAGATTTTGAAAATTTTGTGAAAAATTGGAAAATTGCTGCTATACTTTGAAGCCCTCTGATGTCTTCCAAAAGTAAAAACATGTCAACTTTATGATGCTAACATAAAGTAGACATATTGTATATGTGAATCAATATATAATTTATTTGGGATTTGGGTCCATTTTCCTTATAAGCAGAGAGTTTCAAAGTAAAAAGAAAATGCAACATTTTCAAATTTTTTATCAAATTTGTGAATTTTTCACTAAGAAATGATGCAAGTATCGACAAAATGTTACCACTAACATAAAGTAGAATATGTCACGAAAAAACTTTCTCGGAATCAGAATGAAAAGTAAAAGCTTCCCAGAGTTATTAATGCTTAAATTGACAGTGGTCAGATTTGCAAAAAAGGCCTGCGTCCTTAAGGTGAAAATGAACTGCATCCTTAAGGGGTTATCATCCATTTTTAAAGGGGTTATCCAGGAAAAAATCTTTTTTATATATATTAACTGGCTCCAGAAAGTTAAACAGATTTTTAAATTACTTCTATTAAAAAATCTTAATCCTTTCAGTACTTATGAGCTTCTGAAGTTTAGATTGTTCTTTTCTGTCTAAGTAATCTCTGATGACACGTGTCTCGGGAACAGCCCAATTTAGAAGAGGTTTGCTATGGGAATTTGCTTCTAAACTGGGCGTTTCCCGAGACACGTGCCATCAGAGATTACTTAGACAGAAAAGAACAACCTTAACTTCAGAAGCTCATAAGTACTGAAAGGATTAAGATTTTTTAATAGAAGTAATTTACAAATCTGTTTAATTTACTGGAACCAGTTGATATATTAAAAAAAGTTTTTTTCCTGGAATACCCCTTTAACCCCTTAAGGACTCAGGGTTTTTCCGTTTTTGCACTTTCGTTTTTTCCTCCTTACCTTTAAAAAATCATAACCCTTTCAATTTTCCACCTAAAAATCAATATTATGGCTTATTTTTTGCGTTGCCAATTCTACTTTGCAGTGACATTAGTCATTTTACCCAAAAATGTACAGCGAAACGGAAAAAAAAATAATTGTGCGACAAAATCGAAAAAAAAACGACATTTTGTAACTTTTGGGGGCTTCCGTTTCTACGCAGTGCATATTTCGGTAAAAATTACACCTTATCATTATTCTGTAGGTCCATACGGTTAAAATGATACCCTACTTATATAGGTTTGATTTTGTCGCACTTCTGGAAAAAATTATAACTACATGCAGGAAAATTTATACGTTTAAAAATGTCATCTTCTGACCCCTATAACTTTTTTATTTTTCGACGTACGGGGCGGTATCAGGACTCATTTTTTGCGCCGTGATCTGAAGTTTTTATTGGTATGATTTTTGTTTTGATCTGACTTTTTGATCACTTTTTATTCATTTTTTAATGTTATAAAAAGTGACCAAAATACGCTTTTTTGGACTTTGGAATCTTTTTGTGCGTACGCCATTGACCGTACAGCTTAATTAATGATATATTTTTATAGTTCGGACATTTACGCACGCGGCGATACCACATATGTTTATTTATTTATTTTTTTACACTGTTTTATTTCTCTTATGGGAAAAGGGGGGTGATTCAAACTTTTATTAGGGAAGGGGTTAAATGACCTTTATTAACACTTTTTTGTAACTTTTTTTTTGCAGTGTTATAGGTCCCATAGGGACCTATAACACTGCACACACTGATCTCCTATGCTGATCACTGGCGTGTATTAACACGCCTGTGATCAGCATTATCGACGCTTGACTGCTCCTGCCTGGATCTCAGGCACGGAGCAGTCATTCGTCGATCGGACACCGAGGAGGCAGGTAAGAGCCCTCCCGGTGTCCGATCAGCTGTTCGGGACGCCGCGATTTCACCGCGGCGGTCCCGAACAGCCCGACTGAGCAGCCGGGATACTTTCAGTTTCACTTTAGAAGCGGCGGTCAGCTTTGACCGCCGCTTCTAAAGGGTTAATACCGCACATCGGCGATCGGCGATGTGTGGTATTAGCCGCGGGTCCCGGCCGTTGATTAGCGCCGGGACCCACGCGATATGATGCGGGATCGCGGCGCGATCCCGCTTCATATCGCGGGAGCCGGCGCAGGACGTAAATATACGTCCTGCGTCGTTAAGGGGTTAAGGCTTTTCTATTGGCTGTTTAAAATTGATCTTTTAACTGAACAACTTTATAGTGTGAAAGGGGCCTTATAATGGCACCTATTTTATTATGTATTTATTTATTGTTATGTTTTGCACTATGAATTGCACTTTGAATTTTGCATACACTAATATTATCAATGCTTGACACCAAAAAAACTAGGATAAAAAAAGTTACACATTTTTGTACCAGCCTTAGTTAATTTTTCAGGCAGTCTGGATAGTTCCTCTCATAGTGGAATCCAAGGTCATATTTCTGTATAATAAATTCTGTATAACAATTTTATTCTATTCAAGACATCTGATTTTACACTGGCATAACCCCATGTAAGGGTATGTTCACACGCGTGGATTTTCACAGCGTATTTAGCTGCGGATTTGCTGGTAAAGGCCCACTCTATGCTGGCTTTACATGTGCCTGCTGGTAGCGGCAATATGCCACTACGAGCAGACACACTGCAGCGATGTGCGTGGTGTACTCGCACATCGCGGCCACTCTCCCTGCTCGGAGCTAGGCAGAGAGCTCCTGCGATGTGCGAGTATACTGCGACTCGCACATCGCAGTGTGCCTGCTGGTAGCGGCGTATGACCACGACGAGCAGGCACATGTAAAGCCAGCTCAGAGCGGGCCTTCACCAGCGGATTTGCAGTGTAAAATATGCTTAAAATCTGCACGTCTGAACGTATCCTAAAGAAGGTTTAAAATGCTTGTACAGATTGAGAAGACATGTGACTGCTTTCTGTCAGAAAAATGCCACACCTGTCCATGACTTGTGACTGGTTGACCTCTGATTCCCAAAAATGTAAACAATGGGGGAGATTTATCATAACCTGTCCAGAGGAAAAGTTGTTGTTTGCCCATAGCAACCAATCAGATCCCTTGATTGGTTGCTATGGGCAACTCAGCAACTTTTCCACTGGACAGGTTTTGATAGATTTCCCCCAATGTCTTTGGGACTGCTCGGATTAATGTAAAAATGGATATAAAGCAGAAAAATCTTTAGAACATGATGGGGGAGATTTATCAAAACTTGTGAAGAGGATAAGTTGCCCATAGCAACCAATCAGATTGCTTCTTTCCTTTTGCAGAGCTCTTTCTAAAAATGAAAGAAGAAACCTGATGGTTGCTATGGGCAACTTTTCTTCTGCATAGGTTTTGATAAATCTCCCCTATTATGCTCTTTGTTCTCTGCCATTAACTAACAAGCAGGTGGACAAAATAACATTGATTTTGTGCTTTAATGATAACTTGAATTTGTTTGGAAAACTGGCAAACATTTGTGAACAGCAAAAAGTACTATTTGTTCCATGGGATGCTGCCAAATGGAATATTTCTCAGCTTATTAGTAAATGTCCAGACAGACTTACTGAGACCAACTAGTAAATGTTCATTTTTATGTTATAATATTTTGTCTTATAAGGCAAAGTTTCTAGTTTTTTGTCCTGTGTTTTTTGGTTTGAAAAAAAAAAAACACGAGGAAAACCGCCTGAAAAAAACGCCAGTGCAATCTCTGGCGTTTTTTCATTTGTGTGGAAATTGCATTTTTGGCCCCTTTGGCGTTTTTTTTTTTTGGTACCCAAAATTTGTTGGGTACTAAAAAAATAAAAAAAAGGATGAGGTAGTGATGGAAAAAAAATTATTCAACGAAATTTATATTTTTTACAACAAAATTTTAATTAATTTTTAATAAAGTGTGTGTTTCACTTTTTTTCTCTCTTTTTGACATTTTTTAGGTAGTACTACTACTCCCAGCATGGAACAGACTGTTCCATGATGGGAGCAGTAGTACCTGTACCAATAGACATATTGCCTAATGTGATCGTTCATAATATAGCAGAGATGGGGGGCGGAACTATACAGCGCTTGCTTCCATCTCTGCTCTGTTCTCCGGCCGGTGATGTGAATAGAACATCACTCATTCATATTTTCTGCCCAGAGTGGGGATTGGCCAGATCACAACTCTCAGCGGGAAATATGAATGAGTGATGTTCTATTCACATCACTGACTGGAGTACAGAGCAGAGATGTGAGTGCTGTATAGAGCCGCTCTATATCTATGCAATAGAAAGGACTGGAGATGAGCGAACTTCCAGTAATTTGATTCGTCACGAACTTCTCGGCTCGGCAGTTGATATCTTTAGTCTGCATAAATTAGTTCAGCTTGCAGGTGCTCCAGTGGGCTGGAGACTCTCTCCTAAGACTGTATCCACCTTTTCCAGCTCTCCGGAGCATCTAATAGCTGAAATAATTAATGCAGGCTAAAGTCATCAACTGCCGAGCCGAGAAGTTCAGGACAAATCGAATTACTGGAAGTTCGCTCATCTCTAGAAAGGACAATCACATCGGGTGTCAGGAGTGATGCCCGCTGTGATTAATTTTAATAAGAGTTACCCTTTAACTGCAGGTACTACTACTCCCATCATGGTGCACGCTCTGCTCCATGTTGGGAACTGTAGTACCTGCAGTTAAAGGGTAACTCTCATTAAAATAAAATTTTGCTGTTGCACTCCTTATGGTAAACAAAAAATATTTTTAATATACTTTGTTTTAAAAAAATGAAGTTTTCTATTTTCTATATTTTATTTGTGCTTAAAAAATTTCAAGGGCACATTTTGCCCCATCTTATACACAGACCTAGGACTGAGGTCCAAGCACAGAAAGTGCAGCCTGAAGTGCTGAGGGGTGTGTGTCCAGCCTCATCCAATCATAGCTCCTCTCACACTGAACTGAAATATGCTGTTGGTTGGACCCCCCCCCCCCCCCTCAGCACTCCAGGCTGCACTTTCTGTGTTTGGACCTCAGTCCTAAGTCTGTGTATGAGATGGGGGAAAATGTGCTCTTGAGCATTTTTTTTTAACCAAAGTATATTAGAAATATTTTTTTTTATTTACCATAAGGAGTGCAATAGCAAAAATTAGTTTTAATGAGAGTGCCCATTTAAGGAAAGATTGCAGCGGATGTCACTCCTGACACCCGCTGTGATCCTCCAGTATAATGTATAGATGAGGGCGGCCGCTCTTCTATGGTCCCCTGCACTGACATATATACATACACCTATTAATATTTCCCACAGAGGGTTGTGATTGGCTGGAGCCATCTGGCCAATCACAGCTCTCTGCGGGAAATATGAATATGTGTATAAAACATGTAAAAAAAGAAAATGGCAGCAGCACACTTGGTCAACAAAATGGAGGCTCTTAGCGCACTCATATCGGATGGGACCCTAACATTAACTCAAAACCACCTCCTGTGAATGGGGATGCTACAGAGGGAGCCACTCCCCCCAAATTGCACAGCAAAAACATAAAAATAAATAAAAAATTTAGCCAGCACCTAAACCCAATACACAGGTGCACGCTGCTGTGGCTAGTACAAAACATGTAAAAAAAGAAAATGGCAGCAGCACTCTTGGTCAACAAAATGGAGGCTCTAAGCGCACTTTTTGATCAAAACGTGTCCCCCCATATATGTGTATATATACGGCAGTGCAGGGGATCATAGAAGAGCGTCCGGCCGCATCTATTCATTATACAGGAGGATCGCAATGGAACCCGGGGAGATCTGTCAATTAGTACAGGTACTACTACTCCTATCATGGAACAATGTGTGTTCCATGCTGGGAGTAGTAGTGCCTCTTAAAAAATAAAGAATTAAAAGTGAAAAACACACACACACACTACATTTTTATTATTGTTGGCTATATTTTTAGTGCCCTGCCCCCGCCCACATAATTTGACCCCTGTTTAAAAAATAATAAAAATGTTGTTATAAAAAAGATGCATTTCTTTAAATACCATTCTTTCCATAACTACTGTATCTTTTTTATTATATATTTTTTTTATGGTACCCTAGGACATTTTATTAAAAAAAAGGTCTATCCATCACTTTTTTGGATCGTTAAAGTCAAAAAGAGAATAAAAAATGCCTGAAAAAAACGCCAAAGTTAAAACCCACATGGCGTTTTTCTTGAAGTTTTTTTTACTCCCATATACTTCTATGGGAGAAAAACGCCACTATTTCAGGGAAAAGAACGCCAGTGGCTCAACATGCTGTAATTTTGCAAAACCACCAAGGAGCTGAAAAACGCCAAAAAAGAGTGAAAAAATGGCAAAAGGATTAAAAAAAAACGTCAAACTCAAAAACACCAAGTGGAAAAAGAATTTTGCGATTTTTCATTGATTTACAGCTAACATCTGGCAGTGGTGTTTTTCCCCAAAAAACAAGTAGAAACTTACCCTTAATGTTCCATGTTCACAAAGCCCTCCAATTTACTTCTATACAATTTCTCTAAAGATATACATATGGGGGGAGATTCATCAATCTATATAGAGTCATTTTAGGTGTATTTTGTGCGCAAAATCTTGCGCAAGGATATTTCCTGCGTTCTTTTTGTGCCTCTTTTTTGGTGGAACTTTTTCTAAAGATGTCACCGTTCATGTGTACCGTAGAGCCGTTTTTCCTGTAGACATGAATTTATTACCTGCGTCTTTTTTTTTGCGCAAAAAAAGGACGCAAGTGTCATTTTCTTGCGCAAATATACACCAGCTCCGAGCACACGTACAAGTCTGCCTTATATTTTTTTCAAGAGCTGAGTTGGGCTGGATTCTATTACTGCACATGATTCACAGAGACCTGTGCGCAAGTTTAGTAAATTTTGCGCAGGTAAATGACAAATACACGCAGCAGAAAGGGGTAAAAAAAAGCTCTTCCATACACTGATGTTGATGAATCCCCCCCATGGAGTATTGTCTTTTGATAAGGAACAGATGAATGGAAATGCTCAACAAAATTAATAAATGATAGAGGATTATAATTTCCTCGTATAGTATTGTGTATGATGCCATTTCAGGTAACTGCAGATTTTCAGTAAAAAAAAACTATGGTGCGGTCAGCTTTGAATGAATAATCTCAGATTGTGTAAGGATAGCCCAAACTGGTAACACCCAGTTGCCTATTTAGGATAGGGTCACACACAGCGCATGTGCAGCATATTTCATGCTGCGATAAATCCACAAGGGAAAGACGATGCATTTTTTGTTATATGCAGACGCACAGGGTCTCAGATGTTTTTCGGTATAGACGCCAAGTGTTACCGGTGTTTTCTCCTAAATCTTTACATAACAAATATTGCAAACTTACATGAGTTTATGTATTGAGTGGGATTTTCAAGCTATTTACCCTGCCTCAAAAATATCACGTAAACAAAGACCAAATGTGATGAACTGGACCACCATATATAAAGTAAAGTAAGACAATGGATAGTTAATGGAATGTAGTGATAATGTGACATAATGGTTGGTGGCAAAAAGAATGTTAACTGTAAAGTTAATTTAACATTTTTGGGGATAACCATTTTTTTAAATCAGATTTCTTCTCTGCTGGCTTAACCTAGTGGATGGACATTAGTCTCTATGATTTCTCCAATACACTACACACACACATTCACAGATTGAAGGGTGTATCCTGCTTTTCTGTGTTTTTTTGGAACACTCTAAGGAGCAGCAGCATATAGGGCATTACAGAGCAGTAGTAAACAGTCTAAGCTGTAAACCATGCCCTGGGTCAGATAAAATACCTGCAGTTAGCTCTTTTGCAATCTCTTTTGGAGTCTCTCTCTCTCTAGTTACTTGTATGGGCAGCATGAAAGCTCTTCTCTCAGTGAGCTTTTAGTCCATCTTGTAAACACAGTACAAAATTAAGCTATTTTTCAAGTGAATAAACATTAATCAGGAGGAGAAAGAAGCTTGATAAGAAGAGAAAGAAACATTCTTCTCTGATAAGATATATCACAAAGTTTTGGTTGTTTGCATCTACTGTTGATGTATGCAAAGTTTGTAAAGGGGTATTCCAGGATTTTTTTTTCTTTATTTGACTATGCTACAGGGGCTGTAACGTTAGTGTAGTTCAAAATATAGTGTCTTTACCTGTGTGTGACGGTTTTCTCACAATTCTTCTTTGATTTTCACTCCAATATATATTTTTAACAGCATACAAAATGACCGTTGTCTCAGACTTTTCCCAGGTTGCAGTGCAGCCGAGACTTGACTCACTAGTCAGCTGATGACAGGGAGCCTGTCTGCTTCAATGGGTGGAGCGATCGCTTGGTGGGAAAGAGATCAATCTGCAACTAATGCAACAGCTGTAGGCACCCTGATTGAAAACCACAGGTCTTTGAATGGATGCAGCTCATTTATGTTTCAATGGGCGGGGTGGCTGATGTGTGGGGGGGGGGGGGGGAGGAAAATGGAATTTTGGGATTTGTAGTAAAAAAAAGAAAAGTCAAACAGGAAATACCAGTTCATACAAAACTAGCCACAGTGTTATGGTAATCTCATGACATAGCCATTTATCCCCAAGACAAGCGCAGATCCTTCCTAAGCATGTCCATTACTGTCTGCCAGGTATGTACTAAAATCACCTTATGGTGGATATCCCCTTTAAAACAGTAACCATTTTAATATGGTTGGTTCAGTAATGGGTAAGATTGAAGTACTTCAAATTTGATGCAATTTTTATTTTACAATGTGTGTTGCATCAAATTCTCAAGATAGCAGGTTGACCGATATTTAAAGCAAGTAAAAACCACAGCAAAACCCTATGTTAAAGGGGTACTCCGGTGGAAAACTTTTTTTTTTTTTTTAATCAACTGGTGCCAGAAAGTTAAACAGATTTTTAAATTACTTCTATTAAAAAATCTTAATCCTTCCAGTACTTATTAGCTGCTGAAAAATACAGAGGAAATTATTTTATTTTTGAGCACAGTACTCTCTGCTGACATCTCTGTCCATTTTAGGAACTGTCCAGAGCAGCATATGTTTGCCATAAGGATTTTCTCCTACTCTGGACAGTTCTTAAAATGGACAGAGATGTCAGCAGAGAGCACTGTGCTCGTGATTCAGCAGAGAGCTCTGTTTTCCAAAAAGAAAAAAAAAATCCTCTGTAGTATTCCGCAGCTAATAAGTACTGGGAAAGATACATTTAACTTTGAACATGTTGTACAAAATATCTCTAAAAGCTTAATAAACTAAACAATGCCTGGTGGTGTTAGCAAAAGATAAATGCATTACATAACACTGCTATCCCATGATAATCATGTCTTTTGGTTTATAGTTATCTAAAACAATGAAAATGCTCAAAGGATTTCCTGCTTTCTTGCACCTTATTAATAAACCATTATAACGATTCATCACTGAACATGACAATCCATTATGACACAGGACAACATAATACTGTCAATTGGAAATGTTAACATAGCTGACGAAGTCAATGAAAGAGCATATTTGACCACAAAGGGGGTTATATTCTTTTGAATATTATATTGTTCATACATTAAATATAATTGTTCTGAAGTACTGCTCTGTGAATTCATCTGTATTTATACATACTCTTAATTCTCATCCTTCAGACATATAGATAGACATGACAGAAATAAATAAGTAGATACATGTGAGATGACTAATGGATAGACATAGATAAAGAGAGAGAGAGAGAGATTTGTGAGATAGATGATTGATAGATAGGTGTCACTGTTATATATACAGGTGTCAATATGTATGTTTGAGAGGCTTCGTAACATCTACAATATCCCTAATTCAGATTTTTTCAAATTTCTCCGGCCATGTATAATAATAATAATTTTATGTTGCGCCAACAGATTCCGCAGCACTTTACAATTTTGGGGTACAAATAAAAGACAAGTATCAGACATAATATTACACACTAACTATTCAAACAGAAGGAGCGAAGGCCCTGCTCGTGAGAGCTTACTGACTACAAGTCATGGGGTTGAGACAGAAGGCATAAAGGGTTCTTCTAGATGTATTGTCATCTAGAAGAACAGAGGGGAAATTGTATATAGTGGCAGCTTTTTACATATTTTATTCAACTAAAAAGGTATTGAAATATATATGAATTGTTAGATGCATCGGTACCAGCTTTTGAGACCCCTGTATATATAAAATGGGGAAAAGAATGAGAATTTAACATTGCTGTAGCAGACTGGCAAAAGTCGGTAATATGATCATATAAAGTGTTGCAGTGCTCGTCTCATTTAGAAACCATAATGAAGACGAGATTGAGGTCGTATCTCACCCCATCTCGGTTGCATACAATGTTTTCAGAGTCCCCCTCAATGTGTGGGAGAGGGTGTGGGGAGCAAGGTACACTGTTACATGTACTGTGGGCTTGTCCAAGGTTGGAAAATATTAAAGGAGATGACCAGAACACCTGTGAAATTAATCCCTCAATTAGTTTTGTTAATGATAGGTATTTAATATATTTCTGTAAATACAAAAAACAGACACAGAGAGCGCTCCCTAGTGCAATTAAAAGGGGGGTAAAAAACGCATGCAATAATAAGATGCGCTTACCCGAAAAGTTGTGCTGGCAAGCAAGCACAACTCTGGTGAACATGTAAAATAAGTTTGCAATCTGCAGCCGGTCCCTCTCCACCACGTGGTGTTCAATAATCCAAACAATCCTCCAAACCACTAAGGGTTAATCCAGGCACAAGCAATGCTGGTATAAATGCTTGTATAAATAATAGGATAAATGTAAAAGAAACCAAAGGTCATTTAATCGGAACAACGCGTTTCAACGACGGGACAGGCGTGTTCCTGAACCTGAGGACGACGCCTGTCCCGGCGTTGAAACGCGTTGTTCCGATTAAATTACCTTTGGTTACTTATACATTGATCCTATTATTTATACAAGCATTTATACCAGCATTGCTGCACCTACTGCTATCCATTGCCTGTGCCTGGATTAACCCTTATATATTCCTGTAAAGCAGAGAAGAATCTGTTGTAAAAATTTGGCAATAACAAAATTGGCAATAACCCATTATTGGAAGACTTCTACTGTTCCGACAATAATAGAAATTATAGAATCAATCAATTTGGCCTGAAAGTACGAACAGGCAATTGCTTATGCTGAGAGTAATACATCAGAGTACTTTTCAACTTGGGCCAAATGGTTACTTTCCAGCTACCATCTCCAGAATCATAATAAGAGATGAGCAAATTTGTGAAAAATTTGATTCGGGCTAATTTGCCAAATTTTCCCCCAAAAATGTTTGGTCCGAATATATTTGCGGCAAATTGCCATTAAAAAGGCTATTTCTGGCCTACAGAGAGCCACAATAGGGGTGTAGTACACTTTGCCTTGCTGCAACACACATAGGGTGTGTGCTGGGTAAGTGAAATAATTCTGTTATTCAGCATGACATGCAGATCAGAGGCATTGCTATTAGAATCACTGTCATAGAGCAGCATAATGACAGAGCCTGGAGGTGGCATCAATATGAGGAAACCATATAGGGGCTGTATGAAAAAGTTTGAAGGTGGCGGCAGCATGAGAAGACCATATAGTGGCTGAATGACACAGTGTGGAGGCAGCATGAGGAGAACATATAGTGGCTGAATGACACAGCCTGAAGTTGGTGACAGCATGAGGAGACCGTATAGTGGCTTAAAGACACAGCCTGGAGTTAGCGGCAATATGAGGAGAACATATAGCGGCTGAATGACACAGCCTGGAGTTGGCGGAAGCATGAGGAGACCATATAGTGGCTGACTGGCACAGCGTGGAGGTGGCAGCAGCATAAGAAGACCATTTAGTTGCTGAATGGCACAGCCTGGAGTTTGCGGCAGCATGTGGAGACCATATGGTGGCTTAATGACACAGCCTGGAGTTGGCGGTAGCATGAGACCATATAGTGGCTTAATGACACAGCCTGGAGTTAGTGGCAGCATGAGAAGAACATATAGTGGCCGAATGAAAAAGCCTGGAGGTGGCAGAAGCATTAGGAGATCATATAGTGGCTGAATAACACAGCATGGAGGTAGCAGCAGCAAAAGGAGACCATATAGTGGCTGAATGACACACCCTGGAGTTGCCGGAAGCAGCATGAGGAGACGATATAATGGCTGAATGACACAGCTTAGAGTTGGCGGTAGCATGAGGAGAACATATAGTGGCTGAATGACACTGCCTGGAGTTGGCGGCAGTATGAGGAGAACATATAGCGGCGGAATGACACAGCCTGGAGGTTGCGAAAGCCTGAGGAGACCATATTGTGCCTGAATCACACAGCGTGGAGGTGGTGGCAGCATGAGGAGACCATATAGTGGCTTAATGACATAGCCTGGAGTTGGCAGCAGCATGAGGAGAGCATATAGTGGCTGAATGACACAGCCTGGAGCTGGCAGCAGCATAAGGAGACCATATAGTGGCTTAATGACACAGCCTGGAGTTGGAGCTAGCATGAGGAGACCATATAGTTGCTGAATGACACAGCCTTTGGTGGACGGCAGCATGAGGAGACCACATAGTGGCTGAATGACACAGCCTAGAGATGGCAGCAGCATGAGCAGACCATGTAGTGGCTTAATTACACGGCCTGGAGTTGGCGGCAGCATGAGGAGAACATATAGCGGCTGAATGACACCACCTGGAGGTGGCGGCAGCATGAGGAGACCATATAGTGGCTGAAAGACACTGCCTGGAGTTGACGGCAGCATGAGGAGACCATACAGTGGCTTAATGACACAGCCTGAAGTTGACGGCTGGATGAGGAGACCATATAGTGGCTGAATGACACAGCCTGGAGGTGGCGGCAGCATGAGGAGAACATATAGTGGCTGAATGACACAACCTGGAGTTGGAGGCAGCATGAGGAGACCATATAGTGGCTTAATGACACGGTCTGGAGTTGGCGGCAGCATGAAGAGAACATATAGCGGCAGAATGACACAGCCTGGAGGTGGCGGAAGCATGAGAAGACCAAATAGTGGCTGAATGACACAGCGTGGAGTTGGCGACAGCATGAGGAGACCATATAGTAGCTTAATGACACAGCCTGGTGTTGGCAGCAACATGAGGAGACCATATAGTTGCTGAATGACACAGCCTGGAGTTAGCGGTGGAATGAGGAGACCATATAGTGGCTGAATGACACAGCCTAGAGATGGCGGCAGCATGAGCAGACCATATAGTGGCTTAATGACACAGCCTATAGTTGGCGGCAGCATGAGGAGAATATATGTGGGTAGTATGAGACAGTCTGGAGCTGGCATCAGCATGAGGAGAACATATGGTGGCAGAATGAGACAGCCTGGAGGTGGCAGCTGCAGCATTAGGAGTCCTGAAAGTGACTCAGTGACAGAGTCGTATGGTGCGTGGCAATACAAGTACCCAGTGACGAAGGTGGGTGAAAAAAAGGAGAACTTGGCATATGGTGTGTGGCATCAGGCAGGTTGCAGGATCAGAATAGTAGCTGAGGCAGGAAGGCAGAAGAAAACGGTCTCTTTTGTAAAAGTGTTAGTGTGCACAAGTAAGTATTGAGGATATGCATTACGTAAAACTTAAAGGGTTTCTCCGCTCCACAGCGTCCGGAACATTGAGTTCCGAACACTGTGTGCGGGCTTCAGTGTTCACGCCCGCCACCTCGTAAGGTCACGGCCTGCCCCCTCAATGAAAGTCTATTTGAAGGGGGCGTGACAGCCGTCACGCCCCCTTCCCATAGACTTGCATTGAGGGGGCGGGATGTGATGTCACAAGGGGGAGGCGGGCGTGAACACGGAAGCCCGCACACAGCATTCAGAACTCAATGTTCCGGATGCTGGGTAGTGGAGTTACCCTTTAACTTTTTATAATATGCTTAGGATAAAATTCATGGACCTCAATTTTTTTTTTTTATCAAACAAAAGTAAAGATGTGCAAAAAACACTGTGTGCCACCACCACCAAGTGTTGATGTGATGCAAAAACCTCTAAAAAGTGCAAGGGAACAATGTATGGTCCATTGGAACCGGAGGGGTAAAAACTTCCCCTGTAAGGCCCTACTCTCGCATTATTAATTCCCTTCTTGGCAAGTGTTACTCGCCCTAAAAAGGGAATTCCCACACAGGAACCTCTCCCTATTTCCACCTACAAACACTGCCATTTCCCAGGATCTTTAGGTGGAAATAAAGAGTTTCCTGTGTGGGCCCGCCCTTTTTAGGGTGAGCAACACTTGCCAAGAAGGGAATTAATATTGTGAGAGTAGGGCCTTACAGGGGAAGTTTTTACCCCACCTGCTATAATAGACCCACACAGGAACCAATCTCTGTTGCCACCTAAAAACCCTGTGAAATGGCAGTGTTTGAAGGTGGAAATAGGGAGAGGTTCCTGTGTGGAGCCGCCCTTTTTAGGTTGAGGAACCTTTGCCAAGAAGGGAATTAATAATGCGAGAATAGGGCCTTACAGGGGAAGTTTTTACCCCCACCGGTTACAATAGACCATACGTTGCTCCCTTCTACTTTTTAGAGGTCTTTGCATCACATCAATACTTGGTGGTGTAGGTGGCACATGGTGTTTTTTTTTTTTTTTTTTTTTGCACACCTTTCCTTTAGTTAGATTTAGAAAAATTTTTGGGTCCATATATTTTATCCTAAGCATATTATTAAAAGTTAAGTTTTATGTAATGCATATCCTCAATATTTACTTGTGAATAGTGATGAACGGCCTTGGCCATATTCAAATTTGTTATATTCGCAAATTCGTTATATCCGCATATGTGAATTTTCGCATATGTGAATATTTGCATATTCGCGTATTCGAGGAAGAAAACAGTGAGGGGGTGGGCAACTTTACTATTGATTGCTAGGGATGTTGTTGATAACCTCTGACAAGTGTATTTGCATCATTCTAATTGGCCCACAAGTGAAAAGAAGGAATATGTAAATATTCACATATGCAAATATGCACATATGCAAATATGCGCATATGCAGAAAAATGAATATTCGCAATTTCTAATATATAGCAAATATATTCTCAATATGCACGAATTCGCAATAAAAATTCTAAATGCGAATATCCGCGCCAAACACTACTTGTGAACACTAACACTTTTACAAAAGAGACCGTTTTCTTCTGCCTACCTACCTCAGCTACTACTAATCTGATCCTGCCACAACCTGATGCCACACATCTGATGCCATGTTCTCTTTTTTTCACCCACCTTTTCCACCGGGTACTGGTATTGCCACCCACCACACCACTCAGCACTCCTGATGCTGCCACCTCCAGGCTGTCTCATTCTGCTACCATATGTTCTCCTCATGCTGATGACAGCTCCAAGCTGTCTCATACTGCCACCATATGTTCTCCTCATGCTGCCGACAACTCCAGGCTGTGTCATTCAGCCACAATGTGATCTCCTCATGCTGCCGCCAACTCCAGGCTCTGTCATTAAGTCACTATATGGTCTCTTCATGCTGCCGCCAACTCCAGGCTGTGTCATTCAGCCACTATATATTCTCCTTATGCTGCCGCCAACTCCAGGCTGTGTCATTCAGCCACTATTATGTCTCCTCATGCTTCCGCCACCTTTAGGCTGTGTCATTCAGTCACTATATGTTCTCCTCATGCTGCCACCACCCCCACGCTGTGTCTTTAAGCCACCATATGGTCTCCTCAGGCTTCCACCACCTCCAGGCTGTGTCATTCAGCCACTATATGTTCTCCTCATGCTGCTGCAAACTCGAGGCTGTGTCATGCAGCCACTATATGCTGCCACCAACTCCACTCTGTGTCATTCAACCACTATGTGATCTCATCATGCTGCCACCAACTCGAGGCTGTGTCATTCAGCCACTATACTGTCTTCGATGCTGCTGCGACCTCCATGCTCTGTCATTCAGCCACTATATAGTCTCCTCATACTGATGTCACCTCCAGGCTGTCATTGTGCCCGTCCACATATCCTGTCCTTATATCCCCTCCTAATATCCCTTCCTCGTATCCAGACCTAATATCTTGTCCTCATATCCTGACCTCATATCCCGGCCTCATATGCCGTCCTCATCTCCTGCCCTAATATCCTGTCCTCAGGTGGGGCTGAGTTGTGATGAAGAGTTTGTAGGCTGAAAATAGAAGGAGGAAGCATTACTTGTATGAGACTGAAGACAAAACCCCATCCTTCACATAAGGGGTCAGGTTAGTGTTATTTTACCTATCATATATTTTCATATGACATAAAAGTAACATGTATACTAAGTTTCATCATAATATCTCCAGCCATTTGGAAGTTATGCTGGAACATACATTTGCCATAGATTTGCATGGGACTTTAAACAAAAACTCCAACCCTCGCAAATGGGGATGGTTAAGGGTTAAATTATCTATCCTATGTTTGTAGTTGACATATGTGTACCAAGTTTCATGTTAATATCCTTAGCCATTTGGAAGTGATGCTGGAACATGCAAACACACACATACACACATACACACACACGTTGGCCCTCATGTACTATTGCAATCCAAACATGTTTTGTCGGGTTGTGTGCCAGATTCTGTCGCATTGCGACAGATTTTACACCAGAATTGAAGAAACCCCGACTAACTCTCCATTTTGCTTTACAAAACAAAAACAAAAGGGGGCGTAGTCTCCGAAAAGGGGTGTGTGCCCGACATTTTCACAAAAACGCAACATATTTACTAAGGTTTGTACATAAATTGTGGTGGATTTGAGCTGAGGAAAACCAGACAGACCAGAGCATGTGTAAAGAAAATGTAGGGAGACCTTAGCAAATACTGTGGAAAATAAATTGTAGGGAATTAAAACCCACAAAGAAACCTATACAACACTCTTAGTAAATAAGGGCCATTGGCCACGCTAGCCACGTCCCTGCCACAGTGAGACCCGCGCTCCCGGTCAGTGCGTCTGACTGGGAGACGCCGGGACCCCGGAGCGGAGGACAGAGGCAGCGGGCGCTCCGGTCCGGAGGTGGAGACCGGAGCGCTCGCTGTGACATGAGTATATAGATGAAACATGAGCATATAGATAAAACATTAAAAGCTATACAGCTGTAGTGCAACAAATGAAAATATGAAATTATGAAATTATGAAACAGTGAGGTACTTAGCTTGCAAATTTGGCGGCCAAATAGCTTGGACCGTCCCACCCCGGTAAGGTGACCTCATTTTGGGACGGACCCTACACTATGAATATGCATCTGTGTGAACAGTTTAACAGGCATTGCAGGATCTGAAACATCCAAGGCACCTTATATACACCTGATAGAGGTGGGTGGGGTGCAAGAGCCAACATGGAGGTAGCCACTCCCCGGTATGTGTAATACAACCAAAGAATAAGTTGGCCAGCACTATTGATTCAAAACTATTATATGGATCTGGCTTACAGGTGCAAGCTGCTGGGCTAAATATACAGCAACAGGAGAATACAGCAGCACACTGCTAGCACAAAGATATAGATAAAACATGAGTATATAGATGAAACATGAGTATATAGATAAAACATGAAAAGCTATACAGCTGTAGTGCAACAAATGAAAATATGAACTTATGAAATAATGAAAGTACTTCACTGTTTCATACTTCACTGTTTGGTGGGGCGGCACTGTTTGGTGGGACGGTCCAAGCTATTTGGCCGCCAAATTTGCGCAAGCTAAGTACCTCACTGTTTCATAATTTCATATTTTCATATTTTCATTTGTTGCACTACAGCTGTATAGCTTTTCATGTTTTATCTATATACTCATGTTTTATCTATATCTTTGTGCTAGCAGTGTGCTGCTGAATTCTCCTGTTGCTATATATATATATATATATATATATATATATATATATATATATATATATATATATAACTCAATGGCCCTGATTTACTATTGTAAACCTGACATGTTTTTTCGGGTTGTGCGCTAGAAATTGAATTGAAAAAAATAAATAAATAAAATGACCAACTCTCCATTTTACTGAGAAAAAGGAGAATGTCCATCCAGGGAAGCGGGCGGGATCACCGAAAAGGGTGTGTGTCCCTGACATTTTCACAAAAACCCAGCATATTAACTAAGGTTTACACAGAAAATGTGGTGGATTTGAGCTGAGGAAAACCCCACATATTAGAGCAGGTGTAAAAAAATAAATAAATCACGCGCCGCGTTCCCGTTCATCTTACCTGCTCCCCGCACGGCGCTCTGTTCTCCTTGATCCCGGAGCGTGCGGCCCCACTCTCTAGGGCGTGCGCGCCGGCTTCAGTAAATTTAAAGGGCCAGCACACCGGTAATTGGTGCGCTGGTTCCTCTGTGTTCTCCCAATAAAAGGCACCTGCCCCTTCCTGCCCTTGCTGGATCTTTGTGCCTTGTGCCTCTGAGAAAGCGTTCCCTACTGTGTTTATTGCCTTGCCAGTTGCCAAACCCATTGCTACCGTATACTCGCCTGTGAACCCTTGCTGCCTGCCCTGACCTCTGCTACGTCCGACTACGCTCTTGCCTGCTCCCTGTGTACCACGCCATATCAGCTGCCAGAGAGGTCGAGTTGCTACTGGAGGATACGACCTGGTGGTTACCGCCGCAGCAAGTCCATCCCGCCTTGCGGCGGGCTCTGGTGAAATCCAGTAACAACTTAGAACCACTTACAACCCGCGTCATCGCCTCTCTGGTCAAGAGGATCCACTACCAGTCCTGCAGGTACGTGACAGTAAGATCCGGCAATGGATCCCGCTGATGTTCCTCTGTCAAGTCTAGCGGACCTCACCTCCATTGTGGCCCAGCAAGGTCAGCAGCTGGCCCAGTTGACCACCATGATGCAACAGTTCCTGCCTGCTCAGAAACAGCCTGCACCTCCGCCTGCACCTGCTGCATCACCTCCGCCTGCAGTTGCTACTGGAGCCAGAATCCATTTGTCTCTACCAGACAAATATGACGGAGATCCTAAACTTTGCCGAGGGTTCCTGTCTCAATGCTCCCTTCACCTCGAGCTACTGTCTGACCAGTTTCCGTCTGAGCGAGCCAAGGTCGCCTTCATCCTCAGTCTGCTCTCTGGGAGGGCCCTGGCATGGGCTACACCGCTATGTGACCATGCTGATCCAGCTACCGCTTCTGTCCAGAGTTTTAGTCAGGAGTTTCGTAGTGTTTTTGAGGAACCTGCCGGGTTACCTCCGCAGAGACTGCTTTGCTAAATTTGTCCCAAGGAAATTCTACCATGGGTGACTATGCCGTCCAGTTCCGCACCCTTGCTTCCGAGCTCAACTGGAATAATGAAGCTCTTTGTGCCACCTTTAAGAAGGGACTTAATAGTGACATTAAAGATGTCCTTGCTGCACGTGACCTGCCTACCACCCTGAGTGACCTAATCTTGCTAGCCACAAGGATTGACAAACGTTTCTCTGAGAGACAAGAGGAACTCCATCTTGAAAAGGAAAAAGCTCGTCCTAAACGCTGCCCTCGTCTGACTCCAGTGTTCCAGCGTCCACCTCTACCTGTCTCTGGGTCTTTCGCTGTGGAGGCCATGCAGGTGGACCGGTCTCGCCTGACCCCGCAAAAACGGAGCCGCCGTAGAGACAAGAACCTGTGTTTGTACTGCTTCTTTTAGACTGTCCTCTTCGTCCTCCACATTCGGGAAACGCTCGCACCTAGAGGATGTGGGAGAGGCATTACTAGGTGTGGATTCTTCCTCTCCACGCCTCATGATATCCGTGCAGTTGTTCCTTTCGTTCAAGTCCTTCTTCTCTGCTGCGGCTTTCTTGGACTCCGACTCAGCCGGCAACTTCATCCACGCCTCCTTGGTCAACAAGTATCAAATTCCTATAACCCGTCTACCCAAGCCATTCCTTATTTCTACGGTCAATGGGGAGAAACTCTCTGCTACAGTACAATACCGCACCAAGCCCCTGCGGATGGGCATTGGGATATTCCATACCGAGACTCTGGAATTTCTTGTTCTTCCCTTCTGCTCCTCCGAACTCCTGCTGGGTTTACCATGGTTGCAACGCCATTCTCCTGTCTTGAATTGGTCCACCGGTGAGATTCTGCGTTGGGGATCCTCCTGCTCTGACCGGTGCTTCAAGCCTGCTCCTATCAAACAGGTTCCGCCAGTTCCTCCGCCACCAGGTCTCCCAAAGCCTTACCATCAATTTGCTGACGTCTTTTGTAAAAAACAAGCGGAGACTCTTCCTCCTCACAGGCCTTATGATTGTCCCATTGAACTGTTACCGGACTCTACTCCTCCTCGGGGCAGAATATATCCTCTCTCACCTCTAGAGACTCAGGCCATGTCGGACTATGTACGTGAGAATTTACAGAGAGGCTTTATTAGGAAGTCCTCGTCTCCTGCTGGAGCCGGGTTTTTCTTTGTGTCAAAAAGGATGGTTCTCTCTGCCCCTGCATCGATTATAGAGGACTCAATAAAATTACCATTAAAAACCGTTACCCTCTGCCCCTAATCTCTGAGCTGTTTGACCGTCTCAGAGGAGCCAAGATTTTCACCAAGTTGGATCTCCGTGGGGCCTACAATTTGATGCGCATTCGTAAAGGAGACGAGTGGAAGACCGCATTTAACACCCGGAATGGTCACTTTGAGTACTTAGTGATGCCTTTTGGACTTTGCAATGCACCCGCAGTCTTCCAGAAGTTCGTGAACGACATCTTCCGGGACCTGGATGATATCCTTATTTTTTCATCCAATCTGGATCAACATCGAGTCCATGTCCGGCAAGTTCTCACCAGACTCAGAAGTAACCGCCTCTACGCCAAAATTGAGAAATGTCTGTTTGAACGTACCTCCTTGCCATTCCTGGAGTATATCATCTCTGCCAAAGGTCTGCAAATGGATCCTGCCAAGCTATCTGCAGTTCTAGACTGGCCACGCCCCTCTGGTCTCCGAGCCAAACAAAGATTCCTAGGTTTTGCCAATTACTACAGACAGTTTATTCCTCATTATTCCACCCTGGTGGCTCCTCTTGTGGCTTTGACTTAAAAGGGTGCCAATCCCAAGTCCTGGCCTCCTCAAGCTGAAGAGGCCTTTCAATCCCTGAAAGCTGCCTTTGCATCGGCAATTGTTCTCTCGTGGCCAGATTCCCCCAAGCCATTTTATCTTGAAGTGGATGCATCCTCGGTGGGAGCTGGAGCGGTATTAACTCAGAAGTCTTCCAGGGGCAAAACCATAACTTGTGGCTTCTTCTCTAAAACCTTTTCTTCCGCCGAGAAGAATTACGCTATTGGGGACAGAGAACTGTTGGCAATTAAATTGGCCTTGGAGGAGTGGAGACATCTTCTCGAGGGTGCTCCTCACCCTGCGACCATTTTCTCGGACCATAAGAACCTAGCCTACCTCCAGTCTGCTCAGAGACTAAATCCCCGCCAAGCCTGTTGGTCCATCTTCTTCGCCCGCTTCAACTTCCAGATTCACTTCCGTCCCGCTGCCAAGAGCATAAGGGCTGATGCCCTTTCTCGCTCTTCGGATGTGGTGGGCGACATATCTACTCCTCAACAATTGTCCCACCTGAATGTCTCATCTCGGTTGCACCTGTGGACTTATGGCTTCTTCCTCCGGGTAAGACCTATGTTCCTCCTCGTCAGCGGTTGCAAGTTCTCAAGTGGGGTCATGCTTCCTTCCTTGCCGGTCACCCTGGGATTAAGAAGTCTCTGCAGTTAATTTCTCAAAGATATTGGTGGCCCTCGCTAGACAAAGACGTCACTGAATTCGTCCAGTCCTGTGCGATCTGCGCCCGGGACAAGACTCCTCGTCAGAAACCTGCGGGCCTTCTCCTGCACCTCCCTGTTCCTGAGACCCCTTGGTCCCACATCGCCATGGACTTTATCACTGATCTTCCCTTCTCCCATGGTATGACAGTCATTTGGGTCGTGGTTGACCGTTTTTCTAAGATGGCTCATTTTGTGTCCCTGCCTGGTCCCCCATCTGCGCCTCAGTTGGCCAAACTGTTTTTCCTACACATAATCCGTCTCCACGGTCTTCCTAAACACATCGTCTCAGACCGTGGGGTACAGTTTGTCTCCAAGTTTTGGAGGGCTCTCTGTGGTCAACTCGGAGTCAAGCTGGATTTTTCTTCCTCATATCACCCACAGTCCAACGGCCAAGTAGAATGGGTGAACCAGACTCTGGGAGATTATCTACGCCATTTTGTGTCCTCTCGCCAAGATGATTGGTCGGACTTACTCCCTTGGGCAGAGTTCTCTTATAACTTCAAACAATCTTCCGCTACCAATAAGTCTCCATTTTTTGTGGTTTATGGCCGTCATCCTCTGTCTCCTCTGCCTAGGACCTCCGCTCCCTCCTCTGTACCAGCTCTAGAGGACCTCCTTCTGAACTTCACCTCTATTTGGCGCGAGACCCACTCAGCCCTCCTCAAGGCCTCGGCCCGTATGAAGCTCCAGGCTGACAGAAGTCGTAGAGCTCCTCCAGAATTCAATCCTGGTGACAAGGTGTGGCACTCCTCGAAGTACATCAGATTTAAGGTACCAAGTTACAAGCTGGGTCCTCGTTACTTGGGTCCCTTCAGAGTCAAGAGCCGCATTAATCCGGTGTCGTACCAGCTCCATCTTCCTCCCTCCCTCAGAATTCATAACTCTTTTCATGTCTCCCTTCTCAAACCTGCTATCTTTAATCGCTTCTCAGACAAACTTCTTTCTACCACCCCTGTTTCTGGTACCTCTGATATTTTTACTGTTAAAGAAATCCTAGCCACCAAGCTTGTTCGGGGGAAAAGATTTTTTTTGGTCGACTGGGAGGGCTGCGGTCCTGAAGAAAGGTCTTGGGAGCCTGAAAATAACATCTTGGACCGCAGTCTCATCCTCAACTTCTTTGGTGCCAAAAAGAGAGGTAGACCTAAGGGGGGGGGGGGGGTACCGGAGCGCCCGCTGCCTCTGTCCTCCACTCCGGGGTCCTGGCGCCTCCCGTTCAGACGCACTGATTGGGAGCGTGGGTCTCACTGTGGCAGGGACGCGGCTAGCGTGGCGGCTGGTCCCCGCTCACGCGCCGCGTCCCCGTTCATCTTACCTGCTCCCCGCACGGCGCTCTGTTCTCCTGGATCCCGGCGCGCACGGCCCCGCTCTCTAGGGCGCGCGCGCGTCGGCTTCAGTAAATTTAAAGGGCCAGCGCACCGGTAATTGGTGCGCTGGTTCCTCACCTCCCACTGTGTTCTCCCAATAAAAGGCACCTGCCCCTTCCTGCCCTTGACGGATCTTTGTGCCTTGTGCCTCTGAGAAAGTGTTCCCTACTGTGTTTATTGCCTTGCCAGTTGTCGAACCCGTTGCTACCGTATACTCGCCTGTGAACCCTTGCTGTCTGCCCTGACCTCTGCTATGTCCGACTATGCTCTTGCCTGCTCACTGTGTACCATGCCATATCAGCTGCCAGAGAGGTCGAGTTGCTACTGGAGGATACGACCTGGTGGTTACCGCCGCAGCAAGTCCATCCCGCCTTGCAGCGGGCTCTGGTGAAAACCAGTAACCACTTAGAACCGGTCCTCTGGTACAACCCCCGTCATCACCTCTCTGGTCCAGAGGATCCACTACCAGTCCTGCCGGTACGTGACACTCATGTTTTATCTATATCTTTGTGCTAGCAGTGTGCTGCTGTATTCTCCTGTTGCTGTATATTTAGCGCAGCAGCCTGCACCTGTAAGCCAGGTCCATATAATAGTTTTGAATCAATAGTGCTGGCCAACTTATTCTTTGGTTGTATTACACATACGGGGGAGTGGCTACCTCAATGTCGGCTCTTGCACCCCACCCACCTTTATCAGGTGTATATAAGGTGCCTTGGATGTTTCAGATCCTGCAATGCCTGTTGAACTGTTCACACAGAGGCATATTCATAGTGTAGGATCCGTCCCAAAATGAGGTAACCTTACCGTGGTGGGATGGTCCAAGCTATTTGGCCGTCAAATTTGCAAGCTAAGTACCTCACTGTTTCATAATTTCATATTTTCATATTTTCATTTGTTGCACTACAGCTGTATAGCTTTTCATGTTTTATCTATATACTCATGTTTCATCTACATACTCATGTTTTATCTATATCTTTGTGCTAGCAGTGTGCTGCTGTATTCTTCTGTTGCTGTATATTTAGCCCAGCAGCCTGCACCTGTAAGCCAGGTCCATATAATAGTTTTGAATCAACAGTGCTGGCCAACTTATTCTTTAGATAGATAGATAGATAGATACAAATATGGAGAGGGGGGGATAGATAGATAGATAATCCCAAACAGAAGAGCACAGCTACAAAATTTGAAAAAATGAAGAAATATGAAGAGGTGCTCGCAGAGGTCAGAGTCTAGGTAAAGGACTCCTTCAGTATATAACATCCAATGATTCCACAGCACACAGGAGTTTTTCTAAAAAAGAGAAGGTGGTTTATTCCATTCCCAGTGTTACAAAATTAGTGCTAATTTTGTAACACTGGGAATGGAATAAACCACCTTCTCTTTTTTGGAAAAACTCCTGTGTGCTGTGGAATCCACACAAGCTTGGTGAAAAGAAAGTGGGTGTTTATTGCATCACCATTTAACAGAAGCAACGTTTCCACAGCCTCTCACCACCATTTTCAAGCTCCTTGAAGGAGCTTGAAAACGGCGGTGCGAGGCCGCGGAAATGTTGCTTCTGTTAACTCCTTAAGGACGTAGGGCGTACCTGTACGCCCTACGCCCGGTCCCGGTGTTTAAAACGGGGTCACGCCGTGACCCCGCATCACACCGGGTTGGTCCCGGCTGCTAATCATAGCCGGGATCCTGGGCTAACAGCGCGCGGCATCTATCATTGTGCCGCGCGCTGTTAACCCTTCAGACGCGGCGATCAAAGTTGACCGTCGCGTCTGAAAACGAAAGTAAACACTTCCCGGCACGGGCTGATCGGGACATCGCAATAAAATCGCAATGGTTCGATCAGCTAGGACACAAGCGGAGGTCTCCTTACCTGAATCCGCGGCGTTCGATCGTCAATTGATTGCTCCAAGCCTGAGCTACAGGCTTGAGCAATCAAGCCCCTATGTCACTGATCCGTGCAAAACTATGGCTTTGCAGGGATCAGCAAAGGAGATCAGTGTGTGCAGTGTTATAGGACCCTATGGGAGCTATAACACTGCAAAAAAGTGAAAAAAAAGTCAACAAAGGTCATTTAACCCCTTCCCTAATAAAAGTTTGAATCACCCCCCTTTTTCCATAAAAAAAAACTGTAAATAAAAATAAACATATGTGGTATCAAAAAGTCCAATCAATACAAAAATGATACCGATAAAAACTTCAGAACACGGCACAAAAAATGAGCCCTCATACCGGCCCGTACGCAGAAAAACAAAAAAGTCATAGGTGTTAGAAGATGAGAATTGTTTACATATAAATTTTCCTGCATGTAATTATGATTTTTTTTCCAAAGTACGACAATATCCAACCTATATAAGTAGGGTATCATTTTAACTGTATGGACCTAAAGAATAAAGATAAGGTGTTATTTTTACCAAAAAATGCACTGCGTAGAAACAGAAGCCCCCAAAAGTTACAAAATTACATTTTTTTTTCAATTTTGTCGCACAATTAATTTTTTTCCGTTTCGCTGTGGATTTTTGTGTGAAATTACTAATGTCACTACAAAGTAGAATTGGTGGCGCAAGAAACAAGCCATCATATGGAATTTTATGTGCAAAATTTAAAGCGTTAGGATTTTTAGAAGGTGATGAGGAAAAAATGCAAAAATGGAAAAACCCTGCATCCTTAAGGGGTTAAATGGTGATGCAAGAAACACCCACTTTCTTTTCACCAAGCTTGTGTGCTGTTGGAGTCTGGATTTTTTTATTTTTATTTTGATAGATAGATAGATAAACAAGTATATACAGCTTAGAGTCACTTAACTATCATTTAAAAAAAAAAAAAAAACTTTGGGGTCTGGGTCCTTAGACTTCCCCCACAGCACAGAAGAATGAACAGGGAGAAGTGGTCAGCCAAGCTCTTTCTCTCCCCACCATGTCCTCTCTGCAGGAAGCAAGGAGATGGCAGGGAGAGAAAGCACATGACTGAGTCTAGTGATCAGTAGGAGTCTCAGCACCCAGACCTCAACCGATCAAAACTTTGGACATGTCTTTATAAAATGTCCACCTTTTCAAATTTCAAAAACATTGAATTGGAAATAAAAAAGTCACCTGAATAACGATAGACCTAAAGTAAATGTTAAGTATGACTTTTCACATAGAGATGTGCAAGGTTATTAGTTATAACTAGACAAAGTGCAAGCAGCACTTCAGTCCCTGGCTCAAAACTCAATGCTGGAGAAGGAGAGAGACAATCTCCTGTAATCAGTTGGACTGCTCACTGCCCCAGCTGTAACTCAGGACTGAGACCCTGACCAATCCTATTTTTGACATATCAAAGTTGGTTTCAATGTTTAAATGACAGTAAATCTATACTCATGCATGCAGGGCCGGCCTTAGGTGTACAGGCGCCCTGTGCGAGCTAACCTTGTGGCGCCCCCCATTACCCCATAAACATACACAAAGAGGAAAAAAATATTTGTAACAACATACACTGGGAGTTGTAGTTCATAAACCGGTGTTTCCCAACCAGGGTGCCTACAGATGTTGAAAAACTACTACTACCAACACTCCCTGGTTGGGAAACACTGGCATACACTCACATACCAAGGACTACTACTCCCAGCATGTGTCATTCAGGAGTCCCCCCCTCACACATAGAAATGATCCCCAGTATGATATTTAGTCCCCTGCAGTCTATACATCCCCAGCCCATGTGATATGTCCCCTTCACACACAGAAATCATCCCCAGCTTTCATGCTGTGATGCCCCCCCCCCCCTTATCCCCAGCCCGTGCAGTATGTCCTCCTTCACACATAGCAGTCATTAGGGAGGTGAGGAGCTGTGCATGTCCTCTCTCCCCTCCCCCGCTCTATGTTTTCCCCGTGCAAACTTGCAACCTCCCCGTGGTAAGTTAGGTCCTCTGGAGACAGAGCAGGGGGAGGGGAGGGAGCTGTGTATGTCCTCTATCTCCCCCTTCTCTGTCTTATGGTCTAATGCAGAGCTGCGTCCTCCATTTTCCGGAAGGGGGAGATAAGGGACTCATTTATCTCATGCAGACGTGCGACCTCGGGCTCTTCCTCACTCTAGCTTCGGAAAACTTCGGGGAGCGAAGTGGTCAGACTTTTGCATGGGTTTGAAAATCTCACCTCACACCGGCCTGTTACACAGTGAGCTGTGTCGGCCGCCCAGGGCCCCTGTTGCTATGGCACCGGGCGGCCGACACAGCTGACAGTAAATCTAACAAATAGTAGGGGGGAGCATTTGTTAATATGTGTGACACATGTGACTGATGTGTATAGACGCTGGCAACGGTCACATCATAAATGTGGCGCATGCTGTGTGCTACAACTTTGCAAATATATAGGCTAATTTGGGCTTTGAAATATGACCCATATAGCTTTTAATATAAGCCACACGTATCTGATGGTATTGGAACTTTCACAAACTCAAAATTGGAGATCTATACAATACAGTAGAGCTCATAAAAGAAGATATATTTTCCTATAGATAGATAGTGGCTATGTTGCTATTTTATAAAGTTCAATGGTATTTGTAGATGGATTAAAGGAATTGTCTTATTAATCCATATCACTGTACAACAAATCTCCAATTAAAACCTAACATTTATTTATTTTATTTTTTTCCAAATAATAAAATCACCAAGCAAACATTCAAAAGCCCTTATTTCTGTAGATATTCTCTGGATATAGCAGGTTACCACATTTATATACAAAGCCTTAGGCTGAGAGCGGCAGACAATCTAAACAATTTTAACTAAAATATAGAGTACAGCTCATCACCTAGACAGGTCTGAAATACTATTTCTAAATGGCTACATTATGGTTATTAAACCTACTATGAACTAACAATACACATAAATAAAGTATACTGGCCTAGACAATTAATGTATAACAATAAACCACAAAAATATACAATATCCTTAATAAACAATTATGAGGTCAGTGCTTCCTTACTTAGGTTGGGTTTACATATGTCCGGCGTCTGGTTTATTAAACCCAGCCTTAGGCTGCATTCACACTTCGTTTTTACATTACGGGTGGCGGATCCAGCTGGGGGAGGGTCAAACCGGGCTCTCCCGTACCCCAGCCAGACCAGACCTAAAACCGTAGTATACAACGGTTATAGGTCAGGTCAGGAAACTGCACACGAATCAGCCATCGGCTGTCCGGGCATGCTGGGTTTTGTAGTTTTGAAACCTCTGGAAGTCCGCAGGTTGAAGACCACGCTTCGGGCCAGACTAGTGACGTTGCCTTGATGACGCACAAGGAAGTTGTGCATGAACGTCCCTGTGGGTTGTCGTCACGGCAACGTCACTACTCCGGGGCCGGGCCCGAAGCGCGGAGAAGAGGCCCCCCCCCCGGTGAAAATGGACAGCCCACAACGACTAAAATGGGCAGAGAGCTCACTCAAGTATAAGCCGAGGGGGGGGGGGGGGGGGGGGGTTTCAGCACGAAAAATTGTGCTGATAAACTTGGCTTATACTCGAGTATATATGGTAATATACTAAGATGCCTAAGCTTTGAAGCTATATTTATTATATCCTCAGTTTTACCCTATTAAAAACCCTTCTGAAATACCAATTATCGCTGTCAAATTGAGACATACAGTATATTCTCAGCTTCACAAAATAGGTTGACTACTTTCCTATATATTTCATTCATTTATTTTACAGCTTCTGTCTCCTAACAACAACATTTTTCAACCTTTTTGCTCATTTTTATTCACTGCCATTGCAACATAGGGTTTTGCAGACTTTCTGATGATCACATAGCTGTTTTTTTACGTCTTAGTTTTCTTAAATACCAATTTTCTTCAGCTGCAGTCTATCTTCTGTGAGAACCTTTCCACATACTCCCACCACCAGATGTCAAGAAGAGAAAGCCCAGTACCAAGCTCACAACAAAACTAAATCTCCCAGCTGCTTCTGTCATAGCATTTCTTTCTTGCGTGCGCTGTTTTCCAATCTTTCCAGTCACTTGAGTTCCAGTGTTTTCAGTTCTTAGTCCCAAGCACCTTATTTTCATTTGTCTATCAGTCAACTTCATTGTCATGCATGTAGTCCCTTGCCACTTATGTTTCAGACAGGACATCAACCTTTTCCCTGACAATGTCGTCTCCTCTATCTCTATAAATTCATCTTGTTTTTTAACTATTCATTTTCCATGTAGCCTGTTGTGAAACACATTTGTATTTCAGTCATATCTTCACATATTATTTATTTAATGACATTTTATAATAACATTTTGTAATGTCTTTCTTAAATTGTGTATTGATTTACAGTATATACACTGCTCAAAAAATAAAGGGAATGCTTAAACAACACAATGTAACTCCAAGTCAATCACACTTCTGTAAAATCACTAGTGTTGAGCGGCATAGGCCATATTCGAATTTGTGATATTTTGCCAATATATGGACGAATATTCATCATATATTCGCTAAATTTGCATATTCGTAATATTTGCGTTTGATCTTCGCATATGCGAAAATTTGCATATGCAAAAATTTGCATATGCAGAAAATTTGCATATGCAAAAATTAGCATATAAAAATTAGCCTGTGCGAAAATTCGCATATGCGAAAATATGCGCACGCCAGTCTCACACAGTAGTATTAGAACCTTCTTTACACCACACAAGCTGGAAGCAGAGAGGGGTGATCACTGTGATGTGTACTGTAAAAAAAAAAAATTAAAAAAAAATTAAAAATAAACGAATATTCGTAATTATGAATATATAGTGCTATATTCGCGAATATTCGCAAATTCGCGAATATGCGATATTTGCGAATAAAATTTGCATTGTGAATATACACGAGCAACACTAGAAATCACACTGTCCTCTCAGGAAGCAACATTGATTGACAATCAATTTTCCATGCTGTTGTGCAAATGGAACAGACAACAGGTGGAAATTATAGGCAATTAGCAAGACACCCCCAATAAGGGGGTGGTTCTGCAGGTGGTGACCACAGACCACTTCTCAATTTATATACTTCCTGGATTATGTTTTGGTCACTTTTGAATGCTGGCGGTGCTTTCACTCTAGTGGTAGCATGAGACGGAGTCTACAACCTGCACAAGTGGCTCAGGTAGTGCAGCTCATCCAAGAAGGCACATGAATGCGAGCTGTGGCAAGAAGGTTTGCTGTGTCTGTCAGCGTAGTGTCCAGAGCATGGAGGCGCTACCAGGAGACAGGCCAATACATCAGGAGACTTGAAGGAGGCTGTAGGAGGGCAACAACCCAGCAGCAGGACCGCTACCTCCACCTTTGTGCAAGGAAGAGCAGGAGGAGCACTGCAAAATGACCTCCAGCAGGTCACAAATCTGCATGTATCCACTCAAACTGTCAGAAACAGACTCCATGAGGGTGGTATGAGGGCCCGATGTCCACAGGTGGGGGTTTTGCTTACAGCCCAACACCATGCAGGATGTTTGGCATTTGCCAGAGAACACCAAGATTGGCAAATTCGCCACTGGCGCCCTGTGCTCTTCAAAGATGAAATCAGGTTCACACTGAGCACATGTGACTGACGTGACAGAGTCTGAAATGCTGTAGAGAATGTTCTGCTGCCTGCATCATCCTCCAGCATGAGCGTTTTAGTGGTGGGTCAGTAATGGTGTGGGGTGGCATTTCTTTGGGGGGCCGCACAGTCCTTCAAGTGCTTGCTAGAGGTAGCCTGACTGCCATTAGGTACCGAGATGAGATCCTCAGACCCCTTGTGAGACCATATGCTAGTACGGTTGGCCCTGGGTTCCTCCTAATGCAAGACAGTGCTAGACCTCATGTGGCTGGAGTGTGTCAGCAGTTCCTGCAAGAGGAAGGCATTGATGCTATGGACTGGCCCGCCCATTCCCCAGACCTGAATATGATTGTCCCGCCCACAGACTGTCCAGGAGTTGGTGGATGCTTTAGTCCAGGTATGGGAGGACATCCCTCAGGAGACCATCCACCACCTCATCAGGAGCATGCCCAGGCATTGTAGGGAGGTCATATGGGCATGTGGAGGCCACACACACTATTGAGCCTCATTTTGACTTGTTTTAAGCACATTACATCAAAGTTGGATCAGGCTGTAGCGTGGTTTTCCACTTTGATTTTGAGTGTGACTCCATATCCAGACCTCAATGGGTTGATAAATTTGATTTCCATTGGTCATTTTTGTGTGATTTTGTTGTCAGCACATTCAACTATGTAAAGACGAAAGTATTTCATACAATTAGTTCATTCATTCAGATCTAGGATGTGTTATTTTAGTGTTCCCTTTTATTTTTTTTGAGCAATGTAGAATATCATTAGCTATATATAAACAATTGTAGGGTGGTGAGTGTGAAAAGTACTCAGCAGCTAAGTTTGCTATATACACAACAGGCGTTGGTTGCAACTCACCGGCAATGGCCAGGTTTGAAGATAACTTAGAACCTGCCCATTTAAAGAGGGACTGTCGCACCACCTCCCCTGTGTTACTTTTACGGTGTCCATATTAGGACATCCTAAGCATTATCCATAACTCTGCCCTCCCTCAGCAAAACTCTGTCCTCCCTCCGTCAAAACTCCATCCTCCCTAGGGCAAAACTCCGTCTTCCCTCAGGCAAAACTACATCCCCCCTCAGGCAAAACTCTGTCCTCCCTCAGGCAAAACTTCATCCTCCTTCCTCCCTCAGGCAAAACTCCTTCCACCCTCAGACAAAACTCCATCCATCCTCCTCTGTTAGGCAAAACTCCCTCCTCCATCATGCAAAACTCTGTCCTTCCTCCTCCCTCAGGCAAAACTCCCTTTTTCCTCAGTCATAACTCCATCCTCCCTAAGGCATGACTCTGTCCTCCCTCAGGCAATACTCCTTCCTCCCTCAGACAAAACTCTGTCCTCCCTCATCCAAAACTTCCTCCTCCCTCAGGCCAAACCCCCTCTTCCTTCCCAGACAAAACTCTGTCCTGCCTCAGGCCAAGAGGTATGCAGAGTGTGAGAGAGGCTACACATGGGAGGATAAATGCATAGTGCAGTGTTTCCCAAACAGGGTGCCTCCAGCTGTTGCAAAACTACAACCCCCAGGTGTTAGGCAGGATGGAGTTTTGTCTGAGGTAGGAGGTAGTTTGGTCTGAGGGATGAGGGAGGACAGAGATTAGGGTGATGCCTAAGAATGTCCTAATTAGTGTTGCTCGCGAATATTCGCAATGCGAATATAGCACTATATATTCGTAATTACGAATATTCGTTTGTTTGTTTTTTTTTTGTTATTTTTTTTTTTTTACAGTACACATCACAGTGATCATCCCTCTCTGCTTCCAGCTTGTGTGGTCTAAAGAAGGGTCTACTACTACTGTGTGAGACTGGCGTGCGCATTTTCGCATATGCGAAAATTTGCATATGCTAATTTTCGCATATGCGACTTTTCGCACATGCTAATTTTTATACGCTAATTTTCGCATAGGCAAATTTTCGCATATGCGAAAATCAAACGTGAATATTACGAATATGTGAATTTAGCGAATATATGACGAATATTCGTCCATATATTCGCGAAATATCACGAATTCGAATATGGCCTATGCCGCTCAACACTAGTCCTAATATGGTCACGGTATACTTTCATTTGCTTAAGGTGTCATGATCACAGACATTTTTTTTTTTTTTACAGTTATTTGAGACACCCTTCCATTCTATGGGGGTTTATAGTTTGTCTGATAATTCAGGGAATCAGTCAGATGGGCGTGAACTTAATTTTAATAATTACTGATTAAGGTTTATAATTTTTGTATAGAACAATAGCACTATGACACAGGTGGTTCTGTTATGTCTGTTTTCCTGTCTAAGTGGATATGGAGGACCTGGTAACAGGGGTGAGTGAATAGTATGTGATGTGCTGTTGACCCTGTGTTTGACTTGTGCTTTTCGGGCACATTATTGGATAAATGAATTTCCATAGTGTGTGGTTATTATTAGTTTACCAACAGGACTTGAAGTTGTTTGAAGTGCTTTCAAAATACTGTCTGAATTTTGCTAATCCTTCTTTCCAGAGGGTTACTCCGCCCCTAGAAATGTTGTCCACTATTCAAAGGATAGGGGATAACATTTCTGATCTCGGGGGGTTCGGCCACTGGGACTCCCCTCGATATACGGTCCAGCACTGTGGCATTCCTGAACTCGGAACCCTGGGGCTTGCATGTTCTTTGACCTCATGTCACACCCCTCCATTCATGTCTATGGGAAGAGGCATGATAGCTGTGTACTAGCCTTCACAGGAGCCAAGAGGCTTCCAAATTGTGAGTAATATAAATTTTGATATTTGTACATGGGTCGTTTGAGCACTTATTTAAATTAGCCTGTAATCCCCTGGCAAAATATCACCATGTATGGTGATGCGTGATTTTTCATTTGGGAGTGTATATGTGGATTTATGATATCTGTAGGTTGTATTTTAGTATGGTTTATTAAAAGTTATATCTTAGAAGGGGTACATTAGTGCAATTGTTTCTTAAAATTATGACCCACCGTTTAATTGCTTTTTTGGTGCTGTGAAAGGTTGTTGTGAATGGGAGTAAATATCAGGGGAGTGGCAGGGTTATACGGTCAGGGGGTGTGAATGTCATACACTGAAGGTGTGTGTGCCTAATACACATTCTCCAACCATATTATCCTGCCCATAACCTGATAGTCCCTCCCATTATTAAAACTTAGTTCACACCCATCTGACTGATCCCCTGAATAGTCAGACAAACTATAAACTCACAAAGAAACTGTAAAACATTTTGTGATAAGGGTACCCTAAGATTTCAAATTTTAATGTAATTCAATTTTTTTTATGGGCTGACCACATGTCCTCTTGAAACAGACAGATGGCATAGTCACAGTAGCATCTAAACAATAGTGTTGAGCGGCATAGACCATATTCGAATTCGCAATATTTCACGAATATATGGACGAATATTCGTCATATATTCGCTAAATTCGCATATTTGTAATATTTGCGTTTGATTTTCACATATGCGAAAATTTGCATATAAAAATTAGCATGTGCAAAAATTTGCATATGCGAAAATGCGCACGCCAGTCTCACACAGTAGTATTAGAGCCTTCTTTACACCACACAAGCTGGAAGCAGAGAGAGATGATCACTGTGATGTGTACTGTAAAAAAAAAAAAGAATATGCAATATTCGCAAATAAAATTGCGCCTTGCGAATATTCGCGAGCAACACTACTAAACAATTAAAGTGTACCTGTCTCTTTTTAAAATCTTTTGACATTTCACAGAGACATATTAAAATTTTGGATCTGTTTGAGTTTCAGTCTTTGACTAATTGCTAGAAAAAGTGGGGAAAGAAGTGTGTGGTTGAACACTTAAAATAATATATATATATATATTCGCCCTATATTTACAAATTTTGCGAATATGCGCATATGGGGGGAAAAAGCGAATATTCGTAATTTCGAATATATAGCGAATATATTGGCAACAAACGTGAATTTGAAAATTTGCGATAATGCGAACACCTCCAGGCTCTGTACTTGTGCTGCCATATGGTCTCCTCGTGCTGATGATCCCACCCCCAGGCTCTCTCATTGTGCTGCTTTATGGTCTCCTCATGCTAATACTACCACCTCCACGCTCTGTCATTGTGCCACCATATGGTCTCCTCATGCTGAGGCTATCACATCCAGGCTCTGTCATTGTGCCGCCATATGGTCTCCTCATGCTGATGCTACCAACTCCAATCTCTGTTATTGTGCTGCTCTATGGTCTCCTCATGCTGATGCTGCCACCTCCACGCTCTCTCATTGTGCTGCTCTATGGTCTCATCATGCTGATGCTACCGCCTCCATGCTCTGTCATTGTGTCACCATATGGTCTCTTCATGCTGATGCTACCACCTCCAGGCACTGTAATTGTGCCACCATATGGTCTCCTCATGTTGATGCTTCCACCTCCAGGCTCTCTAATTGTGCTGCTCTATGGTCTCCTCATGCTGATGCCACCACCTCCATGCTCTCTCATTGTGCTGCCATGGATATTGCAAAACATAATTAAGGTGCTGGTCCCCAGGTTCAGAAATTCCTCTGCATTAGGGTAACTTTCAGGACTCCTGATGCGGTTGCGACCTCCAGGCTGTCTCATTCAGCCACTATACTGTCTCCTCATGCTTCAGCCAACTTCAGGCTGTGCAATTCAGCCAATATATGGTCTGCTCATGCTGTTACAAACTCCAGGCTGTGCCATTCAGCCACTGTATGGTCTCCTCAGGCTTCAGCCAACTCAAGGCTGTGCCATTAAGACACTATATGGACTCCCCATGCTGCCAAAAACTTCAGGCAGCCCTTACGTCGCTATATGGTCTCCATATACTGACGCCTCCTCCAGGCTCTGTCATTTTGCTGCCATGTGACATGTGACTTCTTGTTAAATTTGGTCCTTTGAACCCATATGCCGGGGCCCGGGACACTAAAATTTGGAGTTAAAATTTCAATTTCAAAATCCTCAATTTCAATATCTTAAATTTAAAAATCTTAAATTTCAATGGTCTCCTCATGCTTCTGCCAAATCCAGGCTGTGCCATTCGGAACCTAAATGGCCTCCTCATGTTTCAGCCACCTAAAGGCTGTGTCATTCAGCCAATATATGGTTTACTGATGCTGCTGGGCCTGGGCCTAAAATTTTTTATGGTAGCACTAGCTACCATAATTCTTCAAATTAAATTTCAAAATCCATCTTTAATTCTTAGGGATTGTGAAGCCCTAGTGTCTACTCATGCTGCTGCCAGCTCCAGGCTGTGTCATTCAGCAATTATATGGTCTCCTCAAGCTCCCAACACCTTCACACTGTGTCAATTAGCAACTATATGGTCTCCT
This sequence comes from Hyla sarda, assembly GCF_029499605.1. Lineage (NCBI taxonomy): Eukaryota > Metazoa > Chordata > Amphibia > Anura > Hylidae > Hyla > Hyla sarda. The sequence goes on along the minus strand of NC_079189.1, from coordinate 74,779,849 downwards.
CATGCTGCCAACACCTCCACGCTGTCATTCAGCCACTATATAGTTACATAGTTACATAGTTACATAGTTAGTACGGTCGAAAAAAGACATATGTCCATCAAGTTCAACAAGGGAATTAAGGGGTAGGGGTGTGGCACGATATTGGGGAAGGGATGAGATTTTATATTTCTTCCTAAGCATTAATCTTATTTTGTTCCAGGAATGTATCTAATCCTGTTTTAAAGCTGTTAATTGTTCCTGCTGTGACCAGTTCCTGAGGTAGACCGTTCCATAAATTCACAGTCCTCACGGTAAAGAAGGCGTGTCGCCCCTTGAGACTAAACTTTTTCTTCTCCAGACGGAGGGAGTGCCCCCTCGTCCTTTGGGGGGGTTTAACCTGGAACAGTTTTTCTCCATATTTTTTGTATGGGCCATTAATATACTTATATACGTTTATCATATCCCCCCTTAAACGTCTCTTCTCAAGACTAAACAATTGTAACTCCTTTAATCGCTCCTCATAGCTAAGATGTTCCATGCCCCATATTAGTTTAGTCGCGCGTCTCTGCACCCTTTCTAACTCCGCAGTGTCCCTTTTATGGACAGGTGCCCAAAACTGAACAGCATATTCCAGGTAAGGCCGTACCAATGATTTATAAAGGGGGAGTATTATGTCCCTGTCCCTTGAGTCCATGCCTCTTTTGATACATGACAATATCCTGCCGGCTTTGGAAGCAGCAGCCTGACATTGCTTGCTATTCTGTAGTCTGTGATCTACAAGTACACCCAGATCCTTCTCTACCAGTGACTCTGCCAGTTTAATCCCCCCTAAGACATATGACACATGCAGGTTATTAGTACCCAGATGCATAACTTTACATTTATCCACATTGAACCTCATTTGCCAAGTGGATGCCCAGACACTTAGTCTATCCAAGTCATCTTGTAACTTATGCACATCCTCTATAGACTGTACTGTGCTACAAAGCTTGGTGTCATCTGCAAAGATAGAAACAGAGCTGTTAATACCATCCTCTATATCATTGATAAATAAATTAAACAACAGCGGGCCCAGTACTGAACCTTGGGGTACACCACTAATAACCGGGGACCAATCAGAGCACGAATCATTGACCACCACTCTCTGGGTACGATCCATGAACCAGTGTTCAATCCAGTTACAAACTAAAATTTCCAAACCCAAAGACCTTAACTTACCTGTCAGACGTCTATGAGGGACAGTATCAAACGCTTTAGCAAAATCCAGAAACACTATATCTACAGCCATTCCTCTGTCAAGGCTTCTACTCACCTCTTCATAAAAGCAAATTAGATTGGTTTGACAACTTCTATCCTTAGTAAACCCATGCTGGCTATCACTTATAATACAATTATCCCCTATGTATTCCTGTATGTAATCCCTTATAAGTCCTTCAAACAATTTACCCACAATGCACGTTAAACTTACCGGACTATAGTTTCCTGGGGAAGACCTAGAGCCCTTTTTGAAGATTGGCACCACATTCGCCTTGCGCCAGTCCCTTGGCACAATACCAGACACCAGAGAATCTCTAAATATCATGAACAGGGGTACAAATATTACTGAACTTACCTCTCTAAGAACTCTTGGGTGTAGTCCATCCGGTCCTGGGGATTTGCTTACATTTATATCCCTTAACTTACCTTGTACCATCTCTACATTAAGCCAGTTCAGTACATTACATGATGTGTTACCAGCACTGACCTGGCCAATGTCAGCTCCTTCTTCCATAGTGTATACAGAACTAAAGAACCCATTCAGTAGCTCCGCCTTCTCTTGATCGCCTGTGACAACCTCCCCATTATCATTATTAAGGGGTCCTACATGCTCTGTCCTTGGTTTTTTTGCATTTATATATCTAAAAAAATATTTAGGATTAGTTTTGCTTTCTTTGGCCACCTGTCGCTCATTTTGAATTTTTGCTGTTTTTATTACATTTTTACAGATTTTATTAAGCTCCTTGTACTGTTTAAATGTTATAGCTGACCCATCAGATTTGTATTTTTTTAAGGCTATTTTTTTGTTGTTTATTGCTCTTTTAACATCATGTGTCAGCCATGTAGGATTTAGTTTTAATCGTTTATATTTGTTCCCCTTTGGTATATATTTAGCTGTATAGTTATTTAGAGTTGATTTAAAGATGTCCCATTTACCTTCTGTATCAGTATTTGACAACACCTCCCCCCAGTCTATGTCCTGTAGTGCAGCCCTCAGCCCAGGGAAATTTGCCTTTTTAAAGTTATATGTTTTTGCCTTCCCCGCCTGTCTTTGTTTTCTACATTTTAAGTCAAAAGTAACTATATTGTGGTCGCTATTACCAAGGTTTTCCCGCACAGTTACATTACCAACCAGCTCTGCGTTGTTGGAAATGATCAGATCCAACAAGGCATCACTTCTTGTTGGGTCCTCCACAAACTGGCCCATAAAATTATCCTGCAATAAATTTAGGAATTGTCGCCCCTTTGTAGTTTTAGCCAACCCCGGACCCCAATCTATATCTGGATAGTTAAAATCTCCCATTATTACCACTGTACCTGCCCGGGCGGCCCTCTCTATTTGTTTATGAAGCCGAACTTCTATCTCTTCAGTGATATTAGGGGGTCTGTAGATTACACCATGGGGAGACCATATCATTTCTGGTCTCCTCATGCTTCAGCCACCTCCAGGCTTTGTCATTCAGCCAATATATGGTTTACAGATGCTGGTGAGCCTGCATGTGGGCCTTAAAAAAATTATGGTAGCACTAGCTTCCATAAATTTTCAATTTAAATTTCAAACACATTCAGACACTAAATGGCCTCCTCATGTTTCAGCCACCTCCAGGCTGTGCCATTCAGACACTATATGGTCTCCTCATGCTTCAGACAACTCCAGGCAGTGCCATTCAGACACTATATGGTCTCCCCATGCTGCCACAAACTCCAGGCAGTCATTCAGCCACTTTATGGTCTCCTCATACTGATGTCACCTCCAGGCTCTTTCATTGTGCTTCCATGTGACTTGTGACTCCTTGATATATTTGGTCCTTTGTACCAACATGCAGGGGCCCGATACACTAAAACTTGGGAGTTAAAATTTTAATTTCAAAATCCTCAAATTCAATTTAAAATTCTTAAATTTATTTTTAAAAATCTTAAATTTCAATTGTCCCCTCATGCTTCTGCCAACTCCACGCTGTGCCATTCAGCCTCTATATGGTCTTCTCATGCTTCAGTCAACTCTAGACTATGTCATTCAGCCACTATATGGTCTCCTCATGCTTCAACCACCTCTAGGCTGTGTCATTCAACCAATTTATGGTTTACTGATGCTGCTGGGCCTGGGCCAAAAAAAATTTATAGTAGCACTAGTGCTACCATAAATCTTCAATTTAAATTTCAAAATTCATATTTTAATCTTAGGGATTGTGAACCCTAGTGTCTACTCTGCCAGTTCCAGGCTGTGTCATTCAGAAATGATATGGTCTCCTCATGCTGCCAACACCTCCACGCTGAGTCATTTAGCCACTATATGATCTCCTCATGCTGCCAACACGTCCACGCTGTATCATCCAGCCACTACATGGTCTCCTCATGCTTCAGCCACATCTAAGCTGTGTCATTCAGCCACTATATAGTCTCATCATGCTTCAGTCAACTCCAGGCTGTGTCATTCAGCCACTATATGGTCTCCTTATTATTAAGCCATCCCCAGGCTGTGTCATTCAGCCAATATAGGGTTTACTGGTGCTGCTGGGCCTGGACCTGGGCCTAATAATTGTTATGATAGCACTAGCTACCGTAAATCTTCAATTAAAATTTCAAAATTCATCTTTTTATCTTAGGGATTGAGAAGCCCTAGTGTCTACTCATGTTGCTGCCAGCTCCAGGCTGTGTCATTCAGCAACTATATGGTCTCCTCATGCTGCCAACACCTCCACACTGTGTCATTTAGCCACTATATGGTTTCCTCATGCTTCAGCCACATCCAAACTGTGTCAGTCAGCCAATATATGGTCTCCTCATGCTGCCAACACCTCCATGCTGTGTCATTCAGCCACATAGAGTAGTGAAAAGGAGGATGTTGCACTCACCGTAAATCACAGCAGGTTTTCTTTTAAATCATGGTTTATTCATCGTGAGTTCAAAGGTGCTGTACAAGCAGGCAGGAGGGAAGGGAGGGGAGCGGGCATCAGCTCTGTCAGCGCCGGAACCTGTCAAGGTGATGTTTGTAAACTCTCGGATAAAGTTGTGGACAGCATGTATGTGTGCAACTTAAAAAAAAGGGCAGATATAAACATCAAGACATGTGGCTGAATCGCCGGAACTGGGGGTATAACATCATTCAAGTACCCAGAGTAGACAGCTAAATTTACAAATAATTTTGATGTAGTAAGGTGTCAGCCACAATGCGCAAGGAGGAAATAGGTAATAAACGGCATAAAATGAGCCTTAGTTAGGGATAGTAGAGAAAATTTTTTTGGTTGAATAGGACAGCATAATAGGTAAGATCAAGCAGATAGCATAAACGGCACGTGCATCACGAAATGGAAAAGAGGTTATAACAAAAAATTATGGTTTATGAAAGAAAACGGAACATCCTGAAAGTCACGGTCCTGAGGGAAGAGAGACAAAACAACAGAAAAATGAACAATAAAAAATAGACAAAAGGACGGCCGAAGGTTCAAATGCAAGCATTCAGTTCATGTTTCTCATTTAAGCCAAGACCCTCTGTGACTCTTTATTTCGAGATTCAGATGGTTTCTTTTTTGGCGCAAGGTATTTTCCTTTGTCTTTCCTGGGTATTGGTGCAGGACACGCTCGATCCCTAAAAATTTTAGGCAGGTAGAATCTCCAGAGTGGACACTGCGGACGTGCTCGGATAGTTTTGGTACTCCAGTGCCTAATCTTGAGTGCCGTAAATGTTCTCTGAACCTTGCGAACAGGGCACAAATAGTGGAGCCCCCGTAAAGTAATTTGCACAGGATGGAGTAGACTACAAAGTTTGTTCTGCATGTTATCAGATCTTTCCCATGTACATTGAGGCCTCCAATGCAATAATTTCTTCCATTGAGGGAGTGAGAGCAGTAGGAGCAGTTGCCACATTTAAAGTTACCGGAGGGGGAAGAAGAGGTAAGCTAGTCAGATTTCGGGGTGCTAGAGGAGAATGTGCTTCTTACTAAATAATTCTTAATAGTTTTATTCTTTATGTAGGCGAAGATAGGTTTATTCTTTGCTACATCGTTGAGATCAGGATCCTGTTCCAGTAGATACCAATGTTTAAGAACAGTCTTTTTCAGTAAACCAGACATGTTACTGAATTTTAAGGAAAAAATGAAGCGTTTCGATTTATCAGGGCAAGTGTGCCTTTTTTCTTTATTCACCAAAGAGGAACGTGATTTTCCTATAATGCGCTCCATGGCTCTTTCGGTCACTTTTCTGGGGTAGCGCCTCTCATGTAAGTGTTCTATTAGCTGGTCTGCCTGGTCTTGGAAAATCGAGGGATCACTATTTATTTTTTTAAGGCGCAATAGTTGGCTATATGGTAGAGGTGCCTTAGTATATTCGGGATGGAAACTGTCATGATGCAAATATAGCATAGGGGACAAAGATTTCCTGTAACCCTCAGTTGCTACTTGATTATTCTCTAGAGAGACCACGACACCCAGAAATGTTATTTCTTTATGGTGAAAGGAGGAGGTAAAGTGCATGTTCATTTTGTTTTTATCATTTAAGTCTGCAACAAAAGATCTAAAGCATTCTTCACCACTGTCCCAAAGCAGAAAGATGTTGTCCACATATCTGAGGTAAAGTTTTATTGCTCTTGTGTGCTTGTTGGATGACGAGTAGATGTTTTGAGCTTCTTGTGTTCTAGTGTTGCCAAAAAGATGTTAGCCAGGGTACAGGAGACTGGGGTCCCCATGGCTGTACCCGCCCATTTCTTTTACCAGACCCCGTCGAACTGAAAATAATTGTTCTCTAGGACAAAGGCTGGGGCTTCTGTTACGAAGTCACAGTAGGAGGAAGACTTCCCCGCAGCCGTTAAGAATTCTCTTGCGGTATTGACACCCAATTCTTGTGGGATCAGGGAATATAAAGACTCGACATCTGTGGTTTCCAGTTTGTATTTTTCTATGAACATGTCCTGTAACAAATCAAGAAAGGCCTCCGTATCCTTCAGGTAAGAAGGGATGTTGGGCAGAAGAGGACGCAATAGCCAATCCACGTATTGTGAAAGGTACTTGATTACCCAGCCATTGCCTGAGAATATCGGGCGCCCTGGAGGTTGCTCCAGGGATTTGTGCACTTTGGGTAGATAGTACCATTGTGGCTTGCGTGGAGTGTCAGGAATACGTTTTTCTTCTCTCCTTCTTGAAATGAGGCCGATCTACACTTTTTGTCTAAGGAAGGTTCTTAAATTTGATAAGACCTTTTGTGTGGGATCATGGGTTATTTTTACGTAGGTCCTAATGTCAGACAGTTGTCTGTGGGCCTCCTTCTGATACTGATGCTTCGAGAGAATAACTATACTGTTGCCTTTATCAGCCTTTTTTATGACAATATCTGGTCTCTCCTTAAGCCATTTTAGTGTCTTTTTTTCTTTGGCAGTGAGGCTCTGTGAGGGACTCGAGTACAAGAGGGCTTTCATATCCCTGGTAACTGCATCTTTAAATTTTTCCAGGTTGCTGCCACTGAGTAGTGGTGGTGAAAATGTGGAAAGTTTCCAAGATGGTGGTTTCTTCCTCATCAGAATTAGCTACATCAGGATTCTGCAAACTAAGGAGGAGTGCTAAATCCGAAGTGTCTGAGGGGTTGCTAGCAAAATGTGCGCTGAATCCAAGCGAGCCCAGTAAGGCAGGTTGCTCATCCTCTTTTTTGGAGCGCATTAAAGGAAAATCACGTTCATCTTTGGTGAATAAAGAAAAAAGGCACACTTGCCCTGATAAATCGAAATACTTCATTTTTTTCCCTTTAAATACAATAACATCTCCAGTTTACTGAAAATGACTGTCTTTAAACATTGGTATCTACTGGAAGAGGATCCTGATCTCCACGATGTAGCGAAGAATAAACCTATCTTCGCCTACATAAAGAATAAAACTATTAAAGATTATTTAGTAAGAAGCACATTCTCCTCTAGCACCCCAAAATCTGACTGGCTTATCTTTTCTTCCCCCTCCGGTAAATTTAAATGTGGCAACTGCTCCTACTGCTCTCACTGCCTCAATGGAAGAAATTATTGCATTGGAGGCACCAATGTACATGTGAAAGATCTGATAACATGCAGAACAAACTTCGTAGTCTATCCCATCCTATGCCCGTGCAAATTACTTTACGTGGGCTCCATTATCCGTGCCCTGTTCACAAGGTTCTGAGAACATTCATGGCACTCAAGATTAGGCACTGGAGAACCAAAACTATCCGAGCATGTCCGCAGTGTCCACTCTGGAGATTTTACCTGCCTCAAATTTCTAGCGATCGAGCGTGTCCTGCACCAATACCCAGGAAAGACAAAGGAAAATACCTTGCACCAAAAAGAAGCCATCTGGATCTCGAAATAAAGAGCCACAGAGGGTCTTGGCTTAAATGAGAAACATGAACTGAATGCTTGCATTTGAACCTTCGGCTGTCCTTTTGTCTATTTTTTATTGTTAATTTATCTGTTGCTTTGTCTCTCTTTCCTCTGGACCTTAACTTTCAGGATCTTCCGTTTTCTTTCATAATCCATATTTTTTTGTTATAACCTCTATTACATTTTGTGATGCACGTGCCGTTATGCTGTTATCTGCTTGATCTTACCTATGATGCTGTCCCATTCACCCAAAAATAATTTCTCTACTATCCCTAACTAAGGCTCATTTTATGCTAATTAACTATTTCCTCCTTGCGCATTGTGGCTGACACCTTACTACATCGAAATTATTTGTAAATTTAGCTGTTTACTCTGGGTACTTGAATGATGTTATACCCACAGTTCCAGCGATTCAGCCACATGTCTTGATGTTTATATCTGCCCTTTTTTTAAGTTGCACACATACATGCTGTCCACAACTTAATCTGAGAGTTTACACACATCACCTTGACAGGTTCCGGTAAATCTTATGTGAGTCACCCACACCCCATATATAAGCTGATGTCTGACTCATCCTGAGTAGCGTGATCAAGCAGTTCTCCTGCAAAACGACTCGTCGCACTCGGTCAGCTCCACAGAGCTGATGCCCGCTCTCCTCCCTTCCCTCCTGCCTGCTTGTAAAGAACCTTGGAACTCACGATGAATAAACCATGATTTAAAAGAAAAACCTGCTGTGATTTATGGTGAGTGCAAAGTACTCCTTTTCACTACTCGTTTTTCATGAATGACTTGTTACTCTGTTAGCACCTCCACTACTACAACATATCTGGTCCTCCCCACCGCAGATCCTAGACATTGTTCCACATTATTGCTAAGGCTTTTTGGTGCCAGTTGGCTTTTTTTTCTATACAAACGTATTCAACCACTGTATGGTCTCCGCATGCTGCCAACACCTTCACGCTGTGTCATTCAGCCACTACATGGTCTCCTCATGCTGCCAACACCTCCACACTGTGTCATTCAGCCACTACATGTTGTCCTCATACTGATGCCACCTCCAGGCTCTGTTATTGTGCCGCTCTCCGGCAGTGATACTAAAAGGGAGGCCTGTAATTTGCATGTCATACTGAATAACCCCAGCACACTCCATATGCGTGTTATAACAAAGCAAAATGTTTTACACCCCTATTAAGGCTCTCGGTAGTCCAGAAACAGCCGTTTTTAATATAGATTTGCTGCAAATAAATTTGGAGCAGCCAAATTTTCTTTGAAAAATTAAGCAATTCGTCCGAATCAAATTTTTTTAAAGTTCGCTCATCTATACCCACAACTGTACTTAACTGAGCTCCTAATACCATTCCACGCATAATCTCCAATCCTTTTCAAGACCTTCACCTGTGCTCTCCCCTTACTAGCACCTCTCACAACTGTCTTTAAAGGGGTTATCCAGGAAAAAACTTTTTTTTATATATATCAACTGGCTCCAGAAAGTTAAACAGATTTGTTAATGATAACAACAAAAGAGAAAAAGAGTCTCAGCTCACCTGGGGCGTGCACGGCTACCTCCAACCAAAGCAGAAAAAAGTAGAAAAAGGCCAGCACGGCTGAATGAAATCTTCAAAACTTTATTCACGAATCCTCGTTAAAAACCTTCATGGTGGCAGAAAGACACGGACATATACAAAAGTAGAAAAAATTGCACATGGAAAAACAGTCCCAAACAAGGCTGACGCGTTTCAGGTTGCTATACCCTTACTCATAGCTTGCCAATACTCAAATGAGAACACCTTATATACTACAAGGCCATCCCTTCCATTAGGAAGGGGAGGGACATCTTATGTCAGTGTGCAATCCAACACAAGTAAAACCAGGAAAATACATGCATCATTAAAAAACTCACATATAAAATCCAATAGGACTATATAACAGCTATGAGAAACAAAACAAATAATGAACTTTTTAGTAATGTAGTATTAAATCCGTCTTATTATTCAGGCCATGTGGATGTGTGCAATTCAACAAATAAATCCACATAATCTCTCTATTGTGAAGAATACGTATAAGATCACCTTCTCTTTTGCTTCTTTTGATTTTTTCAATACCATAAAAACGCAAGGATGATATGTCTGAATTATGTTTTAGAAAAAAATGTTTTGAGACATTAGACATGCTAGGTAACAAAGGACCTGCAGCGTGCCTGATATGCTCCTGCATTCTCTTTTTTAAAGTGCGTTTAGTGCTACCTACATAATCCATTTTACAAGTAGTGCAGGTGACTCTATACATAACGAGGGTACTATCACAGTTAATAAACTCGCGAATCATATGGATTTTACCATCTATTGTACCTTCTATTTTATTGCCCTTTGTTGCATAGGGGCACACCACACACCTTGTGTTACCGCACTTATGAAAGCCTTTAATTGTCAGCCAGGTTGACTGCTCCTCCTCTACGCAAACCATACTAGGAACAAGCAGGCTTGATAGAGTTGGAGCACGTCGGGCAGAAAACGGACCCCTGGTTTAATAATTTCTCCTACTACTGGATCTGCTGCCAGTAGAGGTAGATGTTTGTTCACAATCCACGCTGCAGGTCCTTTGTTACCTAGCATGTCTAATGTCTCAAAACATTTTTTTCTAAAACATAATTCAGACATATCGTCCTTGCGTTTTTATGGTATTGAAAAAATCAAAAGAAGCAAAAGAGGAGGTGATCTTATACGTATTCTTCACAATAGAGAGATTATGTGGATTTATTTGTTGAATTGCACACATCCGCATGGCCTGAATAATAAGACGGATTTAATACTACATTACTAAAAAGTTCATTATTTGTTTTGTTTCTCATAGCTGTTATATAGTCCTATTGGATTTTATATGTGAGTTTTTTAATGATGCATGTATTTTCCTGGTTTTACTTGTGTTGGATTGCACACTGACATAAGATGTCCCTCCCCTTCCTAATGGAAGGGATGGCCTTGTAGTATATAAGGCGTTCTCATTTGAGTATTGGCAAGCTATGAGTAAGGGTATAGCAACCTGAAACGCGTCAGCCTTGTTTGGGACTGTTTTTCCATGTGCCATTTTTTCTACTTTTGTATATGTCCCTGTCTTTCTGCCACCATGAAGGTTTTTAACGAGGATTCGTAAATAAAGTTTTGAAGATTTCATTCAGCCGTGCTGGCCTTTTTCTACTTTTTTCAGATTTGTAAATAACTTCTATTTAAAAAAAAAATCTTAATCCCTTCAGTACTTCTGAGCTGCTGAAGTTGAGTTGTTCTTTTCTGTCTAAGTGCTCTCTGATGACACGTGTCCCGGGAACCGCCCAGTTTAAAAGCAAATCCCCATAGCAAACCTCTTCTACTCTGTGCAGTTCCCGAGACAAGCAGAGATGTCATCAGAGAGCATGTTGCCATTCAGAAAACAACAACTCAGCTTCAGCAGCTGATAATAATTGAAGTAATTTACAAATCTGTTTAACTTTCTGGAGCCAGTAGATACAAAAAAAAAAAATAAATAAGTTTTTTTCCTGGAATAGCCCTTTAAGATTTCTCTTGTGCTTCCCCTATAAGCTGGACCTCACTATCTCCACACATTGGGCTCTCAGCAGCCATTAAAGAGTACCTCTCATGAATTAATCTGTCCCTAAATCCCTACAGCATCTGTCCCTGACTCATCTAGACCCTAACGCTGCCTTTTTATAAAATTAAAAATACCCCTTTGTACCTTTATTCAGGCCTGTCAGTCTGCTCAGTCTCTGAGGCTTGTGTGAGGGAGGAAGGGGCGACACCATCTGAAGCCTGCCAGCACTCATTTCCACCCTTTTTCATCTATGCTGCTCTCCCTGGGCTCAGTGTATCAGGAGGCAGAGGCGGGAATATGAAAATTGGGTGTGTGTACGTTGCTCTCTGCCTTTTTCATATACAGGCAGAGAGTGATCTATGTCCAGACTGCATTTCCTGAGTTTGGACTTCTACCTGGCCAGCAGAAGTCCAAACTCAGTGCGTGCAAGGGGATGAAAATGCAGTCTTAACCAGTAGAAAGACCCCTAGCGACCGGCATTTCAAAATTAAAAAAACATATTTAATGACATATTTTTTAACACAAATATACTAGGAACATTTATTTTTTTTCAGATAAGGAGTGTCATATTAAAAGTTTATTTTAATGAGAGTGCCCATTTAAGAAATGTAAAAAGCAATAACCTTGTGCTATTTTTGGACAAAATCATCTGTTTTTCTAATCCTGGATCACCCCAATTACTGCTCCCTGATGGCCAGCTGACCCCCCACCCCTGTAGACTGTAAGCCCTCACAGACAGGTACCTCTCTCCCTTTATATCAGTCTGTCATTTATTCTGTTTCACATTCATTATACTTTTATTGTGTTTATGATATGTATTTTAATCCTTTATCCTATGTACAGTGCCCTTGAACTAAGGGCACTATAAAAATAAATAACCAATTATAGCAAATCAAAACTTTTGACATGTCTGCATGTCTCAGAAGCTTTGACATGTCTCAAAAGTTTTCTAAATGACAGTACCACTTTAATTTATTAGAAGCTTTAAAATGACTACCAATATTGCTGCATTTCCAGTTGTCACTGTGAAAAGGGCCATTTTTATGTTTTTGTATTTAAGAGCACATACAGCAGGTAAAATATCTCAGTTGGTACTATAAGACAAGACAATTGACAATTTTCTCACTCTTGGTTCAATTGAAAGTTCAATTTTTCATTAATCTTATGGCAATAAGTAAAATTCCACTGCCCCATTACCCCCACTTTTCATGATAAGACCATTGTCCTCATTTGCATGTATGTTCTATACATTATTTAATACTTTTATAAAATGCAAATAACACAACAAGCCATTTAGTGCCTGAGCAATATGGCCATACAGTGCCTTAAAGGAGAACTTCGGCGGAAATTTTTTTTTGACAAATCAACTGGTGCCAGAAAGTTAAACAGTAAATTACTTCTATTTAAAAATCTTAACCCTTCTAGTACTTATCAGCTGCTATATACTACAGATATACTACAGATAAATTTATGAATTTCTTTTCTGCCTGACAACAGTGCTCTCTACTGACATCTCTGTCTGTGTCAGGACAGTCCAGAACAGGAGGTTTTCTATGGGGATTTGCTTCTAACCTGACAGTTCCAGACACAGACAGAGGTGTCAGTAGAGAGCACTGTTGTCAGGCAGAAAAGAAATTCACAAATTTCTCTGTAGTATACAGCAGCTGATAAGTACTAGAAGGGTTAAGATTTTTAAATAGAAGTAATTTACAAATCTATTTAACTTTCTGGCTCCAGTTGATTTGTCAAAAAAAATAAAATAAAATAAAAAAAAAGAGTTCCCCTTTAACAGTGTCAGTACACAGTATCCAAATAATACAGTGTAAAGAACACTGCAATAAATTTCCAGCTCAGTCTTTGGGCTCCTCAGGAACAGAGGCCTATGGCCTTTTTCCAAGTTTTCCACCCCCTTAAACAAGCTCTCAGTATTTGCAATGTCTTTTTTTTGTTTTTCAACCGTAATAGTACATTTAAACCAATTTAATGTTGCCATATAACACATTTGTTTATTTCATAGTTGATTGAAACACTTCAAGGATCATTTGCCTGCTTACGTGTCAACAGTTATTTCTGTGACTGTTAAATGTCTTCCCTGAAAATGTCACTGTGAGCCAACTTAAGAGGAATTTAAAACATTTGAATGCTCCTTTGACTAATGAAACCTTATAAAGTCAGAATAATTCATAGTTTTGCTCAACAAAGCCTCTTGAACCTATTGAATGCATTCATCCTGAAACCAGGCGGCAGATAGATGCAGAAGATCACATTTGTGTGTTTAATGCAGAAATTCTAGGCAAAAATGGAAATTAAGCAAGTAATACAACATGCCACAAATTATGTAAATGAATTCATTCTTCTCTTATGTAATTTATTTAACTATATATATATATATATATATATGTACAGTCATGGCCGTAAATGTTGGCACCCCTGAAATTTTTCTAGAAAATTAGGTATTTCTCACAGAAAAGGAGTAACACATGTTTTGCTATACACCTGTTTATTCCCTTGGTCTATATTGGAACTAAACCAAAAAAGGGAGAGAAAAAAAAACAAATTGGACATAATGTCACACCAAACTCCAAAAATGGGCTGGACAGAATTATTGGCACCCTTTAAAAATTGTGAATAAATAAGATTGTTTCAAGCATGTGATGCTCCTTTAAACTTACCTGTGGAAGTAACAGGCGTGGACAATATAAAAATCACACCTGAAAGCAGATAAAAAAGGAGAGAAGTTCACTAAGTCTTTGAATTGCAATGCCTCTCATTGGTGTGCACCGCGTCTGAGAGCATGCCGGCTCTCGCTTCCCGGTATGGAAATTTATTTTGTTTGTTTTCACTGCTATGTCTTAGGAATAAAAGTCTCTGAAGTGCTGAAGATATATTCGGGTGAGTGCAACTTCATTTACTTCTTCTTATAGTTACAAGTTCCTGGTTTTGTGCTTACCACCAGGGTGAACTTGTTTGGACAGAAGTGGCTGGAGGATCTTCATTCACTTTATCCTTTGGTTGCTATGGGGCCCAACGGCTCTATGGCATTTTACCCCCTAAAGCTGACTTGAACTTGACTGACGACCTGGTTGGCTGGATCTGTATGCGGGCAGACAGCCACTCTGGAAAAGTAGACTAAGGGATAGACAAGGAACCTGTCCCCATTAGAGGTATGGGGCAGGTATGCTACAGTGATGCTTCACGTTCTCCTCATACTGGACTTACTAACTAACTCACTGGACCTCATTTACTAAGCTGAAATTGCTAAGTTTTTGTTGGGTTTTCTTGGCGCAGAGTGTCTGAGATATGTCTGCACCAGTCTGTGCCAGTGTGCGCCAGGTTAACCCGACAAACCAGACATTGCACTGTGAAAAGCTGAAAAAGGGGCGTGGTATGTCACAGAGAGGTGTGGTTGACCAAAAAAGGGGCGTAGTTTCTATTTACTATTGAATTCACAGAAAATCCTGTGGCTAAATGGCTGGAATTTTCCACCTAGAAAAAGCTGGTCAGAAAAATTTCCTGACTTTTCCCTATAGTAAATAAAGAGGAATCCTGCAAGTCTGAAACAGCTTTACCCACTAGTAAAAACCCGACACTCTTAGTAAATGAGGCCCACTATCTCCTTCCTGTCTAGAGAGACTTGGGTTGAGCAGGGGGGGAGGCCCTGATTGACCAAAGTGCACATGTGATTCCCCATGCATCCTCCTACAAAGACACAGTTAACTGTTAAGTACAGGGTGGGCCATTTATATGGATACACCTTAATAAAATGGGAATGGTTGGTGATATTAACTTCCTGTTTTTGGCACATTAGTATATGTGAGGGGGGAAACTTTTTAAGATGGGTGGTGACCATGGCGGCCATTTTGAAGTCGGCCATTTTGAATCCAACTTTTGTTTTTTCAACAGGAAAACGGTCATGTGACACATCAAACCTATTGGGAATTTCACAAGAAAAACAATGATGTGCTTGGTATTAACGGAACTTTATTCTTTCATGAGTTATTTACAAGTTTCTGACCACTTATAAAATGTGTTCAATGTGCTGCACATTGTGTTGGATTGTCAATGCAACCCTCTTCTCCCACTCTTCACACACTGTGAGCAACACCACAGGAGAAATGCTAGCACAGGCTTCCAGTATCCGTAGTTTCAGGTGCTGCACATCTCGTATCTTCAAAGCATAGATGACCCCAATGATAAAAGTCTAAGGGGGTCAGATTGGTAGACCTTGGGGGCCATTCAACTGGGCCACGACGACCAATCCACTTTCATGTAAACTGTTCATCTAGGAATGCTCGGGCCTGACACCCATAATGTGGTGGTGCACCATCTTGCTGGAAAAACTCAGGGAATGTGCCAGCTTCAGTGCATAAAGAGGGAAAAACATCATCATGTAGCAATTTCACATTTCCAGTGGCCTTGAGGTTTCCATTGATGAAGAATGGCCCCACTATCTTTGTACCCCATATACCACACCATACCATCAATTTTTGTGTTCCAACAGTCTTGGAGGGATCTATTCAATGTGGGTTAGTGTAAGACCAATAGCGGTGGTTTTGTTTGTTAACTTCACCATTCACATAAAAGTTTGCCTCATCACTGAACAAAATCTTCTGCGTAAACTGAGGGTCCTATTCCAATTTTTGTTTTGCCCATTCTGCAGCACCTGAAACTACGGATAATGGAAGCCTGTGCCAGCATTTCTCCTGTGGTGTTGCTATCAGTGTGTGAAGAGGGGAAGAAGAGTGTTCATTGACAATCCTACACACATTTTATAAGTGGTCAGAAACTTGTAAATAACTCATGAAAGAATAAAGTTATGTTAAAACAAAGCACATCATTGTTTTTCTTGTGAAATTCCCAATTAGTTTGATGTGTCACATGACCCTCTTCCTGTTGAAAAAACAAAAGTTGGATTCAAAATGTCAGAGTTCAAAATGTCTGCCATGGTCACCACTCATTTTGAAAAGTTTCCCCCCTCACATATACTAATGTGCCACAAACAGGAAGTTAATATCACCAACCATTCCCATTTTATTAAGGTGTATCCATTTAAATGGCTCACCCTGTACATTAAACTATGTTACTGTTACTATAAAAACATAGAATGTTTCGGCAGATAAAAGCTATTTGGCCCATCTAGTCTTCCCAATAAACTGACTCCTATCAATAGTCTCAGGCCCTATCTCATAATAATCCCTGGCCCTATGGTGCAATGTAACCTGGAGCTATGGGCCAGAGCAAACACCTGGATTGTCTGACTCTGCATGAATGATCTTTTACTTCTACTTTATTGATTAATCATTCTTCTCGCTGTTCTCTTAATCTATCCTTCACGTACTTACCTCGGTTGGTTCCTGACATTGAAGCCATGCAAAGTGGGACTCCAACATCTCAAGAGAGTAGGAACCTCAGGAGGAACAAGGGTCTATGCTTTTCTTGTAGGCAAAACAACCATATGCTTCAAGCCTGCCCAGGACATTATCATCAGGGTAATGCCAAGTGTCTGAGTGGTTATCTTGACTTCAACACCATAATCCAGTTTTTGACTGATCCTCTGAAGGACTTATTAGATGGGGTTCAAACTGTTTCTTCAACCATCCAAGGCGGTGGGCTATAAATACCTCAGTTGTTCCCTGCATGTTGCCTGTCATAGAGATTTTATTCCTAGTACTAGCTCCTTAATTCCATTTATTATCCTGTTCTCCTAACCTTTGGCTTGTTCTTTGACTACCTCCTTGCTTAGTGTATCTGTACTGTGAACTAAAACTCTTACCAGTACTGACTTGGCTTGTTTGATTTTGATTTTACATTTATGTGTGCATACCCTGTCTGTCTTTTTGCTGTGATGTTGTAAGTTAACCCTTTTGTGGCCTGACCTTTTTTCCTGACCTTTGAACATGTTCATCTTTTTTTTTGTTTTGACATTGCTACTCCTTGAACTAATCTAATGAAGTTCCAGTTCCATAGGGACCATTGTCCTGTTGGGGGTCTGTTTCTTAAGAGTTCAAGGTATTTTCCATGTTTAACCCTTGCCTTTTTGAGCCTTGTTTAATTTACCTCTGCTTGCTTGACTATGCTTCATCTCTACTCACAGCCATGCAATTTGCTTGTTTGAACTAGAATTGTGTCAACAACCTTTCCCATGTCAATTTTGAAGTTCAAAAGTAGGCAAGGTCTATAAAGAATGAGCATGGTCTACATACTTCCATCATAGTTATTGTCACAACGCTATGCCTGCTCTGCTTCCGTTTGGAAAGACCTATATATTTTGCAAGCTATCCCTTACTCTGTGTATGCCAGTTATTTGTTAAAGAAAACTTTGTATGTGAACATTATAATTCAGCATTGAATTATCAATTACTTGTGAAAAACAATAATATTATATAAATACTGAAACAAATATAAAAAAATAAATAAATACATCTTATACAAACAACAGGAGTGTGCTGATTTGAGATTTGTTCCAGTTAAACTTCAAAACTGCTGATCTATGCAAGCAAAACATCATAGCCCCAGCTACTACTGCAGTTTTACATTTTTTATATTACGTTTATTGAACCTTGAGGGCTTTTCGTATTTGGAAAGAATTAATATCCGTTAGGTGTTATTTACTGAGCTGAGAGTTTAATAATCACTTTATTTTGTTTTGAATGTTTCTTCCCGATAGAATTCAAAAGTATTTCACAACTACAATAATAATAATAATAATAAAAAATTAGAACAAATACAGAACTGTTGAAACTTTATAGGGAGATGGAAAACTTAAAAGTATAAACTGGTTTATAATTTAAAGTGTAAAAACAGCTATGGTGATATTTCATATGGTGGGAGAAGTTATATGAATATCAGAAATCATATGTACAAAGTTAGAGGTAACTCTATGTCTGCTATGAGGCCCTTGAAGGTTGAACAGCTCAGTTGTCACTCTTTCATGTTGTTAGCCTACGTAGTGACAGATATATAAATTTTATTTATTATTATGGCACTATATCCTGGTTAAAATGCATTATTGTTACTAGGGATGAGCAAATTGAATCTGACGAATTTGAATTTGTTACGAATTTCATGAAAAATTTGATCCATAAGGAATCCGAATTCGATAAAACAAAACGCTTCATTAAACTCCATTTAGTGTGGTCCAGGCTCCATGGCATCTAAAATGGCGGCTCCACATGTGAAGACATGGAGCAAGGAACTCTGGGTAGGCGGGATCACCCTGAATCACATGCAGCATGCAGCCAGCCAGCCAGCCCTGTGATGTCACAGCCCTATATAATGGGCAGCCATTGCTGCAGCCTGCCATTTCCGCATTTTATTGCAGAAAGAGTGTTTTATTGCAGAGAGAGAGAGGTCAGTGTGTGTGTTGCACAGAATAACAGCTTTATAGCAGCAATTCACTACAAGCCCAAATCACTGCAGAAAAGCACTGAAAGGGAAGGTGCTACACAGTGACTCTGTACTGCTGCACTGGGGTGTACAACAACTGTAATGCTAATAGGGGCCAGTTAGGGTGAGCAGTGCACTAAAAGCCAAAGTCACCTGCTTTTAGTGCCTAATACAGGTTGCTTAGCGAAGCGTATTGTCCTCTCATAAGCATAACCTGTGCGTACAAAGGTGGTGTACAATTTTTTTTCCTGTCAAACTAATTTTGGCATGTTACTGTGAAAGGCCAGCCAAAGCCACACACTTGTTTTTGTAGCCTAATACAGTTTTAAGCAGAGTTTATTGTCCTCCTCTCATAAGTGTAAACAGTACGTACACCTATGTTGTGTGTGTTTTTTTCCTATTAAACTAATTTGGGCCTAGTTACTGTGAAAGGCCAGCCAAAGCTATGCACTTGTTTTTGTAGCCTAATACAGTTTGTAGTGGAGTGTATTGTCCTCCTCTCATAAGTGTAATCTGTACCTACACCTATGTGGTGTAGTTTATTTTTTTCCTGTTAACCTAATTTGGGCCTAGTTACTGTGAAAGGCCAGCCAAAGCTACATACTTGTTTTTGTAGCCTAATATAGTTTTAAGCATAGTGGAGCGTATTGTCCTCCCTTCATAAGTGTAAATTGTACGTACACCTACGTGGTGTACGACTTTGTTCCTGTTAAAGTCATAAGGGCCTAGTTACTCTGAAAGGCCAGCCAAAACTACACACCTGCTTTTGGAGCCAAATACAGTATTAAGCGTAGTGGAGCATATTGTCCTCTCACAAGTGTAAACTGTAATTATACCTACGTGGTGTCCCCACCAACAACCCATCTACCATCACTGATTGGTTAACTCGTTCATCCACTTAATCGTAAGTGATATCTGACACCCTCAGTCAACAGTCGGTGATTCCTCGGACATAACCCTCAGTTGGCATGGGAGCAGTCCATGTCCTCCAATTGCCTCTGTCCTATGCTGTTCACCCCCCCCCCCCCCACAGAAGTAGCGTATGCTGTGGGTTCAGCTGGACTATTCAGTGAGGACGATCTACTAGGGGACAGTCAGCAGCTACTGCCCAGCCAAGTCGGGCAACTAGTAATGAGGAGAGTGGAGTGGGAGGTGGTGTTGCAAGCGTTCAGGCTCCTAAAGCAGACACTGTTGAGGAACCTGAGTAGGACATCAGTGAAGTGCAGACACAATTCGATGATGATGAAGCAGATCGCACTTGGGAGCCGTGTGCAGAAGGGGCTTTATCATCATCAGGAAAAGAGGGTTGCAGGTTGCCCGTGAGGAAGCAGCTGAGCCAGCAAGGTGGTACCATGGTTGGGAGTCAGCATGGTGGCAGAAGTGGGAAGTCTGGAGCCAAACATGCCTGGGTTAGACCACCTGCTTTGGAGAAGCCTACCTTCCCGGGTCGTAGTGGAACAGGGGTTCCTGTAGTCGGCGGCAGTAGCAGTCAGTCAGTACGGACTGTTGGGGGGGAAATCAGCTACTTGGCAGTGTGGCAGTTTATCATCAAGCATTCGGAGGAGGTTAACATGGCCCCATGCAAGATTTGTTGGCAAAAGCTGATGCGTGGCCAGGGTCGCAATATAGGCACCACGACCCTGCGTCAACATATGCAGCGTCACCATAAAGCGGCCTGGGAGAACCGTGGCTCGATGCGGTGGTCCAGCCTGCTGCATCACCCAGTGGCACTCCAGCAGGTCATTCTGCCAGCAATCCATCAGCGAAGCCATGTTCAAGAGACAGCAGTATGCGTCCACTCATCAAACGGTTCAGTAGCTGAATGTGCTCCTGTTCAAGTGGACTCTGCACATTTCAGAGAACTGATGGCTAATGCCGAGCCAAGATGGAGAATCCCAAGCCTTTATTTTTTTGCAAAAAAGGCAGTAGCAGCCCTGCACAATTATGTGGAACAGAAGGTGGGCCAGTCCTTGAGCCTGTCGGTGTGTCCCAAAGTGTGTGGCATTGCCGACATGTGGAGCTGTAACTATGGTCAGGGACAACACATGCCCTTTACGGCTCACTGGGTAAATGTGGTTTTTGCGCTGCCACAACAGCAACTTGGACAGGTCACACCGCTTCCTCCTCCACGGTCTCAGGCCATTGGTCCTGCGACAGTGTGCGACTGCGCCTCCTCATCCTCCACCGTGTTCTCAGCCTCCACTGCACGGACAAGTCTCAGTGCCCCTCCAGCATGCCATGTGTGCAGGGCACGGTGGTGTCATGATGTTCTTCACATGGTTTGCCTTGGCAAACACAGTCACTTGGGGAGAAACTGCTTGAAGTCATTCTTTAAAATTCGAATCATGGCTTACGAAAACTGGAAATGGAAACCATGGTGACTGACAACGGGAAGGTCACACCCCAGCGGTGGAACCCCCGCGATCAGGCATCTTATCCCCTATCCTTTGAATAGGGGATAAGATGTCTAAGCGCCGGAGTACCCCTTAAAGGCACATTATTTCATTATTCACTTACTCCGGCACTACATTTTGTAACCACCGAATCCTAATTACTGCTGCTTTATTGCGAGACGGCCGAGTTTCCTGCAGCAGGTTCCCTGCCATAGGAGCTAAGATTGATACACGCACCAGCGAGGGGTTACTACAGACTTATTTGATATTGCTACAAATCATCACAGGCCGGATACATTAGTGACCCCCTGACCTACGATGGCCCAATCATACGATAATTTCAACATGCGATGGCCTCACAGAGGCCATCGCATGTTGAAGGCAGCATCAATATACGATGCTTTTGTATGTCGGGGCCATCGCATAAACGGCTATCCGGCAGCGCAGACTGCTTCAGCTGCCGCCGGATAGCCGTTTACGGTGCCCCGTGTGCTGCGGTGACGATCACTCACCTGGCCTCGGGGCTCCGGTGCATCCTATTCGTGATTCCCTGCATCGTCATCACATCGCCGCTCACACCGTCCCGTCATCCAATAGGAGCGACGTGCGTAGTGACATGATGGCGGCGACAGAGAGCGAGGATCCCGGGGAAGCAGAGATGTCCGGAGCGGCAGGGACACCCTGGGGATGCAGCGACAGCGATGGATGGCGACATCCAGGGCAGCGGTGACGGTCCGGAGCGGCGGGTACAGATGAGTATAACTTCCTATTCTTTCCATTGCATGGATCCCTCAACAAGCGATGGTTTCAACAAACGATGGTTCATTTGGAACAGATTGCCATCGTATGTTGAGGGACCACTGTACTGTAAAACTAGCGCTGTGAACCTATACATTTCAAAGGGAAAGTACAAACTTTTACCTGGGTTACAGTTTACTTGTAACGGTTACTGAACACTGTCAGATCAGTATTTATCTGAACATTACTTTGCTTTTACTTATCCAGGTTATCTACTTTTAATTTGTGGTCACTTTATATTTATTATATTTGCTATGTTGTCTTATTAATCATATACATTTTATTAATGATTTACATGTAAATTGTTCTTTTGTATATATACACTATCTGTGGTACAGTCGATCCAACAAGTGCCCTGTAGGTCGCAGATCACTGGTTTTAATCTTCTATTGCACATCATTTATCCGATAAACACCTTTCATCCAATATTCATAGACCTTGAGCCCCAATTTCTTTACTATAGTATTTACTGTTTGACACCATGGGTATAGGTGTTATTTGGGCAGCTCAGGCCGCAGGTCTCTAGTGTGGTAAGAGCCTCTCCAATCCTCTTACTTTGCAAAATTGAAAGAGTTATGTTTTTTTAAAGGTAAGGAGGAAAAAACAAAAGTGCAAAAAGGAAAAAAAAAACCTGGGTCATGAAGGGGTTTAATGAAACTTTTTATGTTAATTTATTCAATCTTAAGAAGAGACTTTTAAGGGGGGGATATGATCATCGTATATAAGTATGTATATGGCCCATACAAGAAATATGGAGAAAAACTTTTCCAGGTTAAACCCCCTCAAAGGACGAGAGTGCACTCCCTCCGCCTGGAAAAGAAACGTTTTAGTCGCAAGGGGCGACACGCCTTTTTTTCCATAAGAACTGTGAACTTATGGAACAGTCTACCTCAGGAACTGGTCACAGCAGGAACAATTAATAGATTTAAAACAGGGTTAGATACATTCCTGGAACAAAATGACATAAATGCTTATGCAGAAATATAAAATCCCACCCCTTCCCTTGAATTCCCTGGAGGAACTTGATGGACATATGTCTTTTTTCAACCATACTAACTATGTGACTATGTAACTATTTAACCCCTTAGGACCACATCTGGCCACTGTCACTTTAAACATTAATAACTTTGGGATGATTTTACATATGAATTTGATTCCGAGATAGTTTTTTCGTGACATATTCTACTTTAAAGGGGTAGTCCAGTGGTGAAAAACTTATGGGGCCCCCTGCGATCTCTCTGTACGGGGGCCAGGCTCTCCGGCCAGATAGCGGGTGTCGACCCCCGCACGAAGCGGCGGCCGACACGCCCCCTCAATACATCTCTATGGCAGAGCCGTAGATTGCCGAAGGCAGCGCTTCGGCTCTGCCATAGAGTTGTATTGAGGGGGCGTGTCGGCCGCCGCTTCGCGCGGAGGTCAACACGCCCCCTTCCCGCGAGCTGTTGGAGCTCCGTACAGGAGATCGCAGGGGGCCCCAGCGGTCGGACCCCCCCGCGATCTCAAACTTATCCCCTATCCTTAGGATAGGGGATAAGTTGTTCACCACTGGGTCACCATTGGACTACTCCTTTAACATAGTGGTAAATTTTCTTCGATACTTGCATCATTTCTTGGTGAGAAATTCTAAAATTTTATGAAAAATTTGAAAATTTTGCATTTTTCTAACTTTGAAGCTCTCTGCTTGTAAGGAAAATAGACATTCCAAATAAATGTTATATTGATTCACATATACAATATGTCTACTTTATGTTTGCATCATAAAGTTGACATGTTTTTACTTTTGGAAGACATCAGAAGGCTTTAAAGTTCAGAAGCAATTTTCAAATTTTTCACAAAATTTTCTAAATCGGAATGACCAGTTCAGTTTTGAAGTGGATTTGAAGGGCTTTCATATTAGAAATACCCCATAAATGACCCCATTATAGAATCTGCACCTCTCTAAGTATTCAAAATGACATTCAGAAACTTTGTTAACCCTTTAGGTGTTTCACAGGAATAGCAACAATGTGAAGGAGAAAATTCAAAATCTTCATTTTTTACACTTGCATGTTATTGTAGACCCAGTTTTTTAATTTATACAAGGGGTAATAGGAGAAAAAGCCCCCAAAATTTGTAACCCAATTTCTCTCGAGTAAGGAAATACCTCATATGTGGATGTAAAGTGCTCTGTAGGTGCACTAGAGGGCTCAGAAGGGAAGGAGCGACAATGGGATTGTGAGGAGTGAATATTGCTGAAATGGTTTTTGGGGGGCATGTCGTAATTAGGAAGCCCCTATGGTGCCATTGACAGCAAAAAAAAATATAAAACAACAACTTGGCATACTATTTTGGAAACTACTTCCCTCAAGTCACATAACAAGGGGTACAGTGAGCCTTAACACCCGACAGGTATTTGACGACTTTTCGTTAAATTTCGGTTGTGTAAATGACATTATTTTTTCACTAAAGAGCATTTTTTCCCATAAAATTTACGATTTTTACAAAGGGTAATGGGAGAAAATGCTCACCAAAATTTGTAACATCATTTCGTCCGAGTATGGAAATACCCCATGTTAGGAAGTAAAATGCTCTGCGGGCAAACTACAATGCTCAGAAAAGAAGGAGTAACATTTGGCTTTTGGAAAGCAAATTTTGCTGAAATGGTTTTTGGGGGGCATGTTACATTTAGGAAGCCCCTATGGTGCCAGAACAGCAAAAAAAAAAAAAACACATGGCATACTATTTTGGAAATAACACCCTTCAAGGAATGTAACAAGGGGTACAATGAGCCTTAACACCCCACAGGTGTTTGATGACTTTTTGTTAAAGTAGATGTGTAAATTACATTTTTGCTTATTGGTCTGGGATATTGATGTGTTATTTAGAGATGACATGATAGATAGATCAATATATAAGATAGATAGATATGAGATAGATAGATCAATATATGATAGATAGATAAATAGATAGACAGATAAGCAGATAATAGACAGATATGAGATAAATAGATAACTAATATATATAGATATTAGCTACATAGATAAATAGATACATTTCTCTCACAAATTAATCATGGAATAATGATTCTACAAAAATGTTTTATTGCCTGCACAATTTCTGGCTGATTTAGCACCAGCTGGAGAGTTTAATGATAAGGAAAACATATGCACACAACAATTCATGCACCAGACTCACCACCAAAAAATCTAGAAAATGAATACTCACTTAGGGACACCATTTAGTTTCACTGACTAAACATTGATACCTGTGAGATGTGTGTTCCCCTGCATGCAGTTAAACATAATTCCCAAATGAAGTACACTAAACACATTACTCTACACGATTCTAAAATATTATGTTTTTGGGTCAAATAAATTCCTTTGTCTATGTGGTTGTGCTGTCGCTCCTGTCTCTAGTGACTATTGCTACGTTGCATATAGGGCAGATATAAAACTGCTGCAGCTATATTTAAAAAAAAAAAGAAGAAAGAAAACGATGAGAATACTCATACAAGTTTTAGAATCCTGGAGGGTGAAAAAGTTAATGATGGAAAATGTTATTGCGGTTTTCAGACAGAATAACCGAGCCTGAAAGCACTACTGGAATACCAATGGTTCTAAGTATACCGAGTAATGAGATAGATTCATGTTCCCAGGGAAGAAATTGTTATGAGGGATTATTTTTGAGCAGAGGAATAATAGTTACATGTGCAAAGTCTAATATCAGTAGTTTGTAGGGGCTATATATCACACTTATCTTTGGTGTGAATACAAATGTGTTGTCTTCATAGTTCTTACTAAGTGCACTAAGGCATCAATCATTTCTTAGCGTCCTACACTGGTGGTCAGCAAGATGGAATATTTACAGGCCTTGTACCAACTTGTTGGTACCACAAGGGTATCGACATAGGGCAGCATACTACTAATGCTGTATACGATAAATAAAAGCTAAACTGCTAGTACTAACCTGTTTATAAACCACTTAAAATGTCAAAAATAGTGAGCGCTGAGTGGGACTACAATATATAAATTGTACACCCAATACGAAATAGCAACCATGTGTATCTATGTAGACATACCTGTATATAATAAGGCGTGAATCCTCATATATCGATGTTAACAGGAACTAGTAGAATGCACAATTGGTGACTATAAGAGAGAATATGTAGAAATTGAGGCAATGTGTTTGATTAAAATGCTGGTATAGTATTGGTAAATATTGTAATTAAGCTGTCTGTTTCGTTATGCCTGATAAAAAGTTCATACAGAAGTGGAGTGCTCTACAGTTTCTGCGTAATATAGTGGATTCTCCTGAGTTGTGTTGCTAGGGTTATATACACTTTAGCAGAGAGTTCAAGCTATGTTGCAGGCATTTATAAACACAATTCAGTGGCTAATCCAGCTATATACATCAGACATAGGTTCTTTACTTCTATCAGTAGAGCTGGGTTTCTGTACGTCCTTCTCTGTGTGTCCCCAGCGCTTCCTCGGTTCTTCTAATGCGGTGCAGCTCCTGATGTTCTTCGGGTATCTGTTCCTGTATTCTTGTTGAACAAAGCAGCGGGAGAATGCCCTGACCGGTGGCATCTCAACCAGGTTGCATCCAACTTCAAAGCTGCTCATTGTTGCTAGTAGTGACATTACTACGGAGGCTCCTGAGGACCTCAGAGAACCTCAGAGCTCTACAGACACACAGAGAACCAGCAGCGAAGGACGTACAGGTATCCAGCTCTACTGATAGAAGTCAGGAAGAACCTATGTCTGATGTATATAGCTGGATTAGCCACTGAATTGTGTTTATAAATGCCCGCAGCATAGCTCGCAACTTCCCGCTAAATTGTATATAACCCTAGCAACACAGCTCAGGAGAATCCACAATGTTTTGCAGAAACTGTAAAGCACTCCACTTCTGCATGAACTTTTTATCAGGTATAACGAAACAGACAGCATAATTACAGTATTTACCCATACGTTACCAGCATTTTAATCAAACAC
Organism: Hyla sarda; assembly: GCF_029499605.1. Lineage (NCBI taxonomy): Eukaryota > Metazoa > Chordata > Amphibia > Anura > Hylidae > Hyla > Hyla sarda. Next base: position 74,753,147 of record NC_079189.1, on the reverse strand, counting down.
ATTGCCTCAATTTCTACATACTCTCTCTTATAGCCACCAATTGTGCATTCTATTAGTTACTGTTAACATCTATATATGAGGATATATTATATACAGGTACAGTATGTCTATAGAGATACATTTGGTTGCTATTTCGCATTGGGTATACAATTTATATATTGAAGTCCCACTCAGCACTCACTATTTTTAATATTTCAAGTGGTCTATATATATATATATATATATATATATATATATATATATAGTATGAAAGTACAGGGAAACGTACATATAGTGAAGCAGCAGATTGGGCCACGTACATACACAACTACATCCAGCATTTTTGATAAGATTTTTATATATCTGCTTATAAACGGATTCATGTAGCATATAAACTGAAAGGAAAACTCCACATACACAAATAAGGAGAAAAAAAAAAAAGCTCAGTCCCCACAAAAGGCTGATTAAAAGGGCACTGAAATGATGGACATAGCTTGAGCCTGGAAACAAACATTTTGTGGGGCCAGACAATCCCTTTAACCCCTTAAAGACGTAGGACATAAATGTATGTTATGGTGACGTGGTACTTAACGCACCAGGACGTACATTTACGTCCTGAGCATAACCGCGGGCATCGTAGCGATGCCGGCATCATGCGCGGCAGGTCCCGGCTGTGGATCGCAGCCAGGGACCCGCCGGTAATGGCGGACATCCGCGATCCCGCGGATGTCCGCCATTAACCCCTCAGATGCCGTGATCAATACCGATCACGGCATCGCGGTCACTTAACAGGATGATCGGATCGCCCGCAGCGCTGCCGTGGCGATCTGATCATCCTGCATGGCAGACAGAGGTCCCCTCACCTGCCTCCGCTGTCTTCCGGGAGTCTTCTGCTCTGATCTGCCTTCCCGCAGACCAGAGCAGAAGATCACCGATAATTCTGATCAGTGCTATGTCCTATACATAGCACTGAACAGGATTAGCAATCGAGTGATTGATTTAAATAGTCCCCTATGGGGACTATTAAAGTGTAAAAATAAAAGGAAAAAAAGGAAAAAATAAAGGAAAAAAAATTTGAAAAACCCCCTCCCCCCAATAAAAACGTAAATTGTCCCATTTTCCCTATTTTACCCCCAAAAAGTGTAAAGAAATTATTTTATATACATGTTTGGTATCGACACGTACATAAATATCCAAACTATTAAAATAAAATGTAAATGATCCCGTACGGTGAAAGGCGTGAACGTAAAAAAAAAAAAAAAACGTCCAAAATAGCTGCTTTTTTATAACATTTTATTCCAAAAAAATTAATTAAAAATGTAATAAAAGTTTGGTATAAGCAAATATGGTATTAATAAAAAAGTACAGATCACGGGGCAAAAAATGAGCCCTCATACCGCTGCTTATATGGAAAAATGAAAAAGTTATAGGTCTTCAAAATAGGGGGATTTTAAATGTACTAATTTGGTTAAAAAGTTTGCAATTTTTTTTTAAGCGCAACAGTAATAGAAAAGAGTATAATCATGGGTATAATTTAATTGCATTGACCCAGAGAATAAAAAACACATGTCATTTTTACCATAAATTGTACGGCGTGAAAACAAAACCTTCCAAAATTAGCAAAATTGCAATTTTCTTTTTAATTTCCCCACACAAATAATATTTTTTTGGTTGCGCCATACATTTTATGATAAAGTGAGTGATGGCATTACAACGGACAACTGGTCGCGCAAAAAACAAGCCCTCATACTAGTCTGTGGATGAAAATATAAAAGAGTTATGATTTTTTGAAGGGGAGGAGGAAAAAATGAAAACGTAAAAATAAAATTGTCTGAGTCCTTAAGGTCCAAATGAGTCCTTAAGGGGTTAAAGGAAATTGTCACATCTATTTCATGCTCAGAGGAGTTGTCACTTCCACAAAAACTCATTATCCAGGACACTATCAATTTGACAATGAATCCTTTATATATATTGGCCAATGCAGCATAACTATAAATAAATAAAAATACTTTCATATACCCCTCAATACCCCTCCCAGCTCTCAATTACTTGACACAAGGCAATATCCCCTTTCAGTTCCTGCCTTCTATCTAGTAAAAACCTTCTTTCAGTCCCTGACTGCAAAGGCAATGATCTAGATACATTTTATGTCAAGGAACCCTCTTTACCACCACTTTTGCTGCATACACCAGCCAATCACTTTTAAGATTGTTCTAACTGAGCCTTCTACACATTCCCCACAAGATTGAGAACTCCAACGTGTGCCACCTAGAGGTTAATCATACCCGGACTCAGTAGGCTTACCAGAGCTAGCTACTCACCACTGCACTCCGCCTAACCCACATCTGCAGAATTTCACACAACACTAAACAACCCACTTCCATGGTCACTTTTTTTTAGCTCAATGTCTGATTTATCACAATCAGGCACCACTTGTGAATAAGCACTATGACTTCTCCATTGAAGACTAAAACTTACGGTACCATCTTAGATAGACTATTAGGTTTAAAAAAAATAGATCAGCACTACTCCTCATAACAGGAAACACGCTCCAAACAGCTAACTTACTGGGGCAACCACTCCAACACCCTAAGCAGAGCTCCACAGTGTTTTCCAAGTTAGCATTCCAAAGAGAAAAAAATAACCCAAAACAATGCCACATAATTTTAGCTATTTTGCTTTCACTGCACAACCTACCATCCTATTCAGCTCCGCACAGGCATACATCACATCTTTCACCTTCCATTATATTAGTAACTTTTTTAGCCTCAAGTTTTAATTCCTCTCCTCCAGACAAGTAAGCCTGTACACTGTCAAAGTTAAGTGCCAACTACAGATGGCACTTCTGGGTGCCACACACACCTTCCTTTATGTTAATAAAAACCGCTTCCCATGGCCCCAAACACCAATGTTGTGAGTTGTGACAGTTCACCAGTACTCAGCACTAAATTCCCAGCATCAAACTCCAACAAAGCCAAAGTTAAGCTGAACATCCTCTTCTAAGGGGATAGCATGGTGGCACCACTAAGTACTACAATCACCAACCCAAGACACAAGAATCCCACACACAGCATACACAAAATAAAAAATAAACACTACATACACACTAGTGAATAACATCTCAAAGTGGATCAACATTTATCATGTAAATGTTAATCCACTGTTAAAATAGTTGTTCTCTCTCATGTACCATAATCTTCCATCTGTACCTGTCTCATGTACCATAATCTTCCATATGTGTCTGACAAAGAAGATCCAGATCAAATACATAACATGTTGTTACTGCCTTTAATTCAATAACTCTATTACTGAAAATAAAACTATTATACAACTAAAACTCTCAGCAATATTTTTCCCCATGCTCGTCACTGTTGGTGCCAGCAGAGATAACTGTGCTTCAAATCAAGAGAACACCCAGCTTTCCCTTAGAATGTCATTCTAATTACTGGCATCCATGGGGCACTGTGAGTGTTAAAGGGGTACTCCGATGGAAAACTTTTATTTTAAATCAACTGGCGCCAGAAAGTTAAACAGGTTTGTAAATTACTTCTATTAAAAATTCTTAATCCTTACAGTACTTGTTAAAGGCTGTATACTACAGAGGAAATTCTTTTCTTTTTGGATTTATTTTCTGTCACGACCATAGTGCTCTCTGCTGACACATCTGTCCATGTCAGGAACTGTCCAGAGCAGGAGCAAATCCCCATAGCAAACATGTGCTGCTTTGGACAGTTCCTAAAATGGACAGAGGTGTCAGCAGAGAGCACTGTGGTTGTGACAGAAAAGAAATCCAAAAGAAATAGTACAATAACCAAGTGGCTTCAGCCACAGTCTGATCGTTTTCTGGAAAACCTCTCTATAGATCTACATCTACTACAACAGTGACATCTCTTGACAGCATATGATATGATAATTCTAATCATTCCATAATGAACTACATTCAGACTGGTTTGGACACATCATGACACAGCACACACCCACACACACACATATATATATATATATATATATATATATATATTTACTAGGGCTGCACGGTATGGGGAAAGTGTGCGATTTCAATTATGGAGGTAAATATTGCGATTTTGATATGCGATTGCGATATAAACAAATGGTTTCGATTTCCTGAAATGTTCGATTCACAACTATTGCGAATATCGCCATGATTCTCTTGCGCAAATCACTTCATTAAGCTCCATTTCCTGCGGTCCAGGCTCCAGGGCATCTAAAATGGCGGATCCACATGTCAGTACATAGGTCAAAGAACGCTAGGAAGGCGGGAAGGCAAGGCAGGAAGGGAAGTAGGCGGGATGACCCTGAATCACATGCAGGATGCAGCCTATAAGTAGCCAGTCACCCATGTGATGTCACAGCCCTATATAATCGGCAGCCATTTTGCAACTCGTCAGATCATTCATTACACTGCATACAGGTAGGACGGACATCTCTGTGTGTGTGTGTGTGTTACACAGAAAAGCTCATTGCAGCAGCATTTCACATCCTAGTCTCATGAGCGTTCTGGTGGGCAGAGAGCAGTGTTTTTTTTTTCACTGAAAAGCATTATTACTGCAGCCATTAACCTCCCAGTTACTTTCTTCAGCATCGTATTACAGAGAGGTGCAGATAGCTGTGTGCTGCCTTATACATTTCAACAAGCTGCCTTAACTTCATAAACCTTAGCAGAGGAGACAGGAAGAATTTTTCAGGGCAATTCTGTGTCTTTGTTCCACAACAACTCATCTGCTAGTTATACTAGTCTGTAGCCGATATAATACCCAGCAGTCCATTTCTAATAGTCTTTGACAGAGTTAAATGTTGTGTTTAGTACACAGCATTTTTGTGCTGCAGCACTGTTGTGTACTGCTAGTGTTGTGCACAAATATGTTTTTTTAAGCATACTGTGCTGCATTTCTTTAACGTACTGTCCTGCATTTTTATGCTCATGAGTGCATACCACATACGCACATCTGAATAGTGTACTATTTTGTACCTGTTAATCTGTCAGGGTCCTACATACTGTGAAAGAACAGCCAAAAGTAATCACCGGCTGGTGTTTTACTAAAATACGTTTTTTTAAGTGTACTGTACCGCATTTTTCTGCCCACCTAAGTGCATACCACATACTTACATCTAAGTGGTGTACTACTTTGTGCCTGTTAATCTGTCAAGGGCCTACATACAGTGAAAGGACATCCAAAAGCAATCACCGGCTGTTTTTTTACTCCAATACGTTAATTAAGCATACAGTAGCGCATTTTTATGCCCTCATAAGCACATACCACATACGTACATCTAAGTTATGTACTATTTTGTACCTGTTAATCTGTCAAGGGCCTAGATACTATGAATGTCCAGGCCAAAGTAATCACCAGCTGATGTTTAACTAAAATATGTTTTTTTAAGCGTACTGTACCGCATTTTTCGGCCTTCATAAGTGCATTCCACATATCTAGATCTAAGTTGTGTACTGTTTTGTGCCTGAAAATCTGTCAAGGGCCAACATACTGTGAAAGGACAGCCAAAAGTAATCATCGGCTGTTTTTCAGTCCAATATGCTTATTAAGCGTACAGTAGCAAATTTTTCTGCCCACAAAAGTGCATACCACATACATACATCTAAGTAGTGTAATATTTTGTACCTGTTAATCTGTCAAGGGCCTAGATACTGTGAAAGTCCAGGCCAAAGTAATCACCAGCTGATGTTTTACTAGAATAAGTTTTTTAAGCGTACTGTAGCACATTTTTCTGCTCTTATAAGTGCATACCACATACCTACATCTAAGTGGTGTTCTATTTTGTGCCTGTAAATCTCTCAAGGGTTTACAGACTGTGAAAGGACAGCCAAAGTAATCACCGGCTGGTATTATACTCAGATACGTTTATTAAGCGTACAGTGACGCATTTTTCTGCCCTCATAAGTGCATACCACATACTTACATCTAAGTTTTGTACTATTTTAAACTGTTCATCTGTCAAGGGCCTAGATACTGTGATAGTTCAGGCCAAAGTATATCACCAGCTGGTGTTTTACTAAAATACTTTTTTTAAGCATACTGTACCTCATTTTTCTGCCCTCATAAGTGCATACCACATACCTAGATCTAAGTGGTGTACTGTTTTGTGCCTGATAATCTGTCAAGAGCTTACATACTGTGAATGGAGAGCCAAAAGTACTCACCAACTGGTGTTGTACTCAGATACTTTTTTAAGTGTACTGTAATGCATTTTTCTGCTGTCATAAGAGCATACCACATACCTAAATCTAAGCAGTGTACTATTGTAAACCTGTTAATCTGTCAAGGGACTAGAAACTGTGAAAATTCAGGCAAAACTACTCACCTGCTTGTGTTTTTACTCAAATACTTTTTTAAATGGACTCTAGCGTATTTTTCTACCCTCATAAGTGCATAACACTTACCTACATCTAAGCAGTGTACTATTTTAAACCTTTTAATCTGTCAAGGGCCTAGATACTGTGAAAGTCCAGGCAAAACTACTCACCGCGTTTTTTTTTACTGGGATACTTTTTTAAGTGTACGCTAGTGCATTTTTTCTGCCCTCATAAGTGCATACCATATACCTAAATCTAAGTAGTGTACTATTTTAAACCCGTTAATCTGTCCAGGGCCTAGATACTGTGGAAGTCCAGGCCAAAGTAATCACCAGCTGGTGTTTTACTAAAATACGTTTTTATAGGCGTATTGTACCACATTTTTCTGCCCTCATAAGTGCATACCACAAACCTAGATCTAAGTGGTGTACTATTTTGTGTCTGTTAATCTGTCAAGGGCGTACACACTGTGAAAAGACAGCCAAAAGTAATCACCAGCTGGTGTTTTAGTTCAATATGTTTATGAAGCATACAGTAGCGCATTTTTTAAGTGCATACCACATATGTACATCTAAGTAGTGTACTATTTTGTACCTGTTAATCTGTCAAAGGCCTAGATACTGTGAGAGTCCAGGCAAAACTACTCAACGGCTTGTGTTTTTACTTGGATACTTTTTTAAGTGTACAGTAGCGCATTTTTCTGCCCTCATAAGTTTATACCATGTACCTACATCAAAGCAGTGTACTATTTTAAAACTGTTAATCTGTCAAGGGACTAGATACTGTGAAAATCCAGGCAAAACTACTCACCTGCTTGTGTTTTTACTCAGATACTTTTTTAAGTGTACGCTAGTGCATTTTTTCTGCCCTCATAAGTGCATACCATATACCTAAATCTAAGTAGTGTACTATTTTAAACCCGTTAATCTGTCCAGGGCCTAGATACTGTGGAAGTCCAGGCCAAAGTAATCACCAGCTGGTGTTTTACTAAAATACGTTTTTATAGGCGTACTGTACCACATTTTTCTGCCCTCATAAGTGCATACCACAAACCTAGATCTAAGTGGTGTACTATTTTGTGTCTGTTAATCTGTCAAGGGCGTACACACTGTGAAAAGACAGCCAAAAGTAATCACCAGCTGGTGTTTTAGTCCAATATGTTTATGAAGCGTACAGTAGCGCATTTTTAAGTGCATACCACATATGTACATCTAAGTAGTGTACTATTTTGTACCTGTTAATCTGTCAAAGGCCTAGATACTGTGAAAGTCCAGGCAAAACTACTCACCAGCTTGTGTTGTTACTCGGATACTTTTTTAAGTGTACAGTAGCGCATTTTTCTGCCCTCATAAGTTTATACCATGTACCTACATCAAAGCAGTGTACTATTTTGTACCTGTTAATCTGTCAAGGGACTAGATACTGTGAAAGTCCAAGCAAAACTACTCAACTGCTTGTGTTTTCACTCAGACACTTTTTTAAGTGTACTGTGGCGTATTTTTCTGCCATCATAAGTGCATACCACTTACGTATATCTAAGTGGTGTACTATTTTGTACCTGTTAATCTGTCAAGGGCCTACATACTGTGAAATTCCAGGCAAAAGTACACACATGCTGCTGTTCTAGACAAATACTGTGTATTGTATTCCCCTCATATATGCACTAAGTATGTCACGCAGAGAAGTGCCAGGACGTTCACAGAGGAGTGGCAGAGGCCTAAATTCATCAGGCAGAGGTCGGAGCAGACAAGGGGCGAGTGGCAGCAGGAGTCACAGTGAGAGGCCTGAGCTCCCAGTATCAGTTAGCGGTTGTGTCTACACCAGTAACCCATCTGTATTAATCGATCCGTTAACACAGTCATCCACTTCATCACAAGTGACATCTGATACCCCCAGTCAATAGTCGGTGGGTTCCTCAGACACAACCCTCAGTTGGCTTGGCCCGGGAAATGTCTCTGTCCTCCCATTGCCTCTGTCCTATGCTGTTCCCTCCCCTACAGAAGTATTTTATGCTGTGGGTTCAACTCCACTATTCACTGAGGATGATCTAATAAAGGACAGTCAGCAGCTACTGCCCAGCCAACAAGTGGCGGAGACATCCGCCACTTCCTCCGCTAGGCTGGCAAGTAGTGATGAGGAGAGTGACGTGGGAGGCAGTGTTGCCAGGATTCAGGTTCCTGAAGCAGACACTGTTGAGGAATCTGAGGAGAACATCAGTGACATGCAGACACTTGTTGATGATGAAGCCGATTGCAACTGGGAGTCGGGTGCAGAAGGGACTTCATCATCATCAGGAGAAGAGAGTTGCAGGTTGCCAGTGAGGCAGCAGCTGAGCCAGCAAGGTGGTAGCATGGTTGGCAGTCAGCATGGTGGCAGAAGTTGAAATTCTGGAGCCAAATGTGCCTGGGGGAGACCACCTGCATCGTGGCAGCCTACCTTACCGGGAGGTAGAGGAACAGGGGTTCCTGGAGACGGCAGCAGTAGCAGTCAATTGGTGCAGACTGTTGGTAGGAAAATCAGCTACTCTGCTTTTCATCAAGCATCCGGAGGAGGTTCACATAGCCACACTGCCTCCACTGCCCAGACAAGACTCAGTGACTTCAGCATACCGTGTGTGCAGGGCACGGCGGTGTCACGCTGTTCTTCACATGGTTTGCCTTGGAGAAAAGAGTCACACAGGGGAGGATTTGCTAAATGTCATTGATAAAGAAATCGGAGCATGGCTTACTCCACAAAAACTGTAAATGAGAACTGAGCCATGTGTCCTGCATGGCACACGTGTTCAATCTAGTTGTGAAGAAGTTCCTGAAGTGTTCCCCCCATTTGCAAGACATCCTAACAATGGGAAGGAAACTTTGCATGAACTTCAGCCACTCGTACACCCCAAAGTTCGCCCTCCTCGAACTGCAGCGTCAGAGTAGTATTCCCCAACATAGTCTAAATTTGTGACATTGCCACATGTTGTAATTCCAACCTCCATTTGTATGACCGAGAAAAGCCATCACCCATTTCTTGATGATTCAAACCGATAGGGGTACTCCCTTGTGTAACTTCAATGCGAACCATTGGCTGCTCGTACCTGACTCCTGCCGTTTTCTCAGGCCGTTTGAGGAAGCCACATTATTAGTAAGTCGCCAGGATTACGGGATGAACAATGTCACTCCACTGCTTCATTTCTTACAACATGGGTTGGAAACGATGGCTGGTCATGGCACTGGAGACATGGTGCCTACATCTCACGGCCACATGAGTCCTGTGGGGGCTGAACTGGAGGAAGAGGATGGGGAGGGGCATGGTGGAGCACAGTTTAGGTTTCGCCAAATGGGCGGTTTTTCTAGTAATCTGACAGGAGTGGAGGAGCAGGAGCAGCCAGAGAAGCTAAAGAATTATGAGGAAGGCGAGACAGAGGACCCAAACACACCGTGGCAGTATGCAGTGGAGATGGAGGCAGGGAGTTCCTCCGAGTCACTTGCACAAATGGCACTAATCATGCTCACTTGTTTGCATAGTGATAGCCGAATTGTCACCATTCAGCAGCGGGATGACTTCTGCATCTCCACCTTATTGGACCCTCGCTACAATCGGGGCCTTTTGTACACCCACTGAGAGGGAGAACAAAGTGACCTACTACATAGGCATCCTATGTAGTCGGTTGGCCGATACCTATCGGCGTCATCGTCCATCCTCTCGCAGCTCTGAATCGGGGGGCCCCCTGCACTCACCTTCCACTGCCATGGCTGCTGGGGAGGGGTGGGGTGGCAGGAGCAGTACCAGCTCCATCAGCAGAAGCCTGAGTCTACAGTCGCTGATGAGTAGCTTTCTTCACCCGCAACTCATCAACACCTGGAGCAGGTCCTGAACCAGCAGGTGGTGGCATACCTTGACATGCCCATGCCAACACACCTAGAAGATCCACTGGACTTCTGGGCAGCCAAACTTGATTTGCTGCCACAACTAGCAGAGTTTGCTCTGGAAAAGCTGCGCTGCCCAGCCAGTAGTGTGCCAACAGAGCGGGTGTTTAGTGCGGCGGGGACCATAGTCACCCCAAGGGGAACTCGTCTATCCAGGAAAAATTTAGAGAGAGTGACCTTTGTGAAGATGAATCAGGCATGGATAAGCCAGGATTTCCAAACACCAATGCCTGATGTATCAGAGAAGATTGACCATGGTGCCACACCAACACTTCACAAATATGGATAGTGCCAAACAGATTTAAGGCGCTGCTCCCCAGTTACAAACATTCCTCAGCATCAGACCTTTTTTCACCCACTTTCGTCACCGGGTACTGGTATTGCCACCCACCATACCACTCTGTCACCGGGTCACTTTCAGGACTCCTGATGCTGCTGCTGCCACTTCCAGGCTGTCTCATTCAGCCACTATATGGTCTCTTCTCATGCATCAGCCACCTCCAGGCTGTACCATTCAGACACTATATGGTCTCTTCATTCTGCCAAAAACTCCAGGCTGTGCCATTCAGCCACTATGTGGTTTCCTCATGCTTCAACCACCTCCAGGCTGTCTAATTCAGCCACTATATGGTCTCCTCATACTGATGCTGCCTCCCGGCTGGAAAATGCAGGAGATGGAGTCCAGCTCAGTGTACAAATAAAATCCAAATTTATTGACAGTCAAATGCAGGAACACAAGGGTTACGCGTTTCAAGCGCCAAAGCGCTCTTAGTCATACACCATATACAAGGAAAACATGGGTATATATAGGTGGAGCAATGACAAACGATCACAGGTGAAGTGATCAGGTGCCATTAACCCCTTCCACACTTTACAACATAGTACAAAGACAGCACATTGGTAAATGTACAATAAAAGCCATCAAAACATGTACATATAGAAAAGTGGATAAAACCGCAGTCTGGAGATGTGCCATATCAAAAAAATATATAATGTAATATACATAATATCAATTTTACATAACATCAAAGGATGTAAATGTCTCATTCAGCCACTATATGGTCTCTTATCATGCTTCAGCCAAATCCAGGCTGTGGCATTCAGCCACTATATGGTCTTCTCCTACTGATGCCACCTCCAGGCTCTGTCATTGTGCTGCCATGTGTCATGTGACTCCTTGTTAGGTTTGGTCTTTGTACCCACACGCCAGGGCCATGGACACTAAAACTTGGGAGTTAAAAGTTCAATTTAAAAATCCTCAATTTCAATTAAAAAATAATAAATTTCTATTTAAAATTCTTAAATTCCAATGGTCTCCTCATGCTTCAGCCAACTCCAGGCTGTTTCATTTAGGCAATATATGGTTTACTGATGCTGCTGGGCTGGGTCTATGCCTAAAAATTTTGTTATGGTAGCACTAGCTACCCAAAATCTTCAATTTAAATTTCAGAATTCATCTTTTAATATTAGGTATTGTGAAGCCCTAGTGTCTACTCATGCAGCTGCCAATTCCAGGCTGTGCCATTCAGACACTATATGGTCTCCTCATGCTTCAGCCCACACCAGGCTGTGTCATTCAGCCAATATATGGTTTACTGATGCTGCTGGGCCTGGGTATGGGAATAAAAATGTTGTTATGGTAGCACTAGCTACCCAAAATCTTCAGTTTAAATTCCAGAATTCATCTTTTAATCTCAGGGATTGTGAAGCCATAGTGTCTACTAGTGTTGAGCGGCATAGGCCATATTCGAATTCGCGAATATTTGCGAATATATGGACGAATATTCGTCATATATTCGCGAATATTCGCATATTCGTTATATCCTCGTTTTATTTTCGCGTATGCGAAAATACGCGCATGCGAAAATTAACATATGTGGAAATTCGCATATGCGAAAATTAGCATATGCTAATTTTCGCATATGCGAATTTTCGCACGCCAGTCTCACACAGTAGTATTACAGCCTTCTTTACACCACACAAGCTGGAAGCAGAGAGGGATGATCACTGTGATGTGTACTGTGAAGAAAAAAAAAAAAAAAAAAAAAAAAAAAACGAATATTCGTAATTACGAATATATAGCGCTATATTCGCGAAATTCGCGAATTCGCGAATATGCGATATTCGCGAATAATATTCGAATTGCGAATATTCGCGAGCAACACTAGTGTCTACTCATGCTGTTGCCAACTCCAGGCTGTGTCATTCAGCCACTATATGGTCTCCTCATACTGATGCCACCTTCAGGCTCTGTCATTGTGCCACTCTGCGGCAGTGATTCTAAAAGCGATGCCTGTAATCTGCATGTCATTCTTAATAACAGTATTATTTCACTACCCTAGCACACTCCATATGCGTGTTAGAACAAAGCAAAGTGTTCTAAACCCTTATTGAGGCCGTTTTTAGTATAGATTTGCCCCAAATATATTCGGATCAAAACACATTTTTTCAAAAAATGTAACAAATTTGATAAAAGTCCGCTCATGTCTAGTAATGACACCAGTCATTTTACCACAAAAAAATATATATTTTTGGGGAGAGATTGGAAAAAAATTGGGGGGATGGCATATTCTGCACAGTGCACTTTTCGATAAAAATTATTGCTGTCTACTCTGGACTGTTCCCGAGACAGGTGTCATCAGAGAGCACTTAGACAGAAGAGAACAACTCAACTTCAGCAGCTCATAAGTACTGAAAAGATTAAGATTTTTTTAATAGAAATAATTTACAAATCTGTTTAACTTTCTGGATCCAGTTGATATGTAAAAGAAAGTTTTTTCCGGCGTTCCGGCACCTGGACGTCTATACTTGTCCATTATACTCGTGGGTGCTGCCCAGTGCACCCAAGAGATCGCGGCAGGGACTCGGCTGTATCACACAGCCGGGACCCTGCTGCACTGCCGGGACCGAAGTAAACTTCGCTCCCGGCAGTTTTAACCCTTACAGCCACGGTCGGAAGTGACCGCAGGCTGTAAGTGTTATGACAGAGGGAGGGGGCTCCCTCTGTCTCCTCTGCAGCACCCCGCATCACGATCGCGGGGTGCTGTGTGTGGCTGCGGCTGGCCAGGGCCTGCCGCACTGCCGGGAGTGAAGTTCACTTCACTCCCGACAGTTTAACCCTTACAGCCGCTGTCAGAAGTGACCGCGCGCTGTAAGGAGTTCTGACAGAGGGAGGGGGCTCCCTCTGTCTCTCCAGCAGCACCCCAGAGCATTGTGGGGTGCTGCTGCATACCTGGGCAGCCGGGGGTCCTACAAAGACTCCCAGGTCTGCCCTGGGTATTGCCTGAAAGGACATGCCAGGGGCACATCCTAATATGCTGTCTGCTAGTGAAAACTGGCAGGCAGCATATAACTGCAATGCTTTGGAATACTAAGTATTCCAAAGCATTAAAAAGTGTAAAAATAAAGAAATTAATAAAATAAAAGTGTAAAAATAAATAAAACTGTAGTAAAAATATAAAAAAATATAAAAATACATTTATTAAATGAATCTACAAAAAAAATGCATAATGTGCAGGATCGCATTGGCTGACATCCGCAGCATGTAATATGCTTCGGATGACCACCATGGGATCCTTCACATTATGCAGCAGTCATGGTAATGAGCTCCCTGATGCGGCTTTGTGTGTCCACTCATAGTGGCGGATTTCCCGCCGGCAGTCATGAGCAGACACACTGAGCTACCCAGCCGCAGCAGTGATGGATATATTCGCCATGAGCGGGTGCTTATTCCCACAACATGGCGGATATATCCATCAGTAGCCTTAATTGTCACAGACAGACGCGTTATATTGCTAGCCGACCAAGGACCAATCAGAGAGGTCCCTGGTCCAGCCAATAACTTTTAGGGGTGCGGTATATAAATGGGGTCACTTGTGGGGGTGGGGGTACTGTTCTACCCTGAAAGCCAAATGGTGCTCCTCTCCTTCTGAGTCCTACCACGCGGCCAAGGAACCATATATGGCCTAAGTGGGGGTATTTCCAAACATGGGACAAGCAGCTAAATAAAATATAGGGTGCATTTCTTTCAATATCAGAAGTGATGTACAAAAAATATGTCCCACAAATGATGCATTTGTGAAAAATTGCAAATTTCGAATTTTTAACACTGACTTTGTAATAATTCCTGCCAAAAAACTATGGTGTTAAAATACTCACTGTACCCCCTAGCTTATACCTTGAGGGGTCTAGTTTTTAAAATGGGGTCATTTGGGGGGGGGGGTGTTCCTATGTTCTACTACCTTTTAATTTCCGCAAACCTTGCATAGCACATAAAAATTTTTTCTAAATTTTCAAAATTTCAAGTTAAATTGTTAGGCTTCTAACTAATTTAAAATGTTAATTAAAAACTAAAAAATGACGCCAAAATAAAGTAGACATCTGAAAGTATAAGTTTCATAAACTATTTGGTCAGTAAGTATAAATATATGCAACCTATTAGTGTTAACATAACAAAAAATCTTAATTTTTGCATTGTAAAAAAAAACTACAAATGATATCGGCTTACTTTACTATGTACACAAAGGACAACTTGTGACAAAAAAACAATGTCAGAATTATCGTGCTTGGCAAAATGTTACCAGAGTTATTCTCTAATAAAGACAGACATCCCCAATTTGAAAAAACAGGCATGGTCTTTCAGGGGCATACAGGTTTATTTGTATTGGTCCTTAAGGGGTTAAAATTGTCATGTTCTGACTGCTATAACTCTTATTTTTCCATATATGGGGCCGTATGAGGACTCATTTTTAGTGCCGTGATCTGTA